>NC_058081.1:499922637-500232922 GCF_014858855.1 Bufo gargarizans
CACATTTTGATTGCAAAGTTCTTCTCACACATTTGGGCCCCTAAATTGCCAGGGCAGTATAACTACCCCACAAGTGACCCCATTTTGGAAAGAAGACACCCCAAGGTATTCCGTGAGGGGCATGGCAAGTTTTTAGAATTTTTTATTTTTTGTCGCAAGTTAGTGGAATATGAGACTTTGTAAGAAAAAATAAAAAAAATAAAATCATCATCATTTTCCGCTAACTTGTGACAAAAAATAAAAAGTTCTATGAACTCACTATGCCCATCAGCGAATACCTTAGGGTGTCTACTTTCCGAAATGGGGTCATTTGTGGGGGTTTTCTACTGTTTGGGCATTGTAGAACCTCAGGAATCATGACAGGTGCTCAGAAAGTCAGAGCTGTTTCAAAAAGCGGAAATTCACATTTTTGTACCATAGTTTGTAAATGCTATAACTTTTACCCAAACCATTTTTTTTTTTTGCCCAAACATTTTTTTTTTATCAAAGACATGTAGAACAATAAATTTGGCGAAAAATGTCTATATGGATGTCGTTTTTTTTGCAAAATTTTACAGCTGAAAGTAAAAAATGTCATTTTTTTGCAAAAAAATCGTTACATTTTGATTAATAACAAAAAAAAGTAAAAATGTCAGCAGCAATAAAATACCACCAAATGAAAGCTCTATTAGTGAGAAGAAAAGGAGGTAAAATTCATTTGGGTGGTAAGTTGCATGACCGAGCGATAAACGGTGAAAGGAGTGTAGTGCCGAAGTGTAAAAAGTGCTCTGGTCATGAAGGGGGTTTCACCTAGCGGGGCTGAAGTGGTTAATAGAACGCTGCTGAAAATCTTACATACATAGAAGATACTAATACAATGTATGGCTTACATAATTTTCCTAAAAATTTATGAAAATCTGTATTTCTTACAACAGTATTTTGTATGTGTGAATGTACCTATAAATCTGCATGGGATCTACTAGATACGGTACTGTATATTGGAGGCAGTGGCGTACATAGAGAAGTAAGGACCCCATAGCAAGGATCAAACCAGGTCCCCTAAACAGGACTGAAGAGTTTTCTTCTGAACCCTTTCCACTGCCTCATTTGCTAAAAGTTGTTCCTTAAGAGGGTAGAGTCCTGACCACATTTTCACCTCCAGTAGAAGAGGTGATGATCCCAAATGGGCCCCCTCCTTCCCTGGGCCCCAAAGCAGTCGCACGGTCTGATGGGAGGTGGTCTGTATATTCAGAGTGGTCTGAATATATTATAGGCCAGCAACAGTTAGTACATTCTATTATTTCTAGATATTTACTTTATATAGAAACCAGCCCTGTACCTCACATACACTGATGAGCAAAAAGGTAATAATAATGTTTTGAACTTTTGACTTTCAGGCTCCATATCTCACCATCCACTACAGCAGTGATGGTGAACCTTTTAGAGACCGAGTGCCCAAACTGCAACCCAAAACCCACTTTTTTATCGCAAAATGCCAACATGGCAATGTAACTCAATGAATGAATTATATCGTCCATGTACTTCACCACTATAATAGCCACCTAATTCAGTGCGCTGCCTGTGATGTTCATAGTACCTCCTGCGCTGATTAATGGTAGCAAAAGTCTTAGGGATATTGGTACACCATAGACTTTTTCCAGGGTGCGGATGCCCACAGAGAGGGCTCTGAGTGCCGCCTCTGGCACCCGTGCCATAGGTCCGCCATCACTGCACTACAGCTTTGCGTCATTTTATAGACAAACATCTTGGCTATCTCATACATAAATTGGACTTGCAACTATTTAGCATAAGCTAAGTTATGCAGAGTCTTATCATATAACTGTATTGTTACTGTTTTGCTCCTAAAATTCTAACTTTTAATGTTTATTATTAGAGATAAGCGAATTTCTTAAAAGTTCAATTTGGCTGATTTGCCGATTACTTAATCACAAAGCGCATTTTTTGTAAGTAACGCGTGCAATGACAGGGAGCTGCGATGATATCATTATACCTCTCAGATGCCGCGTTCATACATGATGACGTATGACGCCATCAAGCCGGCCGACATGATGATTTAATCTTGCGCCGCACGGGATTTTGGCCAAGATCTTCAAGCAAGATGGAGGCTGGCGGCCTGTCACAAGCAAATGGAGGAGGCCAGTTTGAACTTTTTTGTTTTTTATACTATTTCAGGTTAAATCGATTTGCTGACACGAAGCACAAGGAAATTCGGCTTCTAGGTGAATAGAATTTATCCTGAAATTAAGATCGAATTCCACTTTGTGTGATTTGATTCGCTCATCTCTATTTCTTAGTTTGTTAGTATTTTCTGAATCCACCTTTGGCTTTCAATGCTGCCTAAATCCTTCTGGGCATGCTCCCGATCAGATTCAAGCTTGTCTAGACTCAAATCTGTTCCCAGGTCTCTTCTACACGTTCCCAATGTTGGTGCATAATGGTTGACTCATTCGGGTACGAATACAACTTTTTCTTCAACTCTCCCCACAAGTGTTCAATTGGGTTGAGGTCTGGGGACTGTGGGGGGCCAATCCAGAGCCTCTATTTCATTGTCATTGAACCATTTCTTCACCAATCTTGACATATTCTTTGGGTATTTGTCCTGCTGGAACACTATGTCGTCCTTTTCATACCCACAGTACTCGAGTGTACGAATTAACTTGTGTTGTAGGATACTCACATACAGGTCCTTCTAAAACAATTAGCATATTGTGATAAAGTTCATTATTTTCTGTAATGTACTGATAAACATTAGACTTTGATATATTTTAGATTCATTACACACCAACTGAAGTAGTTCAAGCCTTTTATTGTTTTAATATTGATGATTTTGGCATACAGCTCATGAAAACCCAAATTTCCTATCTAAAAAAATTTGCATATCATGAAAAGGTTCTCTAAACGAGCTATTAACCTAATCATCTGAATCAACTAATTAACTCTAAACACCTGCAAAAGATTCCTGAGGCTTTTAAAAACTCCCAGCCTGGTTCATTACTCAAAACTGCAATGATGGGTAAGACTGCCGACCTGACTGCTGTCCAGAAGGGCATCATTGACACCCTCAAGCAAGAGGGTAAGACACAGAAAGAAATTTCTGAACGGATGTTTGTGATCTCAGTATTACGAAGCATACGAGTCACCTCCACTGCCATGTTTGCCGCACCAAAACTGATAGACCTTGTGATGAGCCAATTGGTTGACTCTGATATTTTGATTGGACGTCCACCTATTGGATTTGGAATGGATGGATTTCATTTTGTAATCCTTCAACTGTCATGGCCCTCACATGATGCAGTTTGTCAATTTTCTTGACTGAGATACCACTATCAATGATGGATGGACAGACTTAATTTTGTATTCTTCCTTTTGTATTCTTCTGTCATGGCACTCACAAGATGCAGTTTAGCAATTTTCTTAGCCGAGATACCGTTATCGAGCTGGATGATGCGGTTTCTCTTTTCTTAGGAAATCTTGTTTATGGCTTCTCCTGGGTTGAAACCAGTGACCTTTTGCTTGGGAATCAACCTAATAACATACTGAGCTATAAGGGAATGTGAGAACAGGTTGTAATTTGTAGTATACAAGAAGAAAAAGATTGTTCCACCACCAGGAGCAAAACAGTAACAATGCAGTTACATGACAAGAATCTGTATAACTAATCATATGCTAGATAGTTGCAAGTCCATTTTATGTATGAGATACTGTAAATTGTCTATTAAATGATGGCAGTCTCACATTCAAAGCTGTAGTGGATGGTGAGATATGGAGCCTTAAAGTCAGTTTATATAAAGATGTCTCAGGTTTGGTTTGTGACAATTTATCTGCTATAAAACAATAGTTAATTGAAGTACAATAGCTATAAAATATGTTATCAGGACAACACTAGTGATGAGCGGCATAGGCAATATTCGTTTTCACATAATATTCGCAATAAATTTGCTAATTCTAGAATTTGTGATCTCCAGTCATTATTTTCACGATTGCCCAAATCGTCACTAATGATGCGCATATTTTTTGCGCAATACATGCAACTTCACATTTAATCAGGTCTGAGTAGATATTACTGATTGGTGCACTAAGTATTGTTGTGACGTCACAGCACTATGTCTGTACCATGTATGTATGGACAGCAGAGAAACAATAATTCCTATTACACTGCCTAACACCCTGCACTGTAACCTATCAGCTATACTATATCACTATCTAACCTACACTGACTATCTCCCACTAACTATCTGTATTATATATATGAGCTAACTAACTTTCTAATGAAATTGGATAAGGAATAGGATCCAGATGAAAGCACAGAGCACAGCAATGTCACTGCTCTCTCTCTCTCAGAACTGCAGAAAAACAGCAGAAAATGGCTGCTGGGGAGTTTATTATATAGTAAGGGGGTAGGCAACTTTGCTATTGGTTGCTAGGGATGTTGCTAAGCTCTAACAAAGATATTGCAGCCTTCTCATTGGCCAACAAGCAAGAAGGGAGGTTACTGATGGGAAAAAATCTAGAATATTTGCGATTGTGAATATATAGCACTACATTTTATCTTTATAATATTCTACATCTTCGCGAATTCTCGAAGTGCCGATATTTGCGATAAAAATTTGCGATTAGAATAATTTGCAATCAACACTAGACACTACTGTATGCATCTCCGGCTCATTACAGGTTTCTTTGATGGGGCGGTTATGTAGGAGGCATGTAACTTCTACTCTGTAACATATGGTTTCTTTCACAAGTCATTTTTCAGGCAGAAGTACCAAACTATCTATTAGCACCCCTCAGGACTGGATTTTCTAATCTTGTCTCTTTGCTTTGCTTCACAAATCTATCGACCCATGGGCTTGTCTGTATGACATTCTTGGCCTGTCCTTCATACATTACGTATGCAAAAAGCAGGGTGATGCAACAAAATATTGTAAAAATGTAAGATAATATACTTTAAAATGGTAAGTATGTGAACCGAGAGCAAGGCAGGTGGTATGACTCCGCAACCAGAAAAGAGTGCGTACGCAGAAGTCAAGATTAAGAAAATTGCATTTACTATCAATTAATAAAAGCAGGTTAACAATAAAACAGTATGAACAATTCAAGTCAAATACTACAACAATTTCCACCTTTGCTGTGTCCGTGTTTGCGGTGCGGACACTAAGGAATAGCAGTCCCAGGAACTATCCCTAACTGACCCTAACTTTCAAGCGGGTGCGCACCCCCCTTATCCCAGTGGTCCAAGTGGACCTCTTACAGTTTGTGGAAGTGCACGGTGGGGCCCGATGTCGTCCTTTTCCTTTATAACCAGCGCAGGATCCGCAACAAAGAAGTCCTCCTCAGCAGGCCGAAAAACCAGATGGATATAATCCAGAATTTTACAGTGACTGTCCGGTACCTCGACAGCACTGTGAGTCTCTTTACTGTTTGGGGCAATCCACTCAGCCCAATGTCAGCTCCACAGGTTAGCTGCTGCACACAGTCCTTTTTAACTTGGCTTCACTAAATGCACGGTCTCTTTATACTCCATCCGTCTCTAGACTGAAGTTCACACAGCTTGGCTGCCCAGGAACGTCCTTTAGTATCTCCACACACGTCTTACACAGCACAGAACTTGCTTTCTATCTAGCCAAGATGGCAGCCGTTATAGTTTCAGTCCCTCTTCCTCATTCTTCCTGCTCACACTGAGGCAGGCTGACATCATAAGGGGCGTGTCACTTCAACACTTAACTGCTGTTTTAAAGAGCCACTATCACATTAATACACTTTCTCTATGGCAAACTTCAATGCAAATTGGTCCTATGCTGCCATCTACTGACCAAACGAATACTGCAGGCATTTACATTTATCTGTATTACTAGAATAGCATTATACATAAAATTTTAACACAGTTTACCAGGATAACGAAACTTAGACACATAACATGACTGTTTCTTACATATTCCCCCCCACTTTAAGATTGGCAGTCCCTGCCAATGACTGAATATCCAGAGGGCTGTACTCTTATATGTAGAGTGGTAATGTACCGTTGTATGGCAGGCCAAATAAACTCGTCCTGCGCATACCGAACAGGGGGAATGCCAGCATTTGGTCTAGTGGTGCGTCTGAGAACCACTGGTATACTCTGGGGTACTGTAGCCATAGGCTGAGAAGGACCAGCAGACTCCGCACCAGAGGGGGCACAGGCTGGGGGCACACTAGTCACAGGTGGAACATCCTCAGGAGCGGGGATTGGCCAACAATCATCCTCATCATCGTAAGCCCATTCCACACCACCAGTCTCGGGCTGTGGGAGTTCGTTGACATTATCAGTTCCATCACAATTTGCTTCTTTAGATTGACACAGGCGCAACATATTTCTGTGAAGTACTCGGACACAATCAGTTCCTTCCTTCTGAACTTCGTACACAGGCCCATTTGCATACTTGCGGGCAACTACACGATATGGCACAGCCTCCCACCTGCTTTCCAATTTTCCTTGAGGCTTCTTGACACGTACCAGCACCAGGTCACCTGGCTGCAATGGTGCCCTTTGCACCGGGGTCTTATCAGGATGAGAATTTTCTTGCAGACGCTGTCGCACCAATCGATGAACTGTCTCAAGTCTCTGCCGGTGTGCTCGCACCCAGGAGGCTGGATCTCTTGGAGGGAACCCATCCACATCATTTAACTGTAACTCTCCGACACTTCGCCCAGACCGTCCAAAGAGGAGAGTATAAGGAGAATACCCCATTGTAGAATGGACCTGATTGTTATAGGCCCACACCATCTCAGACAAGAACTGAGGCCACTGTAACTTCTTGTCCTCCTCCAAAGTCCGCACCATCTGTAGCAGAGTTCTATTAAATCGTTCGCAGGCTCCGTTTCCTTGGGGATGGTATGGAGTCGTGTGCGACTTCTTTATCCCGTAGATACGTTGAACTTCTTTCATTACATGTCCCTCAAAGCAAGCCCCTTGGTCAGAGTGGATGCGTTGTGGACACCCGTACACTCGGATGAAATCTTGGCATAGGGCTCGAGCTGCTGACTCAGCGGTCTGGTCCTTGGTGGCGGTCACCACCGCAAATTTGGTGAAGTGGTCCACCATTACGAGGCAGTACTGGTGCCCACTGTTGGATGGGCCCACCATTAGGTAGTCTATCATGACGATCTCCAAAGGTTCCTGGGTCACTATGGTTTGCAGGGGAGCTCTTTGTTCTATTGCCTTATGGATCTCACAAGTTCGACATCTATGACATACTTCTTCGACCATTTGACGGAGAGCTGGACAGTAAATCAGTCGCTGTAGCCAACGAAAGGTCTTCTCATGACCAAAATGTCCATTCTTATTATGAGCCTCAAGAGCCAATGATTGAGCCAGTTCACTAGGCACTACGATTTGGTAACAAATGTCGATTTCAGAAGGCAGATATACCTTTCGGCATAGCACTCCATTTTTCATCTCTAACTTTTCCCACTGACTCAGGACTAATAGCATTTCACGGGTCAGTCGTTCTCTTTCCTCTTTACAGGGCTTCTTGCCTTTCTCAACACACTTGATCATTTTCGCCAGCCCCTCATGGGCCTGCTGTATTTGCAACCATTCCTGTAGTGAGGGGCCAAAGAAAGGAGCCGTTTCGGTCCCTTCCACTGCACACTGCATAGCAGTGACCAAGGCTTGTGAAAATCTGCTGAAGTCAGGCATCTCCACATGCTCCAACTCATGATCCACGTCTCCGCTGGGGGCCTGGGTAGTTACCCTAGAAAGTCCATCGGCATTTTGGTTCTCTGTCTTGGACCGATACTTAATGCGGTAATTGAACTTAGACATTCGGGCTATCCACCTCTGCTCCAAAGCCCCGAGCTTGGCATTTTCCAGGTGAGCCAATGGGTTGTTGTCAGTCAGTACTAAGACTTCAGCTCCGGTCAAATACTCAGAAAATTTCTCAGTCATGGCCCATACCAGTGCCAACAGTTCTAACTTAAATGAACTATAATTGTCAGGGTTTCTCTCAGAATCTCGCAAGGATCGGCTGGCATACGCTATGACACGCTCTTGGCCATCCTGGAACTGAGAGAGCACCGCTCCGAGACCATACAGGCTTGCATCGGTATATAGCTGGAAGGGCAAGTGGTAATCAGCATACGCCAAGATTGGGGCCGTTGTAAGAGCATCCTTCAATGCCTGGAAGGCGTGTTCCTGTTCAGGGCCCCATTTCACGGACCGGTTCTTCGGGCCCCCGGCGGTGCCTCGTAGAAGAGCATTAAGTGGCGCTGCTACTCTAGCAAAGTCCTTAATAAACCGTCGATAGTAGCCGGCTACTCCCAGGAACGCCCTCACTTCTCGCAGGGTAGTCGGTGTCGGCCAGTCTTGAACAGCCGCTATCTTGTCCCTTGACGGCCTCACCCCTTCTCCTGATACACAATGACCCAAGTAATCAATTTCAGATTGAAACAACCGACATTTACTGGGTTTCAGTTTGAGCCCATGTTCCCGCAATCGTTGAAATACTTGTCCCAACTGGCGGAGATGGTCCTCAAAGGTTGCAGAGTACACTATAATGTCATCCAAGTAGATGAGAGTGAATTCAAAGTTGAAGTCAACAAGACATTTCTCCATCAATCGTTGAAACGTTCCAGGTGCATTTGTCAATCCAAAGGGCATCCGGTTAAATTCGTATAGTCCCATGGGCAAGATAAAGGCTGTCTTTTCCTTATCTTTCTCGGCCATTGGCACCTGCCAATACCCACTAGCCAGGTCTAGTGAGGAGAAGTACCGGGCTCTTCCTAGTGCCGAAAGGGACTCCTCAATCCGAGGTAAGGGGTAGGAATCTCGTACGGTGCAGGTATTCAACTTTCGATAGTCTACACAAAACCGAATGGACCCATCTTTCTTCCTTACTAGTACCACTGGAGCTGCCCAGGGACTTTGGCTTTCTTGAATGATCCCACCCTGCAGCATCTGGGTCAACAGTTCTTTCACCTCCTGATACATCTGTGGAGGAATTTGTCGGTAGCGCTCTCTGATTGGAAGGGTGTCTCCTGTGGGAATCTCATGGTAGATCCCTGTTGTACATCCAAAATCTTCAGCATTACGTGCAAAGGTTGTGCGGTTTTCCCATAACAGTTCATCTACCTTCCGGATCTGTTCCAGAGAACACGAAGAAGTCTCTATCTTCATCTGTTCTCGAATTGCACTGCCATACCATTTAGGGGTGGGGTTCTCGCCTTCCCCCATAGACACGGTTACGGCCCATTCACCTCGTTCAGCCGGCCTCAACTGCATCGGGGTCGCTTTCCTCACTTCCTCCGGAGTCACATAGAGGTTAGCCAGCAGCCTTCCTGGGGCTAGGTCTACACTCTGATCCTGAGTGTTCACACATCGGAGGGGTACTCTCCCATTGCGGACTACTGCCAAGGAACGGGCTACTAGCGGATCAACACTTCTTCCGGCTGTCGGCAGTGGTTCTATCAACACAGCTATGCCCTCTAGTTTCCCACAGGTGCCTACAGGCATGGACACTATCATCTCCCGTCTGGGTGGCAACGTAACTTTTGTATGCAGAGGGACCGAAATTCGAGCAAGAGGACACTGTGCATCTGAACTTTTCTGTAAGCCACATGTTCGGACCAGCTGCTGGAAGGCCGTTTGAGTAGGCCGATGGCTAGTGGTTTCTCTCCAATAACCGTGACCTTTCTTTTCAAAGAGAATCTGATCCAATTCTTTTAACACATTCATCCCCAAGATGACAGGGACCTTTACTTCATGCGACTCCTGTACTACCACAATGCCTTTCTTGCCTAGATCTTGGCCACATAATCTGACATTCATCCAGGCCACTCCCACCACCAGTACTGGTAACTGATTAGCTGCGACCACTCGTATGAATGTACGGGGATCATATTTCACATGTCGCTGAAAATACCGTTCGTAACAGTCTCTACTCAGGGTCGTTACTTGGGAACCCGTGTCAATCATCCCGGTAACCGGAATACCTTCCAATTCCATCTGTATGATGGGACTTGCAGCGATCAGATCCTCTTCAGGGCATTCTCCTCTCATAGTCTCCTCAGTTTCCCCTACTGCCCACCCTACTGCAGCAGGGGATTTCAGTTTTAACGGCGGTCTCTCATAAGCTTGTCGCTGCTCTGGACATCTAGCAGCAATGTGGCCCACGCGTCCACACTCCCAGCAGCGTACTTCCCGTCGCTCTGGCCATCGGTTTGGGCCCCTTCGGTAAGCCCCATCGTTCTCTCCTGAGAGTGGTACTACATTATTGGGACCCCTTCGGTAGGTCCTATCCTCATCCCTCCAGTAGGGTTGTGGGTGATTCTGACCTTCTTGGTATGAACGGCCCATCCCTTCATCTCTAGTTTTCTGGAGGCCTGTAATTCTCATAGAATTCTCATTACAATTGGTTTGTCGGTGTTCCATTAGCTCTTGCAATTTCTGCATTACTGTAAGGTATCTCTTTAACTGTCCCTTTTTTCACTGTTGGTGGGCCAGAGCTAGCCCCCTGCGACAATGTAACTCCAACTGCGGTCTGAGGCTTCTGAACCATACTATTGGCACGTGAGATGGCCTCCACCTGTACGTCATGAAATTTAGCATCAGTCTCCCGTCGTATAAAGTCCTGCATAGCAACAGTCAAGCTGCCATCACGGATCCCCAGAACAAACTGGTCACGGAGTGTCCGATCAGGGTTACAGAAGGCTGGTGAGCCCCCTCTTTCCTTCCCTTGAATATCTCGGAGCAGTTCTTGTAGGGCATTTGCATACTGAGGGAGACTTTCATTCTCCTTTTGTACCCTCTGGAAGAACCGTGCCTGCAGGGACCCCAGCAATGCGGTTTCTCCATAAATAGTTTCTAGAATCTGGACAACTTGCTCAAATGTCTGTCTTTGTTCAAATGGCCGCAATATCACTGTAGTCTTAGCATCTCCTTTTAACGTCAATATGGCTAGCTCTACTAGTACTTCTGGTGCGGTCTGGTACATGCGCTGTACCATTCGTATCTGCTCTGCCCACACACTCACAGACATATTATTGCCATCAAACTTTGCTAACTGACTCATTACAGCCCCTGCTGGCATTCTTCCTCCAGCACCATCCCTCCTAACGGGTGCGTCGCCGTCCATTCTGGTAAGCGGATCCTGCCGACTACGCCAATTTGTGAACCGAGAGCAAGGCAGGTGGTATGACTCCGCAACCAGAAAAGAGTGCGTACGCAGAAGTCAAGATTAAGAAAATTGCATTTACTATCAATTAATAAAAGCAGGTTAACAATAAAACAGTATGAACAATTCAAGTCAAATACTACAACAATTTCCACCTTTGCTGTGTCCGTGTTTGCGGTGCGGACACTAAGGAATAGCAGTCCCAGGAACTATCCCTAACTGACCCTAACTTTCAAGCGGGTGCGCACCCCCCTTATCCCAGTGGTCCAAATGGACCTCTTACAGTTTGTGGAAGTGCACGGTGGGGCCCGATGTCGTCCTTTTCCTTTATAACCAGCGCAGGATCCGCAACAAAGAAGTCCTCCTCAGCAGGCCGAAAAACCAGATGGATATAATCCAGAATTTTACAGTGACTGTCCGGTACCTCGACAGCACTGTGAGTCTCTTTACTGTTTGGGGCAATCCACTCAGCCCAATGTCAGCTCCACAGGTTAGCTGCTGCACACAGTCCTTTTTAACTTGGCTTCACTAAATGCACGGTCTCTTTATACTCCATCCGTCTCTAGACTGAAGTTCACACAGCTTGGCTGCCCAGGAACGTCCTTTAGTATCTCCACACACGTCTTACACAGCACAGAACTTGCTTTCTATCTAGCCAAGATGGCAGCCATTATAGTTTCAGTCCCTCTTCCTCATTCTTCCTGCTCACACTGAGGCAGGCTGACATCATAAGGGGCGTGTCACTTCAACACTTAACTGCTGTTTTAAAGAGCCACTATCACATTAATACACTTTCTCTATGGCAAACTTCAATGCAAATTGGTCCTATGCTGCCATCTACTGACCAAACGAATACTGCAGGCATTTACATTTATCTGTATTACTGGAATAGCATTATACATAAAATTTTAACACAGTTTACCAGGATAACGAAACTTAGACACATAACATGACTGTTTCTTACAAGTATGTTCTTATTACTAATTGATATGCTACAATGCATCTAAATAGTGTAATGAATTTAGGTAATAGTCTCTTTATCTTTTGTGTATGCAGGTCTTAGTGGACCTGTGTATCTCCATGGTTACAGACGGCAAATCTGATCACTACCATAGAACACCAGTTACGCTGTCACTTCCCTACTGTTGATAAACAGGAATTCTGACATCACTGTAGTTATTTCACTACCCTAGGCCACCAGGAATATTATCATGAACACTTTCTCTACCCTAGACTACCAGGGATATTAACACTTACTCCTTATTGACATTAGTTAACCTTGAATATTATCATTAACATCTAAGTGACCACCAAGGATATTGTTAATAATAACTGGAAACAACAAAAGGGCTTCAGCATTAAGTGGGAAGTATGAAGTCACACTCAGCTGCCAAGAAATACTAGGAGGTTTTGGAGGTTGTCATTTATTTAATCTGCACTAGATATTTTTGGTTTGGTGGCCTTTTTTCTTACTATGGATAAGGAGCTCTGATTTTGTGACTCACCCGGCCAGCCAAACACAATCTGATTAGTTATAACTGTAGGCAGGCTGTTGTAGAACTATTAATAGTTTAAATCCGCTCTCATCAGACTTTGTGTAAGGACAGGCTAAATCTCTCAACTGCAGTCAGAGTCAGACACAGGTGTTACCATGTTGAGTTCTTGCTGAGCACTGCCTTGATCCCGGCCAGTCTGTACACTTTTATTGTTTACTCACAAAAGGTGTAACAATAGAAAAGGGGCTGGCCCATCACCCGACCACTTACTGTACTTCATGTAACAAGGATGCAGGAAGTGATGACATACAGGAAGTGATGACACAGGAAGACAAGACACCATCATTTAGAATAACATGGCCAGCTAACAAACACATGTATCCTATAACCACTGGAGTTAATTTTATCTAGCCTTGCTCAGTGATCAATGCCAGATAAAGTTACTATGATCCTCATGCATGTTTATTTACAGGACAACATCATTATCTCCAGCAGCTGATCAGGCGCACTAGAGACAACAAACGCAAATGCATCCACGCCAAGCTAATAAATCCATATCTTGCGCGGGGGCCCTAGCCGGCATCCATACATCAGCCAAGAAAACACTGCTCTGCTGAACACATCAGTCTCCCCCGGCCCACAGCCCAGTGCTTAGCACATGGACCATTCGCCGACGGAGACCTCTGCGCCCAGCAGCTGTGACAGGACATACATAGGAAGATATCCACTCCAATGGTTTACCCTGACACTGAGAGACATGATGACAATACACAATATATTAGAAACACATTCTAATAAAATTTCCACAAGGCACACTACATTTGGAGAAACCTCATATATATATATATATATATATATATATATACATATATATATACATATATATATATATATATAATCTATCATTCATTTAATAAGCAATACGCAAATATTATAAAATATAATAATATAAAAATTTAAGAAAATGTAACAAGTGTAAAATAGGATTATATAAATGAATTGCAATTGATTATTAATACCATACCACTCTATCTTTTATGCCATGACCCGCCTTCACTTCTTACTTCCTACACCATAAGTGAAAGAGAGATGCACATTTGTAGAACTAAAAACAAACATATGCGTCTCCTATAGTGTTGAGCGCGAATATTCGAATTGCAAATTTTTTTCTCGAATATCGCGATTTCGAGATTTCGCGAATATTTAGAATATAGTGCTATATATTTGCGAAATCGAATATTCTTTTTTTTTTAATGCTCCAGTCAGTGCCCGTTGCTTCCGTGCTCATGGAGCGTCCCCATAACCATGGGAACGTCTCTATATACTAGAATGTACTTTTCGGATTTGAGAATTACGTTGAAATCGCAATTCGATTAATTCAAGTTATAATAATCGAATTGCGATTTCAACTTAAGCACTGCTATATTCCATATTCGTTAATTCTAGCCTACTATGGAATATGGCAGTGCTAAGTTGAAATCGCCATGCGATTACTTCGAGTTATATTAATATCATCGCGATTTCAACTTGGACCTGGTTTACTATGGTTGGCTTCAATGGCTTGGTAGAATTTGCGAATATACGAATGTATTCGTCATATTCCACAAAACGAATATACTAATGTATTCGGCATATTCCACAAAACGAAGATAACAAAGTATTCTCCATCTTCGTTTTAGCTACCTATTCATAAACTTCGCGAATACTAGCAATCATATAGGAAAGTTGACCATAGAGACAGCTAAGTTTAATTCGCTATGCGATTATATTACTTAGCTTTTTTTTAAATAAATAGAATAATTATAATACCTGATAATTATTATAATGATTCTATTTATAAAAAAAAAGCTAAGTAATATAATCACATAGCGAATTAAACTTTCCTAATTAACGAATATGGAATATAGCAGTGCTTAAGTTGAAATCGCAATTCGATTATTATAACTTGAATTAATCGAATTGCGATTTCAACGTAATTCTCAAATCCGACAGTACATTCTAGTATATGGAGACGTTCCCATGGTCATGGGGACGCTCCATGAGCACGGAAGCAATGGGCACTGACTGGAGCATTAAAAAAAAAAAAAAAAAAAGTTTAATTCGCTATGCGATTATATTACTTAGCTTTTTTTTTATAAATAGAATAATTATAATAATTATCATGTATAATAAATATTCTATTTATTTAAAAAAAAAGCTAAGTAATATAATCGCATAGCGAATTAAACTTAGCTGTCTCTATAGTCAACTTTCCTATATGATTGCTAGTATTCGCGAAGTTGATGAATAGGTAGCTAAAACGAAGATGGAGAATATCTTCGTTTTGTGGAATATGACGAATACATTTGTATATTTGTTTTGTGGAATATGACGAATACATTCGTATATTCGCAAATTCTACCAAGCTATTGAAGCCAACCATAGTAAACCAGGTCCAAGTTGAAATCGCAATGCGATTAATACAACTCAAAGTAATCGCATGGCGATTTCAACTTAGCACTGCTATATTCCATATTAGGCTAGAATTAACGAATATGGAATATAGCAGCAACCATAGTAAACCAGGTCCAAGTTGAAATCGCAATTCGATTAATTCAAGTTATAATAATCGAATTGCGATTTCAACTTTTTACGTATATCCTTACTATTGCTCTAACTTCGTCTTTTAGAATATTCGTAATATTCTAAAAGACGAAGTTATAGCAATATAACGAATATTCTAAAAGACGAAGTTAGAGCAATATTACGAAATTTCGTAAAATACACATATAGATAGTAATTTAGCTAATATACTGCTATAGTAATTTTTTTAATAGTGTACATCTTTAACAAAACTTAAGTTCTGAAGATGCAAAAAAAATTGGAGAACCAAAAAAAGGATTATAGCACTATATTAGCGAAATTACAATCTATATGTGTATTTTACGAAATTTCGTAATATTGCTCTAACTACGTCTTTTAGAATATTCGTAATATTCTAAAAGACGAAGTTAGAGCAATATTAAGAATATTCGTAAAATACACATATAGCCTAGCCATAGTCAATTAGTCATAGGAACGTTGCCTAAGAAAAAATCGCAATACGCAATTAATTAAATTGCATGTTAATCGCGATAATTGGAATAATTACGAATATTCGATTTCGACGAATATAACATGAATATTCAATCGAATATTTGCGAAATATCGCAAAATCGAATATGGCACCTCCAGCTCATCACTAGTCTCCTACATTTGATAGGACCCTTGGTGACCCTGATTGGTGACCCTTTAGAATGATGAAGACAAAGATGCAAAGATGCATGAATTTACTACCTTTATTAGAGATGTTATCAATAGATTCTATTTTTATTCTTTATATTCTTTTTTCATATTTTTATTTCAATTTTTTTCTTATTTTCTCTTATTTTCATATATTTTTTTACATTTCCTTATATTTTCATGTATTTTTATACATTTTTGTAAATTTTATGTATTAGACAAAAAAAACAAGTAAGAAAGCAACTGTTTCCAAAAAAGCACATATATAGATAAAAAAAAGCATAAAAACGCAATGGAATCACAATTCACTGTATGTGCATATTTGGAAAGATACTTTGAAAGATGATTGCCAGGACAAGAACAACTAACGAAAGAGCACTTGGAAAATAAACATTGAAAATTTCCTCTCTAAAAATCTAGGTATTATATTGTTCAAGAAAGCAAAAATCCAGTGGGAGTTTTGGTTTGGACTGGAAAGTGGGTATAAAAGTGGGAAGGATCCTGATGTTATTATGGCCACTGAAGAAGGAGTCGGTAGAACTCTGAAACGCGTCTGGTGCAAGTGAAATATAGAATCCAGAACTAGGATTGAGCAAACACCTGGAAGTTCGGGTTCGCCGGGTTCAGCCGAACTTCACCGCAAAGTTCGGGTTCGGGACCCGAACTTGACCCCGAACCCCATTGAAGTCAATGGGGACTCAAACTTTGGGGCACTAAAATCACTCTAAAAAAATCATAGAAAGGACTAGAGCAGGGCTGGCCAACCTGCGGCTCTCCAGCTGTTGTAAAACTACAATTCCCACCATGCCCGGCTGTAGGCTGATAGTTGTAGGCTGTCTAGGAATGCTGGGAGTTGTAGTTTTGCAACAGCTGGGGAGCCACAGGTTGGCCAGCCCTGGACTAGAGGGCTGCAAAAAGAAGCAAAATAGGGGTAAGAGCAGGACAATTGCCCTGCAAAAAAACGTGGATAGGGAAATTAATTAAAATAACATAGAATAAAAATAAAAAGTTAAAAATAATGATCTTGAACTTGGAGGCGGAGGTCAAAGTGGAGTAGGAGGTTGAGGAGGTGGTGTAGGTGTGAATGGTGGGGGAGGAGGAGAAGGCAGCCATTGCTATAAATTTGTGAAGACCCCAAAACATTGGGAAATATAAAAAAGAAAACAAAGAGAAAGTGCACTAGAGTACAACAATGTCTGGGTGAGGCCAGTATACTTTTCTATTCTGTACAAGGTACGGACAAGTCCTGTGGGATCCATGCCTGGTGAGCTTGTCCACATTAGCTTGTTGTCTGTGTTCACCCCCCCGCCATGCTGAGCACACGTTTGGACAATACACTGGCCGCAGGGCAGGCCTGCTCCTCCAAGGCGTAAAAGGCAAGCTCAGGCCATGTGCCCAATTTGAGTGCACTCAATCTCTTCCACTTCTGGAACAGGGCTTATGTGGACGACCCTCGAAAACCCTGCCAGCAGAGTCATCAAAAAGCAGAAGAGACTGGTGCATGACTTGGGGCTCAGACTGCTTGGCTGATTTGCAAGGGGGTGAGGTGAAAGACTGATGTCCATGGGCTGCAGGTGCCAATTCTGCGCTGGGTGGGAGACAATGTGAAGGAACTGGAGGCACTGTCAGCCACCCAATCTACTACTGCCTCTTTTTGTTTTTGCCTCACCATTCGTACACCAGTATTCAGGCCTGCAAAATAACGCTGAACGTTCTGTCGCCTCTGTGCACCTGAGGAAGGTGTTTCATTTGGGCATGTAGCTGGCACAGACAGGAGCTCCAGCAACCCCAGCAGGACCACGTCCCTTATTTGATGCTCTCCTCATTCTTTGAGGTCACCCACTGAACTAACAGACAGATTAACTATATCAATTTCCCTGTCACGTATGCAGTGCAGGTGTACTTCACGCAATAAATGGGTATAACAGACGGATTAACTATTATATTTGTGTGTCAGGGGTACAAAGTACAATGTTGCATTGCACTCACAAAAAAATCGCTGTAGATCACCCACAGAATTAACAGCCAGATGTATGATTAGTTTTCTGTGTCAGGGGTGCAAAGATGGTGTATTGCACCCACAAAAAAATCTGTCCCTTCACTACTCAGAGCTGATGGGCGGTGCTACACGTGATCCAGCTTATATAGAGGCTGGGTCACATGATGCACCGGCCAATCACAGCCATGCCTACTGATGGCTTCTAAGATCACACATGCCCTGCAGCCTTTCAACAAGCTTTATTAAATGCCCGAACACCGAACTCGAACCCTAACTTTTCCGGCAAAGTTCGGTTTCTGGTCCGGGTAGCAAAAATCGCAACGTTCGGTACAGACACTATTCAGTACCCATCAAAGAGAACCCTCTGCACTTAAAGATCGAAAATGTATTTTCCTGAAAAAATTATGTGCTTCACATATGATAATTTGCCTGCAAGCTAAACACGCCGCACCACGTGGAACGCTGAGATCCTGTCAGCACATGGGATGCTGGGATTCAATTGATACAGCACAGTCGATTACCTGCATTGGAGGTGGCGTGAGGAGCGTCACTCACCACCACGTTAGAGGCTGCAGAGACTGATAGCGTGCGATCTCCAAACAGTGAGTAAAGACCGCTCAATATTACCAACCAACATAATATGTTTCTATAGGTAAATTTAAACAAATACAAAGTAAGGATATTAACTGCCTGCCAGAGCTAGTTAAATAAAACGGAAAGGAATAACTTAGGATCTTGGAAAAGTGGAGAAAGACTTTGTAGTAGCATCAAATAAACAGCGCTCTGATAAATAAGTTGTTTGATTGAAAGTTGATGCATAGTATCCTTTGGAACTGCTTGATGTACAGTCAGTGAATTAATATGAGACATTTGTAAACCAAGACAATATAACTATTAATTCATCTCAAATACATTGGGACAGTTTGTTTTTAATTCTACAAATGTGCATCTCTCTTTCACTTATGGTGTAGTAAGAAGTGAAAGCAGGTCATTGCATAAAAGATAGAGTGGTATGCTATTAATAATGAATTGCAATTCATTTATATAATCCTATTTTATGTTTGTTACATTATTTTACATTTGTATATTATACTTTATAATATTCGTGTATTGCTTAGTAAATAAATGATATATATAAGATCTCTCTGAGGTTTCTCCAAATGTAGTGTGCCTGCCTACAGTTATAACTAATTTATTTAACCTGTGGGGTATATGTCCCACATTTGGTGCAGTTGAGGTGGCAACACAAGACTATGCCTTCCCCTGGATATTTATCTATCAGAGGGTAGGGCAACAAACTTGAAATTTGCCCAGTGTAAAGGCAAGTGTAAAGCTCTATGTAGCCCAGATTGTATACATTTCTATGTTGAATTGTAGCATGACACTCTTAGGCCAACACCTAGCTAATGATGACCTCTACAATCTCTATAGCTACATCACTGTATATTTTCAGAATCCTCTAGATACTCTCAGTTCTATCGTTTAACCAGCATAGAAAGAGGGAGAATATCAGCATAATTGCTGTTGTCGCGCAAGCATGGAAAACTCTCTGTAGAGAAAATATCAACATACTAATCAGAAAAGGACGGCATGAAGCCTCCTTTGCATGCAGACCCCTGGGTCTTTCCTTGGCCAGTGCATTGATTTTCTGCTAGACCCATACACACAATTTCCATGGTCTATTCCATTTTAGTTGAGTCCACATGATTCTATATTATTAGGTCTCAGTGTGATATTGAGTAATGCTTGCTTACATCTCCGGACATTGGCTGTGAAGGTTTATTCTGCAGTAGCTGAGAAGGTAGAATAGAACTGGAAATGTCATTTTGAAGGTCAATAGGCCAACAGACAACAGAGGTCAATTGTTCTAATTGCTTGAGAACTGCGGTTGGTACTCTTGTATATCTGTAACTGAAAGGGTGTGTAGCCTTTTTCATTATATAATGTAATAGTTTACATGCATCTAAAATATAAAATTAAGCCTCTTTGAAAATAGTCTCAATTAAGAATATCATATATTGTGTATTCCGCATATATGCAGACCTACTGTACACTCACCTAAAGAATTATTAGGAACACCTGTTCTATTTCTCATTAATGCGATTATCTAGTCAACCAATCACATGGCAGTTGCTTCAATGCATTTTGGGTTGTGGTCCTGGTCAAGACAATCTCCTGAACTCCAAACTGAATGTCAGAACGGGAAAGAAAGGTGGGCTACAACAGCAAAAGATCCCACCGGGTACCACTCATCTCCACTACAAATAGGAAAAAGAGGCTACAATTTGCACAAGCTCACCAAAATTTGACTGTTGAAGACTGGAAAAATGTTGCCTGGTCTGATGAGTCTCGATTTCTGTTGAGACATTCAAATGGTAGAGTCTGAATTTGGCGTAAACAGAATGAGAACATGAGAACAGAATGAGAACAGAATGAGATCATGCCTTGTTACCACTGTGCAGGATGGTGGTGGTGGTGTAATGGTGTGGGGGATGTTTTCTGGGCACACTTTAGGCCCCTTAGTGCCAGTTGGCCATCATTTAAATGCCACGGGCTACCTGATCATTGTTTCTGACCATGTCCATCCCTTCATGACCACCATGTACCCATCCTCTGATGACTACTTCCAGCAGGATAATGCACCATGTCACAAAGCTCGAATCATTTCAAATTGGTTTATTGAACATTACAATGAGTTCACTGTACTAAAATGGCCCCCACAGTCACCAGATCTCAACCCAATAGAGCATCTTTGGGATGTGATGGAACGGGAGCTTCGTGCCCTGGATGTGCATCCCTCAAATCTCCATCAACTGCAAGATGCTATCCTATCAATATGGGCCAACATTTCTAAAGAATGCTATCAGCACCTTGTTGAATCAATGCCGCGTAGAATTAAGGCAGTTCTGAAGGCAAAAGGGGGTCCAATGGTATTAGTATGGTGTTCCTAATAATTCTTTAGGTGAGTGTATATGACAGTTATACACTTCAAACAAACCCTCTGTAATCTGCAGCCAAGAACAACAATGCCATTTCAGTTAAAGGGGTCATCTCATCACTAATAACCCCTTTTAGGTTGGCCCCAGCTTCTATCGCCCTTGGCAAACAAAAGATTCTGTTGTGGGAAGCCACGGCCAGTAACATGTAGTATTACTTGGCAGCCATTGAAATTAATGGCAGTCCATGCAATGCATGAATGACTCCCTGTTCTGGTTCATCCAGGAGAAGGGGTTATCCCACAATAAGGCATAGTAATGAAATCCACTGGTACTAGTACAGGGCCTGAGGAGGCAGAGTCATCCCCCGAGGCACTAGGCAGGACATAGCGTCTCAATTTTGCCTAGAGTGTTTCTTTAAATTGTTAAAAATAAGCTGATCAGTCAGCAGAAGACTACACAGAAATATCCTTGGAGTTTTGCCTGAATACAATATAACAATATCACATATAATATTCACTTTCACCAATCATATTTCACAGGCAATAATTTAACACACACACATGACTATACATGTCTGGTAGGACTTCCAATGTATGCAAGCCAAACTATACAACTTTAAAAATGAATTTTCATGTACCCTATTGGACAGTTCTTTATCATTTGGCATTGTGATGAGTCTCTGCTTCCTTGCTACAAGAGCACCTGAAGTCCTATGTAAAACTACACATAACACATTGATGGCACAGAGCTCTGCCACATCTGACATACTCATATTTTCTGAGGGCGACAATCGTTTTAGGTTGTCCAAGTCCTAGAAGTCAACAAACTTTGATGCCAAAACTAATTGGTATCTTTGTGTGCTGATTCACTGAACATAATTTAGCATTTTGGCAGCAGAAGTCATCAGCACCATGGACAGCGTCTGCATTGAGAGCCCTAGATCAACCCCTTCTCCCTCCTTATGAGACATGAATGACAGAGATCCGTTGTTCAATCTGAATGTAAAATCAAGTAAACAAATTCTGCTCTGAAGAAATCTCTCCTAACATCGTCTGTCATTTCATTTCATATAAAGTCTGAACAGTTTGTGCTCCGAGGAAACCTCAGTAATTGCAAATTACAGGTAAGAAAACAGATCTGCAAAACAATCTGCACGAATGTCACCATTTCCCTGCACTGGCTCATGTGCTGAGCAGAAAACTAACAATGACACAGCCCAAAGCAATTCAATTACCACATTTCAAGACAGATGAATGTTAAATGTGCAGCACCAGTGCATTAAAAAGGTATGTGCACCCCTTGTTACATTCACATGTGCCTGTTGAATATATTATTCCAAAACCTAATCATTAACGTGGAGGTGGACCAAATATTGCAAAAACATCTTCCACTCTCCTAGGTCTGTGAGAACATGACGGTGTACAGTAGATCTTCTATTATGTCCCTATACTGTACATGGTCATCAGAAGTGGTCAATAGTTCCACACATGATCATTAGAAATGCTGAACATCCTCTATACTAGGCCATAAGAAGTGGTCAATATCCTTATATGTCTCCTCCAGAACAGTTCAACAGGTGCAATATCTACCTATACATGGTTATCAGAAGTGCTCAGTATCTTCTTGCACTCTCTTGTTGAAGTTGGCCAATAAACATGACCTTTTCTGTTCATTAGAAACGTGCAAACTGTTAAAAAGTTTTATTTTCCTTTATTTCTACTAAACATGAATCACTCTGATTGGCTCTAAAGTCAGACCTGGTCAATCAGTTTTGACATCTCTATTGGTCACCTTCTGAAGATCCAGACTGGGCAATGATTCCTTCTGGTGTGTGAACCTCAATGAAGGAATGACTAGTGGTGTCCAACTGGTGTTGCCTGTCTAATGTCTGCTTCCATTTTTTACCTCCTTCATCCCTCAGGTCTCATCCACAACTTTCAGCAGACATTGCTCTAGAGGATTAATAATTTGCTTCTGTATAAACTGTGTATAAATAAAATCCTTCTTATAGACTTAATCTTCTCACACAACTTATTCCTTCCAGCAATATCAAGGCATATTTTGGCAGCACTGTCATTGCCTCCCGTCACCTTGACATGCCTGCGGTAATAAAATAATATTTAGAATCAAATCTGCTTTGAAGAGAATGCAGATGACATTGCTCACATCACAAAGTGAAGTTATTATCTTCCATTTAAAAAAGGACTCAAGACTTAAATATACATTTACAGGAAGAAAACAAAAGGGTTTACATAGAGCAATTTAAACTCAAGTCATAGATTTAAAGGGTATCTCCTCTTTAGACTTTTTTAATGCTTGTTATGCACAGAAGAAAGTGTCTCCTTGTTAGGATTCCCAGAGATCAATGGTGATCTGAAGCAGAATATGGGCAGAATTGCTAAATATCCCTGCAGCGCCACCACAGGGCAAATAAAGCATTGCAAAATGGCCACTCAAATCATTGATTTCTCTGTGTAGTGCACCAGAATTCAGATCCATATTGTATTTTTCTTTGCTGCAAGTAATGGTGTCTGGAACATAGTGGTATTCCTTATTTTCTCTGGTCATTGATCGGCCTTATGTTCCACCTTTGAACGAGAAGGGGAAGAATGGTTCAGAGCACCATTACCAAGGAGAGATAGTTTCATTAGTTTTGCACCTGAACTAATGGAAAAGGTCTCTTAGTGCCAAGCAGTTGTTGGATGTAGTCTGTGAAAGTGGATACAGTAGGTCCCCTGTTGACCTAGAACTGCTGAAAAAAAACTAGAAATCTGAAAGAGACTCCACAGTCACTGATGAGACAGCACTAGGGCTCGAGCATGTCAACAAACTTTAAAGGAGTTAACCCGAGATTTTGATAATGATGGCCTATCCTTAGGATATATAATCAATATCTGATTGTGGGTGTCTCACTGATGCCACCCCACCACTACCACTAATCAGCTCTTTGAAAAGGCCAGGCCAGTTACATCATGTTCATGGTGACATGGCCTAGGCACTGCTTAGTCCCATCTGAGTAAATGAGCTTGAACTGTAATACCAAGAACAGCCGCTAAACGGTGTATGGCACTGTGTTTGGTAAGCTGTGAGGAGGCTGCAGTGCTCTGTGTCCTCTTCAAAAAGCTGACTGTCAAGGGTGCTGGACCTCCATAGATCAGGTATTGATGCATTATCCTGAAAGAGTTAGATTGAGTTGTCATCTTCTAGCTCTAGAGCTACTGCTAAACATCTAATTGGAACCCAGCTGATCAGCTACTGATGGGACGTCCTGAGGACAAGCCCTTTAAGATTCAGCCAGAGAAACTGAGAAATTATAGGCTGTGCCATGTTCCAAAAAACGTATTGGATCTGAGACAGTTGACCTGAGACACAAAACAGAAGACAGAACAGTGAAGTGTGCAATAGAGGAGCCACTGATAGGTTGACCTCCATTAATCTAAGCAGCACTTTTGAGAATTGTCTAAGTAAAGTATCTTCCTGTAGAAAGATTATAAAGATGCTAGTAAATTGACCTGGTCAAGAACTGCTGTCTTGCAACTTTGGGGTGGGGGTGAGGAGGGGGGGTGTTGCTCACTTGATTTCTGGAGCTTGTGAAGAAGTTGCTATGATTTGGCAAGTTTAGTTTGGCATAGGGCTGGGGTGATTGTTTGGCATACCATGGTGTTTTTCTCCACTTTTTTTCTTCACTTTCAGCACACTTAGTATTATTTTTCCCCTAATAGACAGCTCATTTTACTGCAGTAACACATTATTTATGCAATACGCCATACCATCACAGAATCTTTTAACACGCTGCTCTAACTTTCCTCCTCACTCCAGCTAGAAAAATCTCACTGTATTGATTAAAAATTGTTTAACTTAATTAAATAGAAAACTTTGCAGAAGGCAGCACAAATGCCTTCCTTGCCTTGGGTCTATGGCTTGATTTATAAACCCTGATGACTCCTAAGAGTGGACACAAAGAAAAAAGTATATACAGAAAGTCATAAAAAACAAAGCAAAAATACATTGGGCCTGAGGTTAGAGTTGCAGCTAGGAGTCAAAGGATCACACAATCCCAATGGAAGTACAAATATAGACATGAGAGGACCATCTCATCAACAGCAGCAACAATTCACATTAGGATAGTTTACCAATGGCAGGAAGATATGTTGCAAAAATAGCATGAAATCGCATTGTTGTACTACCATAGGTGGGCACAACTGTTATCCCCCCACAATCCCCATGGTAGGTTCATAAAAAAAAGTTTCATTAGTGTGTGGTATGATTACTTTGTATTATTTACTTATGATTTTGTGTTAAAACGGGCTTTCCAGAACACTAATGGCCTATTCTTATGATAGACTTTCCACATCAGAAGGTGCAAGTCCAACTCCCAGCACCCCCACTGATCAAGTGGCTGTGGCTGGAACTGCACCTTACTGAAGAACCAGGCACAGTCAATCTAAAATGTACAAGTCTGTGCCTAGTATAGAGTCCACCAGATTCCCACCAATCTGACATTGATGGTTATTCTAAGGATACGCCATCAATATTTAAGTCCTGTACACCCTCTTTATAGAGATTGTCTTTTTTTCCAGAAACAGCACCACTATTGCCCATACACTGTAAATGGTATTGCAACACAGCCCGGTTGACTTACATAAGTCAACGAAAAGGAGTGGAGTTGTTTTTGAGAAACAATGCTGAACCATTGAGCTAATCCTGGACAACTCCTTTAATTAAGTAATAATAGCAAACCTATAGGCCCATTTGATATTGGAGCTGTAAACATGAAAATGATTAGAGATGTTTTTTAATGCTGGAGTTTAGGCAATTCTAGCAAAGTAGGTGGTGGAGGGAGGACTTTGCGAGTATATGTAGAACTACACATTGTGGTTTTTACTACAACTTCTTACACTCTGATGTTGGGACTCTAGGAATGTCTAGTGAATGTCAAGTTATTGGGAAGTGTTCTGTCATTGTCCCCAATGTGTGTAAGACAGGAAAATGTATATAGCTAGGACAAAATCCAGGAATACCGTATTTAGGGAAGTTTGTTAAGTTCCTTTTTGCTCACGTCTACAACTGACCGTGTGTGTTTGGGGGCAGATATTATGTAATGTGATCACCTCCCCCAGTCTGAAATAGCTGATAACTGTGTAATCCCCTTAAGGTTTTATGGACACTACCCATGAGATGCAACCAGTAGCTTTCATTCATCTATATGTTTTATTGTAATAGATGATAGCATACTGATTGACTGGTTACTCTAGAATCGTTCTTTGTATCTGATTCCTGTAGTTCCTTTTCTCTCAAGTCATTCCGATCTTTGAAACTTTCATCTATTAGAATTCATCACCATCCCTCATTCTTTCTTCATTGTCTGCAAGGGAGATATGAGACCTAATCTGCTTGCTTGGTAGAGAGATAAAGACTGGGGCACACAGTTAGAAAAGACATCCATAATTCAGTAGAGAGATAAAGTGATCATTAGCTATTGTTTCCTCCTCTTTCATTTTTTACAGCTAATAGAACATAAAGACATTTTTAACACTTTCTTTGATAGAAAGGTTTCAATACTTCTCACACTTTAGTTTAGAAAAACAAGTTTCAAATACCCAGTTAAGGCATCATGAGTTAATAAACGGGAATCTTTCATTAGGGACATCTATTAATCAGCTGGAACAAAGAATGGCTACAAAAAGTAACTCTTGTTTGGAGGATCTAACACATTGCTATTAAGAGTCACAATGTACTGCTTCATTTTCCCTGTGGGGGTGCTGCAGAGAAATTGAACACTTTATCCTGTGCTCCCTTGCAGGTTACACCTGATTACTAGGGGTCTCAGTGGTACCCTATGCAATTAACTTACTTTCTGGCCACACTTCTAACAAAAAGGCATTGTCAAATGTGGAAAATGTTCCCATAAAGTTAAAAATAGTAAAAATTGAATTACATCATATCATAATCTTTATTATTATTACACACAGAACATACCAGATCTAATATACTATTTGTGAAAAATCCCATCCAAATTTTACCCTAAGGCAAGGGATTTTCTCCAAACAGGGATTTCTTTTAATAGGACCTATTATTGTGTCAGAGCCCAGGCCTACCAGAGAATACTTTGATACTATAGTGGGCCAGCCTGACTTTGATCTCAATACTGGAATTATTTTAAGCCAATGGCCTTTAGTTATCATATTTAGAGTTGAGCGGACACCTGAAAGTTCGGGTTCGACGGGTTCGGCCGAACTTCGCAAAAAAAATTTGAGTTCGGCACCCGAACTTGACCCCAAACCCGAACCCCATTGAAGTCAATAGGGACCCAAACTTTGGAGCACTAAAATGGCTCTAAAAAAGTCATGTAAAGGGGTGCAAAAGGCAGCAAAATGTGATTAAGAGCATAGCAAGTGCTCGGTAAAGAAATGTGGGTAGGGAAATGACTTAAAACAACATAGCATATGTAAAAAGAAATTATAATAATTTTGATCTAGGAGGAGGAGGTCTATATGGAGTAGAAGGTTGAGGAGGCGGTGGATGTGGTGGTGTAGGTGGAAGCGGCGGTGTAGGAGGAGGAGGTAGCCAACACTGGTTTTGTTTTTTATTTTATTTTATTTTTATTTATTTTTTTGTTAAAATTTGGGTAGAGTACAACAATGGCTGGGTGAGGCCGGTATACATGTCTATTCTGCACAAGTCCTGTGGGATCCCTGCCTGGTTCATTTTAATGAACGTGAGCTTGTCCACATTGGCTGTGGACAGGAGGCTGCGCTTGTCTGCGATAACCCCCTCCTGCCGTGCTAAACAAATGTTCAGACAATACACTGACTGCAGGGCAGGCCAGCACCTCCAAGGCGTAAAGGGCAAGCTCAGGCCATGTGCCCAATTTGGAGTCCCAGAAGTTGAAGGGGGCAGACCCATCAGTCAGTACGTGTAGGCGTGTGCACACATACTACTCCACCATGTCACACGTCCCCATGACGTCCACGATCCAATTGGATATCCTCCCTATCAACTTTCGATGTTCTTTTATGCACCTACCATGGTGATCAAGGGTAACGGGGAATCAGGGTTCCATGCCGGAGAGGGAGCATGAGAAAGGGATACCACATCCAAGGGAGGTCAATGGCTGAAATCTGATTGGGTGGAAATGTGGGACAAGTTATTAAAGCAGAAAAATTGAAGGAAGGCAGGAGGCGCGCGGCAATTACCCACTCCTGACTCGGGGAGGTAGTGACGATAAATAACAATACAGGACTCTTAAGATGCCCTGTTATTGGAATGGATAATCAAAAATTAC
This sequence comes from Bufo gargarizans, assembly GCF_014858855.1. Lineage (NCBI taxonomy): Eukaryota > Metazoa > Chordata > Amphibia > Anura > Bufonidae > Bufo > Bufo gargarizans. The sequence continues at coordinate 499,950,765 of NC_058081.1, forward strand.
AGGCAATGTCACTGCGCTTATTTGGATTAGGAAACGTTATACAGGAGAGGCCCTGCTGCCGCTTTGTTGACTCTAGATTACTTCTGCCTGATTGCATGTCCCCGTGACGTCCACGATCCAATTGGATATCTTCCCTATCAACTTTCGATGTTCTTTTATGTGCCTACCATGGTGATCACGGGTAATGGGGAATCAGGGTTCCATGCCGGAGAGGGAGGCTGAGAAAGGGATACCACATCACAGGGAGGTTAATGGCTGAAATCTGATCGGGTGGAAATGTGGGACATGGTATTAAATAAAATTCAGCACATGCGCCAGGCAAGGGATGTGCATCAAACCGGCTAGGCCCAGAGCTGCTACGAGATTTCACACACCACGATTATCGCACACCACCAGGCCGGGCTTGAGGCTCACTGGCACCAATCACTCATCGGTCTGTTGTTCCATGCCCGTCCACAGCTTCTGCGCGGTGTGAGATTATCCCCCAAACAGATAAGTTTCAAAACTGCCTGCTGTCGTTTCCCCTCTGCTGTGCTGAAGTTGGTGGTGAAGGTGTTACGCTGACCGCATGTGGAGGCAGTAGAGGATGAGGAAGCGGAGTAGGAGGAGGAAAGAACAGGAGGCATAGAGAAACGCCCTGCAATCCTCTGTGGTGGAAGGACATGCGCCAAACTGCTATCTGCCTCAGGCCCAGCCGCCACTGCAATTACCCAGTGTGCTGTTAGGGAGATATATCGTCCCTGACCGCGCTTACTGGTCCATGTATCCGTAGTTAGGTGGACTTTGCCACAGATGGCGTTGCGCAGTGCACACCTGATTTTGTCCCCCACTTGGTTGTGCAGGGAAGGGATGGCTCGCCTGGAAAAGTAATGTTGGCTGGGCACAACATACTGTGGGACAGCCACCTCCATCAGATTCTTAAAACTGTTCATGTCCACCAGACCAAATGACAGAATTTCAAAGGCCAGAAATTTGGAAATGCTGGCATTCAGGGCCAGGGATCGTGGGTGGGTAGGCGGGTACTTCCTCTTTGGCTCCAGTGTTTGTGAGATAGACAGCTGAACGCTTCCATGGGACATTGTGGAGATGCTTGGTGACCGAAGTGGTGGCATTGCTATCACATTCTCTGTTTGCGGGGTGGAAGGTGGCACTGTCACTCCAGAGGGGGATGAAGAGGCTGAGACTGCAGCAGAAGAGGAAGCAGGAAGAGCCAGACACCTTTCTTGTTTTTTGAGGTGTCTACTCTACTGCAGCTCGTGCTTTGCACTTAGATGCCTGGTCATGCAGGTTGTGCTCAGGTTTAGAATGTTTATGCCCCGCTTCAGGCTCTGATTGCACAGCGTGCAAACCACTCGTGTCTTGTCATCAGCACATTGTCTGAAGAACTGCCACACCGGGGAACTCCTTGGAGCTGGCTTTGGTGTGCTCGGTACCTTGGTGCGGTGGGCAGTAGCAGGCGTACTGTCTAGGGGACGGTCGCTCTGCTTTTGCACCCTGCTCCCTCTTTTGCTGTGCTCGTGGCTCTGTGCGACCACCATCTCTTCCTCCAAACTACACAGGTCACTCGCATGACCTTGATTCCATGTGGGGTCGAGGACCTCATCGTCCTCCACATCATCTTCCACCCAGTCTTCACCCCTGCCCTCCTTGTTGGTCTGCACACTGTAGAAAACCACAGCAGTTGGCACCTGTGTTACGTCATCATCTGAGACGTGCTGCGGTGGTCCTCCCATGTACTCATCCTGAAACATAAGTGGTTGGGCATCAGTGCACTCAATCTCTTCCACTTCTGGGGAAAGGCTACGTGGATGGCCCTGGGAATACCTGCCAGCAGAGTCATCAAAAAGCATAAGAGACTGCTGCATGACTTGGGGCTCAGACTGCTTGGCTGATTTGCAAGGGGGTGAGGTGGAAGATAGATGCCCATGGCCTGCAAGTGCCAACTCTGAGCTTTTAAGCAGTGGACCGGGTGGGAGACAATGTTAAGGAACTGGAGGCACTGTCAGCCACCCAATCTACTAGCACCTGTACTTGTTCTGGCTTCACCATTCGTAGAGCGGCATTCAGGCCTAATAAATAACACTGAAGGCTCTGTTGTCTACGCGCACCTGAGGAAGGTGTTTCATTTGGGCGTGTAGCTGGCACAGATCGACCACATCCTCTCCCTGCAACAGGAGCTCCACCAACACCAGAAGCACCACCACCAGGGCAATTTTTTGCGCCACCCACCGAAGTAACAGACATTTTTACTAAATTTAGTTCCCTGTCAGCAATGCAGAGAAGGGATTTTTCAACTGCAAAATTTGGTTAATGTCACCCACTAATGGAACAGATGATTTTTAGAAATTTCGGTCCCTGTTATCTATGCAGAGCGGGGGTTTTTAATGGCAAAAATGGGTTAATGTCACCCACCAATGGAACAGATGATTTTTAGAAATTTCGGTCCCTGTTATCTATGCAGAGCAGGAGTTTTTCAACAGCAAAAATGGATTAATGTCACCCACCAATGGAACAGACGATTTTTAGAAATTTTGGTCACTGTCACCTATGCAGAGCAGGGGTTTTTCAACTGCAAAAATGGGTTAATATCACTCACCAATCGAACAGACAAATTTTAGAAATTTTAGTCCCTGTCACCTATGCAGAGTAGGGGGTTTTTCGACAACAAAAATTGGTTAATGTCACCCAACAATGTAACAGACAATTTTTTTAAAATGATTTCCCTGTCTGCTATGTAGAGCAGGGGTATAAAACTGCCAAAAAAGGGTTAATGTCACCCAACAATGTAAAAATTTTCATTTTTTTAAAATTATTTCCATCCTATCCCTACACTAGTAAGAGCTGAGTGACGTACGGCACTACGTGACTCCAGCTTATATAGAGGCTGGGTCACATGCTGCACTGGCCAATTACAGCCATGCCATTAATAGGCATGGCTGTGATGGCTTCTAAGGGCACACGAGTTAGATTGGCTGCCCTGCAGCTTTTCAACACGCTCCATTAAATCGCCGAACACCGAACTCGAACCCGAACTGAAATGTTCGGGTTCGGTCCGGGGTCAAAAAATCTTAAAGTTCGGTACAAACCCGAACTTTACATTTCGGGTTCACTCAACCCTAATTATATTTTTTAAAACTCTATGTAGTAAAAGATTGTAAAAATGCAGATATCCCTGATCAGGAGCCAGGTCTGCACTATATCTACAGTCACGTCAGGAAATGTTAATTGATGTCAGCCAGTTCCTCTCAGGAGTTGTTTTCCTATCACATCAAGGTGACATCTCAGTCATGACTTTCACTTAACCAGACATTACAGCATCTCAGGAGACACCATGCCTGGCACAGTATAATGTATTGTCCTGCTAGTACTTCAGCCCCCCATTTATTCTGCACACATACAGCTTGTGCGTCCTGCCTGTCGCTCTCTTAATAATGACATCATGTTCCTGTCTCATGTCAATTACAATAATCACATTCCAAGTCGACGGCTAAATGCTGAATATCAAAAATTGTCTGGGCCGCAGGGCACTGCACAGGTATATAATGCCACAGATTAGAATCTCAGATTTATTTGCCAATATTCGGCTTCACCACTCTCTTTTCTGATGGAATGGTTTTCTATTGGAAAAGAAAGAGGCTGAAAATAAAACACCACTACTGAAGCTGTGAGGTCCCAACTGACCCACAGATACCAGGCCGGATTACCCCTTGTTTACCCAGCTTAGTTCATTACACCCTGTTGAAAGAGGTGATCAATATGATGAGTATTTATTTTGCAGTAGCAATAGCCTGCAAGCAAATCATTTCATGTTGGAGATGTTGCTTGACTCAATGAGTGTATTTTGGTAAGCAGTAGTAATAGGGCGTGAAGAGGTCCTGGTGTCTGAGGGGCCCAAAGGTCCCTATACCACATAAGATACCCGTGTTAAACATGGTAGATGTGAGAAGGTCTGTTAGATATTTTGTATAGGGGTTGTGAGAAGGTACCTCGAATCATCGTGGTAACTGACCACTCCCCTCTCAAGTGGATTAGCCAGGCCAAAGAGAGAAATGCCTGAGTCACCAGGTGGTTCCTGTCCTTACAGAACTTTAAGTTCTCCGTGGAACACAGGGCAGGCCGGTTGCAGGGAAATGCGGATGCCCTGTCCGGGTATACTGTATGGCAGGTGTTCACCCCCTCAGGGTTGAACAAAGGAGGGGGTATGAAGGTACCTAGAACCATTTTGAATGGAAGGTACGTGTCACGAGGTTCCTCGCTCGGTGAAATAAGAGCCGGTATTTTATGTGTCAGCAGCAGCTATTGCTAATTTACACTGTGAGAATTAGCATGGCTGTGATAGCTGATCCGGGATCGCTCTTACTGGGAGTAATCAAAGTGCTGGGTGGGTGACTACTCCCCATGTTCCAGGCCAGGTTTTGCCAGGCATAAAAACCAGCCAGCACTGCCAGGTTTGTGGATTTTCCTCCCTCTGACAGTGGAGCTCATGAGTCTGTGTGCTTAGAACTGAGGGCTGTGCTGGGATTTGAGGTTTGAGCCGGGCTGGAGGACTCACGCCCCTCTAAAGGAGAACAGGCTGCCTATGGACTTGATGAGGCTGAACTGCTAACAGCGTGTGAATTAACACCCATGAGAAAAGGTGACTTTTATTGTTTATGGACTTTTCTTGTGTGTGAACAAACACCAAGCCACCTGCGTTTTGTGATACACCTTATCTGCATTTTGTTATACACCAATGTGTGAATAAACACCGCTGTTTGACTCAAGAACTGTGTACTTTGCCTCTATACTGCATCACCACAATTGGTAGAGGATGCGAGCAAACGCAGTGAGGCTGGCATGAATGCCGATATATGTTTGCGTTTGCATTTTTAAGCACAGTGGTATGTCGTACATCAAACCAGCTGTATTTCAACCCGTGCCCCACGACAAAATGGATGCTGTTGTGAAGGCCGTCATAGAAGCTAATTTGCAGCAGTGAGAGACCAACCTGCACCAATGGGAGACTAATAAGCAGCAGCAAGAGACCAACCAGTTGCCTCTACAACACGTGATGGCTTTGCAGACAGCAGGAGCAACCCCAAGCGTCCACGATACCCGGAAAGCAGTCCGTGCAGCGATCCCTAAGATGACACCCGGAGACGACATCGAAACCTACCTGGTGATGTACGAGAAAGTGTCAACAAGGGAGAAGCTACCCTGAGACCAGTGGGCTGAGGTCGTCGCTGCGTTTCTGGCATCCGATTCCCAGCGGGTGTATTTTGACCTGCCGGACAATCAAGAGGCCGACTACCAAAAAGTGAAGGGTGAGATTTTCGCAAGACTCGGGGTGAATGTTTTGGTCCGGGCCCAGCGGGTACATCAGTGGGGGTTTAAGCCCCAGTATTGTGACTTACTCCACCTTTTGCAAAAGTGGCTACAGCCTGATGTGCTAAATCCCACGGCTATGCTGGATAGACTATTGGCTGATATCATATTCTGGAGGGTGCTGCCACCTCCTCTCCAGCACTGGATCGGCCAGGTATCTCCTGGAAATGCCCTGGAAATAGTGGACTTGGTGGAACGCCATCAGGTCACCAAGAATCTCAAGGGGGGTTCTACAGGGAGTGCAGAATTATTAGGCAAATCAGTATTTTGACCACATCATCCTCTTTATGCATGTTGTCTTACTCCAAGCTGTATAGGCTCGAAAGCCTACTACCAATTAAGCATATTAGGTGATGTGCATCTCTGTAATGAGAAGGGGTGTGGTCTAATGACATCAACACCCTATATCAGGTGTGCATAATTATTAGGCAACTTCCTTTCCTTTGGCAAAATGGGTCAAAAGAAGGACTTGACAGGCTCAGAAAAGTCAAAAATAGTGAGATATCTTGCAGAGGGATGCAGCACTCTTAAAATTGAAAAGCTTCTGAAGCGTGATCATCGAACAATCAAGCTTTTCATTCAAAATAGTCAACAGGGTCGCAAGAAGCGTGTGGAAAAACCAAGGCGCAAAATAACTGCCCATGAACTGAGAAAAGTCAAGCGTGCAGCTGCCAAGATGCCACTTGCCACCAGTTTGGCCATATTTCAGAGCTCCAACATCACTGGAGTGCCCAAAAGCACAAGGTGTGCAATACTCATAGACATGGCCAAGGTAAGAAAGGCTGAAAGACGACCACCACTCAACAAGACACACAAGCTGAAACGTCAAGACTGGGCCAAGAAATATCTCAAGACTGATTTTTCTAAGGTTTTATGGACTGATGAAATGAGAGTGAGTCTTGATGGGCCAGATGGATGGGCCCGTGGCTGGATTGGTAAAGGGCAGAGAGCTCCAGTCCGACTCAGACGCCAGCAAGGTGGAGGTGGAGTACTGGTTTGGGCTGGTATCATCAAAGATGAGCTTGTGGGGCCTTTTCGGGTTGAGGATGGAGTCAAGCTCAACTCCCAGTCCTACTGCCAGTTTCTGGAAGACACCTTCTTCAAGCAGTGGTACAGGAAGAAGTCTGCATCCTTCAAGAAAAACATGATTTTCATGCAGGACAATGCTCCATCACACACGTCCAAGTACTCCACAGCGTGGCTGGCAAGAAAGGGTATAAAAGAAGAAAATCTAATGACATGGCCTCCTTGTTCACCTGATCTGAACCCCATTGAGAACCTGTGGTCCATCATCAAATGTGAGATTTACAAGGAGGGAAAACAGTACACCTCTCTGAACAGTGTCTGGGAGGCTGTGGTTGCTGCTGCACGCAATGTTGATGGTGAACAGATCAAAACACTGACAGAATCCATGGATGGCAGGCTTTTGAGTGTCCTTGCAAAGAAAGGTGGCTATATTGGTCACTGATTTGTTTTTGTTTTGTTTTAGAATGTCAGAAATGTATATTTGTGAATGTTGAGATGTTATATTGGTTTCACTGGTAAAAATAAATAATTGAAATGGGTATATATTTGTTTTTTGTTAAGTTGCCTAATAATTATGCACAGTAATAGTCACCTGCACACACAGATATCCCCCAAAAATAGCTAAAACTAAAAACAAACTAAAAACTACTTCCAAAAATATTCAGCTTTGATATTAATGAGTTTTTTGGGTTCATTGAGAACATGGTTGTTGTTGTTCAATAATAAAATTAATCCTCAAAAATACAACTTGCCTAATAATTCTGCACTCCCTGTATTGGGAGGAGGGCAGGCAAACTCCAGAATCCCCAGCCCAGGGCCACCGGTATGAGCCAATGAAACCCCCCCTCCCCCGGGAGGTTCCCCCTATGGGCTGGACTCAGTTAATCTGCTGGCGGTGTCAGTAACCCGGCCACACCAGGGCTGAGTGTCCTCATCGGGTTGAGCCCATCAACACTAATTGTGGTTACCCACAATCGCTATATGCTAGAAAACAGTGTGCCACAGGTACCCAGGAGGCTTTAGACCACTTGTGCCAGGTGAAAGTGGGAAACACTCAAGCGGAGGCACTGCTGGACTCAAGGAGCTTGGTAACCCTAGTAAGGGCTACCCTGGTGCGGTCCGCTGAGTATACTGGCCGGAAAGTTGGGGTGATGTGCATTCATGGAGACTTGAAAGACTACCCCATCGTGCTGGTGTCTCGTACCACAGTGGCCAGCAGGTGGACCGAGGAAGTGGCAGTCGCCACAAGTCTCCACTATGAACTCATATTAGGGAGAGACTTTCCAGGTTTCCCTGCCCTATGGCCGGTTGTGAGAGTTAAGGATACCCCTAAGACAGGAAGAGGCCCAGGAGATTGGCCTTGTTCAAGGGGACGGCCAAAACCCTGCGAACCTGAGTCCAAAGGGCCAGCAGTAGGGTTGACCACCACTTTGGTGGAAGGGGGGAGACAACGCCGTGTAGGGTAATAGTGGGAGACGTGGAGGAGTTGGGTTGGCAGACCTCAACGTCTCCAGGGAGAATTTCGGCACAGCCCAATGCTGAGACCCAACCCTATCCTGGGCCTGGGAGAATGTGGTAATACTTGATGGTGTACCCCAACAACCTGGGGCCGAGTCAATGTTTCCCCATTTTGTGGTCCACCAGAATGTGGTATATCGGGTAAACCAGCTGCGGGGTGAACCTGTTGAACAGTTGGTGGTGCCCGGAGCCTATCGAAAACTCGTGTTAGAGTTAACCCACCAACATGTTCTTGGGGGTCATCTAGGACTGCAGAAGACACAGGACCTGATACTACAATGGATTTACTGGCCCAGTGTCTTTAGAGAGGTGGATGACTTTTGTAAGTCTTGCCCGTCCTTCCAAATTACTAGCCGCCAGCACCTGTTCCGCAGTCCCTTAGTGCCCCTCCCTATTATTGAGGTACCAGTTGAGAGAATCGCTATGGATCTCGTAGGCCCGCAGGGGACTTACTTGGGTTGTGCTATTTAATAGTGGTTTTAGTAATGTGTGTATTGCTGTTTGATAAAGACACCTGCGAGTGTCGAAATGTGTCACAGGATTATGTGGCAATAAACGTGAAATTTGCAGACAACTTTAGTGAGTGCTGGTCCTTTCTGTTCTTGTTCTGTGGGATGCCTATCCTAGGACTCGAGCACCACAAACCACTTACCAGCAGTCCCGACCTATTGGACTCTGTATTTCATTTTGGATTCAGGTGCGAGCATTCTTAAAACACATCAACGATTTATTTAATAAATACCTTCGCATATACTGAGGAAGAGGCACGCGAAATCATAGCACAGGTTAGTGTCTCATCAGATTTACTGACAATTCAGCCGAGTGAGTTCAGGAACAGAAATCTGGAGAGAGAATCCAAACACCTGATCTCCTTGGAGCTACATGCGGCCACATTAGCCGAATATCATCGTAAACAACAAATACCACAGGGACTACGGGTTAATCTGTGACCCACATTGTTCGTTGAAAACATGGACTATTGCACCCGATTTGCGAACATATTGAACAAATGTTCACTGGATCTCATAGTATTAACTATTGAACATCTGACAGCGTCGATCGACAGGTGCAAATCAACAATTTCCTCGATTGAAACACAGTCTCAAGTTAGACGAATTGAGCAGCCTGAAAGAGATCGACCAAGATTGTTTGAATCTGCGAGGTAATATCAAAAGCACTAAACTGCTAAATTTATAAGAGATTCCAAAGATTATTCAGCCAAACGGGTGTATAGATGACAAGATTCCACAGGTGTGGCATCCCACAAACACGCATGTTTGGCCGCAGGACCGGCTCTGCCTCCTCCGGTTCTGGCAGCGATTCTACCACTGGCCAACGCAACACTTTTTTAGGCCGATGCAACAGACAAAAAAAAGAAACACCAGGAGAGCCATTATCGGGGAAGCAGATGCGCCCAGGATGACCAGATCGCAGGTATGTCAGAGACACTAGTACTAAATCTTTCATCAAAGAACTTAAGTCCAACACAAATAGACATTTTACTGAAAGGTTTATCGTTTAGTCCTACGGACACTATTGATACATTTGGTTTGGATATGGATATGCAAAGGTCTTTTCGTAATATACGATTAAAAACACATTTCTCTGGTAATGCATGTGTACCTGTGTCTTCGGAGAGGGCTAGTGGCGATACTTTAACGCTGACACAGTTTGATCTGAAAATGAAAAGTAAATATGTACCTCCGAACATATATCACCCTGTTGAAACATTTGTTAATGTTGTACAACGGGATTTGTCCACACTACTTGGGAGATTCAAACAGGGCGATTTTTCAATCATAATATCACGAAAGATGAGAGAAACGCCCTCTCCCAGTTAGAAGAAAAGTCCCTTATATGCAAACCTGCTGATAAAAGGGGTGCTTTAGTGATTCTCGATAAATCTTATTACGTCTCATAAATTATGAGTCAACTACAGAGCGGGATCATATATCTTGTCTTACAGTCAGACCCCACATGGCATATTAAATGCATGCTTTCAAATGTTGTGGAACCATACAGAGAGAATGGAACGATAGACGCCAAGTTGGGCGAATTTTTAATTAACCAACAACCGATTGATTATACCGGTATTTTACACTTTGCCTGAAGTAGATAAATCTATGACTCATCCACCAGGCCGCCCCATATTGGCTGCAGTGGGGCCCACCCGGTCAGACCTGCGTGAGGATGGGCGATGGCGCACATAGGCAGCGGCCAACTGATTACGTAGAATGTCTTGATAGTAGTTCAGTTTGTCCTCCCTCCCAGCGGGTGTAAAAAAGGCCCCCGTTTTGGACCAGTAGCGAGGGTCTAACATGTAGAAGAGCCAGTAGTCATCCCTCTGGCGAATGGTGACAATTTGGCTGTCACTATGCAAGCAAGTGAGATTGCATAGGGCCATTTGCGCAAATGACTTGGAGGGACTCCCTGCCTCCATCTCCATTGCATACTGCCATGGTGTGTCTGGGTCCTCTGCCTCGCCTTTTTCATTGCCCTGTAGCACCTATTGCTTGTGCTCGAATGTCCTCCTCCTCCAGTTCAGCCCCCACAGGGCTCATGTGGCCGTGAGATATAGTCACCATGTCTCCTGTCCCCTGGCCAGATTTAGCAGCATCTGTTCCAGGACATGAATCAGTGGAATGACGTTCATACCGTAGTCCTAGTGACTGACAAATATAGTGGCCTCCTCAAAGAGACCGAGCAAACGCATGAGCTGCCACTGACTAACATTGAAGTTACACAGGGGAATACCTCTGTCCACCTGTATAATCAATAAATTGTTTATGGTCTTTCTCTGTTCATATAGTCGGTCCAACATATGGGTGGAATTCCAACGGGTGTAAACGTTGCATATCAGCCTATGTTGGGGGATGCCGTTCTGCTGCTGCAGCTCAAGGAGGGTGTGCTTTGCGGTGTAGAAGTGGCTGAAGTGCATGCAAAATTTTGGCCATTTTCAGGATGTCTTGCAGATGGGCAGAAGACTTCAGGAACCGCTTTACAACCAGATTGAACACGTGCGCCATGCAGGGACTATGAAGAAGGAAAATGAGGTGGTCTCTAGGACCTAAGCGTGTTTCTGCAACCTCACTGACAATATCTAAAACTGAATCTTTATTAGAAATGCTAAAATGCATTTTAGCATTTCTAATAAAGATTCAGTTTTAGATATTGTCAGTGAGGTTAGGTCGTAGAGACCACCTAATTTTCCTTTTTCTTCAATTAATAGCGTGGCAACCTCCTGTGGGATCCTATTGTTTGTTAATAGTATTATGCAGGGACTATGGCTCAGCCCTCCTTGATGCAGCGCCGACACCATGTTTTCTTAAAATACCCGCCACATCCCTACTCTGTTCTGAGTATATAGTCACAAATGGATTCTGTCTGGGTTTGGATTTCTTTTCTCTCTCATCCTCATCCTGCGATTGCTGTATTCTCTGAAAGGAACCTTCTTCATCTCTCAAGTCTACCATCACAGCGGTTGAATATGATGGCTATTGTTTATGGCGGTTTGGTCCCGCTTAGGTGAATGGGGTTGGAATTATGATTTTTTTACTGTGAAAGAGAGAGTGGATGAGCCGTGAATGGAATACGCTACCTTTACAGATGAAATAAAGGGTGATGTTGACTAAAGGGATATAGGGTGTTTGACAACACACTGTATCCTAGAGTCATAAATGGTATGTGGGGATGGTCACTTACGTGGCACAACCACATTGCTGCACCACTTTTCTGATAAATAAAGTTTAAGTACTGTCCCTTTTATGGTCTTATGTCTTCCGAGATTTACGGCTTGAGATCCGGTTTTTACAAATATTCACTTATATCTATTTAGTCCTAGTACTTGACAACCTGATCATTCCCTATGTAGGACTTTATTTTCCTGCTAAGGCCCTATTGCGGTGCTTTGTCCGACCCTTGAGGTTAGTGATATGGCAGCGGGGTAGACTCTGTTGGGTTGCCAGGTGACAGCTCACATGACTTGTCATGTGATCTGGAGGCTGGGCTTAGTAGTGTCGCCTTCTGAACCGTCACGCTTCGGGGGAGGGGCCTGGCGGCTGGTGCGCGCAACTTGACTGACGTCACATCCGGGGGTGTGTCATGGATTGTGTGCACGGGTTGCCTGGCTACAGAGCATGCGCAGTAGAGGACCAGGGACGCCGAGACATACGCCATCACTTGCTCCACTGTGTAAGTTTATTTTTTATAATTTATGCGGCCGTTTGACCGCCACTTATCACTTACAGGTGATCACTTCAATTAAGGCACAAGGCACTTTATGAACATGACTGTTTATGTTTGCGATCTTTGGAATTTCATTGATCTAATTTTACTATGTATGTGCACTGATGATTTGACATATGCTGCTTAAAATGAATTCATATTGAATTATGTATTTTTGATGTACTTTTTGTGCTCTGCAATGAGCAGTTGAAACTTTGCACAGGGAATAAAGCGGGTCGTTTTTCACCTTTTATGTGGGAGTGCTGCCTCTTCTTTGGAAGCTATTACTACCTGATGACCGAATTGTCTAAGGTCTGAGGATTTGCACCTTACTTCACCAACAAGTGCTGTTGCTCTTTCTTTGTGATATGTGTATATATATATATATATATATATATATATATATATATATTTATTTATTTATTTTTTCCTATTAATACACCCCCCAAAAAAGTAAAACAATGTAAAATAAATGCATAATGGCTAATATGATGTACATATCTATCCTATTAATACACCCCATAAATGGCTATAGTATAATGTAACTTCACCACTGAACGGTACTTGTGACATATATTTTTTTCTTTTTTTCTATTAAATACACCCCCCCCCCCCCCCAAAAAAGTTAAACAATGTAAAATCAACGCAGGAAGGCTAATAGGACGTACGTATCTATCCCAATAATACACCCTCTAAATGTCTGAAGTTCAATATAACTTCTCCACTGAACAGCAATTATGACATATATTTTTCCCTTTTTTTTCCCCATTAATACGCCCCCCCCCCCAAAAAAAAACTAAAACATTTTGAAATCAACGCAGAAAGGCTAATAGGACGTACGTATCTTTCCTATTAATAAACCCCATAAATGGCTGTATCACAGAACTTGCACCCCAGTCATGTCTCTTCCTGCACTAAGAACACTGGAAAATGGCATAATCCAATATGGCTGAGGGTATTTATAGGGCTGTGACATAACAGGGGCTGGATGCTGCTAATGGGCTGCATGCATGGCATTGTGGGTGACCCCTCGTTCCCAGAGTTATTTGCTCCATGTCCTAACATGTGCAGCAGCCATTTTAGGAAAAAGGCAATTCAGGTTCGGTGCGAATCCAATTTTTGCTAAAATTCGGATCGAATTCCACCAGTAAACTTTGATTCACTCATCTCTAATTTTTACTTCTGGAACACAATGGAGGACATTATTGATATTGGGCACACTGTTAACAGTAAGTGCACTCTGGCACATTATTATTCCTGTTGGTGGGACTTTTGGGAGCACTATTATTGTGGAAGGCACCCTGGCACAGTATCAGCTTGACACAATTATTTTTGGGGGACATTATGTTTACATTATAAGTGTCAGGGACACTATTATATTAGTTATTGTGTGCCAATAATTGTTGAAGGGGGCACTATCTGTGTAGTACTAGTATTTTCAGGTGGACTGTTTCTGCAGTATAGTATTGGGGAGCACAGCGGGCACAGTTATTGGGGTGGTAGGATGGGGTGTTTAGAAGGTGGGGAGGATGATGGAAAAGTAGGAAACTAAGATGTCTGTTTTGTCAAACTCTGCAGAGATAAGAGATGGCTAAAATAAATCATCATGGTGGTCTGGTCCAAATGGAGAAGATGAGGAAAGAGTAAAAGATACATCTCTGGATGTAAGAGATATGTGTGCTGTATTACCCTGTATGTTATGTAGCGTTGTACATGGAAGGGCGTTACTGGGGGCACTATAGGGATATTACTGAGGGAAATGGAAGGACATTACTCGGGCAGTGGGGGAAATTACTAGGGGCAGTGTAGGGATATTACTGTGGGCTCTTGTGAGAGTAATTGTAAGGTGTTGCTTAAGGTATATCCTTTCTATATTAAATTAATGTATATTCTATATACTTATAATAGTGATGATTCAAGAAGAGTGTAACCTTTATCATATATTCCACTAAGCACATTTACTGAGACTAAGGTCATCTGAATATAAATGGAGACAGCTATCTGTGAATAGAAGGGGGAGTACGACCTCTCTAAATAACCGGAAGAAGAAGGGAGTATTAGGGAGATTTTTGTAGGCTATTGTGCAACTTTGTTTGTTGGATAATCATCAAATAGGCCTTGTGACAATGTACTTGAAATTCCAAGAACTATTGATATTGATGAGCCAGCATCAAGATGCGTCCAAGCCAATGGTGGGAACGTGACCTTTTAAATCTTGAATATTGTCATATTGAAATATTACCTTATTATGTAAGACTCTTCATTGCCAATATGTATCACGTGTGATTATATAACTTGTATTGTCCAATCATAGTACTGTAAACATCTTAATTATCTTGTAACTCACTTCTATAATGAGATGTGTATAAAATAAAGTCCTTATGGGCGGTCTAACCAGATCTCCTCAGACATATCTATTTGCATCAGTCTGTGTATTTCTCGGCCGAAATAATTGCTCAATCTCTACCTTGATAGAACCACTCTGACACGCTATAGAGACATTATTGGAGTTAGTGGGGGGATATTACTGTGGGGCACCGTGGCAAAAATTATTACCAGAGACACAATAAGGGGCATTAATATTACTGAAGGCACAATAGGAGATCTGGTTACTGGGTGCCCAGTGGGAGCATTATTATTATTGGGGTACCACAGGATTTATTTTTTTATTACTCAGGTCATTCACCAACGGTGATCATTGGGATCATTATTATTACTGGGGGAACCATATGTGCATTATTATTGGGAAATATAGCAGGCACTGTAGGGACCATTTTACTGGGGAACTTATGGGGGGGCATTAGTATTACTGAATGCACTGTCAGTAGCTTGAGGAGTGGCTTTGATAGCTGGTGTACCTGTTGTGGGGGTGCTGATTAGTGATGATCGAGCATGCTCGGTCTAACACCAGTTTAGCTTGAGCAAATTGATGCTTGGCACATGGCGGTATTCGCCCAAATACCGCCATGTGCTCGAGCGCTATGCTCGAGTATCTGCCCCACACGTTACTTGGCTGCTATGCAATCAAAAAACATGCAGGTAAGTACTGCCCTCACTGTAATGCCGTAGCACAAGATGACTCATATTCTGCTTTTTCTTAGTCAGACAGTGTAGGGAGTGATTTAAGAATATTTTTACCACCACTTTTCAGAGACCTAAAAGTCCTTTTCAGGACTATTGTGTGTGGCAGCAATATCTATTTTTAGTGCATCCTGCGCTAAATAGCGTACAATAGTTAGGCCGCTGCGGACAGTGACATTAGCTGCGCCACATCTCCAGTGTAAAGTGTGCGCATCCCCAAAAAATCAGTGACATCCAGTGTACTTTTTCCATAGACAGTGTCCGCTGTGGACAGTGATATTAGCTGCGACACATCTGCAGTGTAAAGTGTGCGCATCTCAAAAATATCTGTGACATCCAGTGTACCTTTTTCGTAGACGACGTCCGCTGCGGACAGTGACATTAGCTGTGCCACATCTCCAGTGTAAAATGTGCGCATCCCAAAAATATCTGTGACATACAGTGTCCTTTTTCTGTAGATGGTGTCCGCTGCGGACAGTAACATTAGCTGTGCCACATTTCCAGTGTAAAGTGTGCGCATCCCAAAAATATCTGTGACATAGTGTCCTTTTTCTGTAGACTGTGTCCGCTACGGACAGTGACATTAGCTGCACCACATCTCCAGTGTAAAGTGTGCGCATCCAAAAAATATCTGTGACATCCAGTGTACTTTGTCAATAGATGGTTTTCCGCTTCTGACAGTGACATAACCAGTGCCACTTCTGCAGTGTAACGTGTGCGCTAAAAAAATGTATCTGTGACATCCAGTGTCCTTTTTCTGTAGATGGTGTCCGCCGCGGACAGTGACATTAGCTGTGCCACATCTCCAGTGTAAAGTGTGCGCATCCAAAAAATATCTGACATCCAGTGAATTTTTTCCGCAGTCGGTGTCCACTTCGGACAGTGACATTAGCTGCACCACATCTCCAGTGTAAAGTGTGCGCACCCAAAAAATATCTGTGACATCCAGTGTACTTTGTCAATAGATGGTTTTCCGCTTCTGACAGTGACATAACCAGTGGCACTTCTGCAGTGTAACGTGTGCGCAATTTTTTTTTATCTGTGACATCGAGTGTCCTTTTTCTGTAGATGGTGTCCGCCGCGGACAGTGACATTAGCTGTGCCACATCTCCAGTATAAAGTGTGCGCATCCAAAAAATATCTGTGACATGCAGTGTACTTTTTCCATAGACGGTGTCCGCTGCAGACAGTGACATTAGCTGCGCCACATCTCGTGTGTAAAGTGTGAACATACAAAAAATATCTGACACCCAGTGTACTTTATCTGTAGACGGTGTCCGCTGCGTACAGTAACGCGTACAGTAACGCAGAATAATGTCTCGCTGCGTACAGTAACATTAGCTGCGCCACATCTCCAGTGTAAAGTGTGCGCATACAAAAAAAATTGACATTCAGTGTACTTTTTCCGTAGACAGTGTCCGCTGCGGACAGTGACATTAGCTGCGCCACATCTCCTGTGTAAAGTGTGCACATCCAAAAAATACCTGTGACATCCAGTGTACTTTTTCAATAGATGGTGTCCACTTCTGACTGTGACATAACCAGAGATACATCTGCAGTATAACATGTGCGCTGAAAAAATTTATCTGTGACATACAGTGTCCTTTTTCCGTAGACTGTGTCCGCCGCGGACAGTAAATTAGCTGCGCCACATCTCCAGTGTAAAGTGTGCACATCCCAAAAATATCTGTGACATACAGTGTACTTTGTCAATAGACGGTGTCCGCTGACTTAATGGGATGGAAGAATCACCTTCCGGCTTCCCACTTAACCTCCCAACTTCCCCTAAATAACACACCAGCCGTTATAGTGGTAAAATATGGCCGTAGCGGCCACCTTTATTAACTTATATAAAACATACCTTTTATTTAACATAATACACATTTTCAACCATAATAAATAACAGATCATCATTTAAACTTGTAAAATCGCTGTTAACCTTTACGAGAGATCCTGGGAGGCAACCCCAAACACGTTGCATTCCCTCATCCAATTCCTTATGACTTTCCTTGCCCTTGACCGCACTTCCTTCCCTCTCTCTATATACTGCCCGCGAACTCGTTCCCTGACTCCACCCCCCACTCTAACTTCCGTCTAGCCCTTCTCCCATTTAACCCCTGCTCTGCCTACAGTCTTCCCCCCAAGTCAATAGCGCATTCCGCTATGCTGCGCACGCTCCATTGCTGTTCTTCTGACAGTGACATTACCATTGCCACATCTGCTGTGTAACGTGTGCGCTTCAAAAATTTATCTGTGACATACAGTGTACTTTTTTGCATAGACGCTGCGGACATTGACATCACCAGTGGTACCTCTCCTATATAACATTTCCTCATCCCAAATACCTTCCCTGTAATTTTTCATTAGCCGCTGGTGATAGCATTGACATTACCTGCAGGATATCTCCTGTGTGACGTTTCCACATCCAAAATACCTTTTTAAATTTGTTTGCGCATACACTTCCAAACCCTATGCTACTGTATGTGTGACAGACTTTCAATCATATATAACATTTAATATGAAGAAGGCGAGCAGTAAGGGACGTGGCAGTGGCTGTGATGCTGATGGTGCACACAGAGGCCGTGGCACTGGGCTCTGTGAAACTGTGCCTGCTGCCAGAGCACAAGAAAAACAATCATCCACGATACCTAGCTTCATGTCCCATTTTGCAGGGCGGCGCAGAATACCCCTCTTGAACTCAGATCAGTGCGACCAGGTGGTCGGTTGGATTGCAGCAGATAATGCTTCCAGTCGGTTAAGCACCACCCTGTCTTCCACCAGGTCCACTAAACCCAATCCTCACCCTGATCTTCCTTACTCCCACCATGGAGAGTCTGGGCAAACAAGTGATCCCACACTCGGATATTCCGAGGAGCTCTTTTCAGCGCCATTCCTTGATTTGGCCCTCTCGTCAAGCACGCTTGAAGAGGGACAGATCTTGTGCCCTGGTTCCCAAACTCTTGAGCATCCACAATCACAAGAAGATGACGGTGGGGAACGGCAATTACTGTTTAATGAGGTGGATGATGATCAGACACAGTTGCCAATAACTCAACGGCAATTACTGTCTCAAGAGATTGATGAAGAGGATGAGACACAGTTGTCAATCACTGGTTAGGTCAACTAGTCAGGAGGATGAGCAGAGTGAGGAAGTGAAAGAGGAGGTGGTGGACGATGAAGTCACTGACCCAACCTGGGAAGGTGGAAAGCCGAACAAGGACAGCAGTACAGAGGGGGAGGGATCTGCTGAACTGCAACAGGCTGGACGAGGGAGTGGGGTGTCAAAAGGGAGTAGCCGGGCCACACCAAACAGGCCCGCAACTTTTCCACGGAGCACCCCCTTGCGGAAATCTCCCTTGCCAAGGGGTAGGTGTTTTGCAGTATGGCGCTTTTTTTTAGGAAAGTGCGGACAACAAAAGAATAGTCGTTTGCAACCTGTGCCATACCAAAATGAGACGGGGCGTGAACACTAGCAACCTCAACCCCACCAGCATGATCCGCCACATGCCATCCAAGCACCGTAATAAATGGGACAAAAGCCTGGGTCCACAATGTGTCTGCGGGTCACTCCACTGCCTCCTCTTCCCCTGTGTTACGTGCTGGCTAATCTCCTGTTTGGTAAGCGCCTGGATGCCTCCCGCCCTGCGCCTGGACCTCCCGCCCTGCACCTGGTGCTACCAACACAAAGGATTGCGGGCCCTAATTCCATCAGGGTTTCCGCCACCACCTACGTTAGTGGCTCCAACCCCCACTTCTCCTCCTCCGCTTCCTCCTCCACTTCCAGCTCCGAATTATCCTCGTGCAGGACCAGTCAGTCATCAGTCGGTAGCAGGAAGCAGTGTAGCACTGCAGCGGGGAAGCGGCAACAGGTCCTGCTGAAGCTGATATACTTAGATGACAAACAGATAAGATAAGAGACCAGACTGAGCTGTGGCTCTCACCACTCAACCTAGAACCAGGCATGGTTGTGTCTGATAATGGCCGTAACTTAGTGGCGGGTTTGGAGCCCACCTCTTAAACTTAGTGGTTCAGCAGTTTCTCAAAACCTACCCCAATTTGCCTGAGCAACTGGTGAAGGTTAGAGTTGAGCGAACACCTGGATGTTCGGGTTCGAGAAGTTCGGCCGAACATCCCGGAAATGTTCGGGTTCGGGATCCGAACCCGATCCGAACTTCGTCCCGAACCCGAACCCCATTGAAGTCAATGGGGACCCGAACTTTTCGGCACTAAAAAGGCTGTAAAACAGCCCAGGAAAGAGCTAGAGGGCTGCAAAAGGCAGCAACATGTAGGTAAATCCCCTGCAAACAAATGTGGATAGGGAAATGAATTAAAATAAAAATTAAATAAATAAAAATTAACCAAAATCAATTGGAGAGAGGTTCCATAGCAGAGAATCTGGCTTCCCGTCACCCACCACTGGAACAGTCCATTCTCAGATATTTAGGCCCCGGCACCCAGGCAGAGGAGAGAGGTCCCGTAACAGAGAATCTGTCTTCATGTCAGCAGAGAATTAGTCTGCATGTCATAGCAGAGAATGAGGCTTCACGTCAGCCACCACTGCAACAGTCCATTGGCATATATTTAGGCCCAGCACACACACAGGCAGAGGAGAGAGGTCCCGTAACAGAGAATCTGGCTTCATGTCAGCAGAGAATCAGTCTGCATGTCATAGCAGAGAATGAGGCTTCACGTCAGCCACCACTGCAACAGTCCATTGGCATATATTTAGGCCCAGCACACACACAGGCAGAGGAGAGAGGTCCCGTAACAGAGAATCTGTCTTCATGTCAGCAGAGAATCAGTCTGCATGTCATAGCAGAGAATGAGGCTTCACGTCAGCCACCACTGCAACAGTCCATTGGCATATATTTAGGCCCAGCACCCAGGCAGAGGAGGGAGGTCCCGTAACAGAGAATCTGTCTTCATGTCAGCAGAGAATTAGTCTGCATGTCATAGCAGAGAATGAGGCTTCACGTCAGCCACCACTGCAACAGTCCATTGGCATATATTTAGGCCCAGCACCCAGGCAGAGGAGGGAGGTCCCGTAACAGAGAATCTGTCTTCATGTCAGCAGAGAATTAGTCTGCATGTCATAGCAGAGAATGAGGCTTCACGTCAGCCACCACTGCAACAGTCCATTGGCATATATTTAGGCCCAGCACACACACAGGCAGAGGAGAGAGGTCCCGTAACAGAGAATCTGGCTTCATGTCAGCAGAGAATCAGTCTGCATGTCATAGCAGAGAATGAGGCTTCACGTCAGCCACCACTGCAACAGTCCATTGGCATATATTTAGGCCTAGCACACAGGCAGAGCAGAGAGGTCCCGTAACAGACAATCTGGCTTCATGACAGCAGAGAATCAGTCTGCATGTCATAGCAGAGAATGAGGCTTCACGTCACCCACCATGTCCGACCATGTCCACGACCATGTCCACGTCCGCGTCCCTTACTAGATGTTTTTCTCATTGTTATGGTTCACCACAACAACAAATATATTATCTGGCCCAATGTATTGTATTCAAATTCAGCGGGATATAAATTTGAGGCCTAGTATTTAGGCGCTGGGTGACCGGTATGGATTTAGTGACAGAATTAGACTTGGAAATGCACAGAAGCGTGTGTGTGTGAAGTTATTCTGAATGACCCAATGTGCACCTTGAATATTATATACCCTTTTAGGGATAGATTTCAAATAGCTCTGATATAGCAGAAACCACTAAATTATGAAATTGCTAAATTGGGAATTGTATTTCAACCCAGAACAAAAAATGTGCTTTGACGGGCACTAAATAACTTTCCCAGCCACAACAGGACAGCGTTAACGAGAGATTTAGCAGGATATAAATTTGAGGCCTAGTATTTAGGCGCTGGGTGACAGGTATGGGTTTAGTGACAGAATTAGACTGGGATATGGCCAAAAAATAACCACACTATTGCTGGTTAAATGCACTTGGTGATGGGCGCAGCTTGCCCCTGATGTAGTATATGGCCAAAAAATGAACAGACTATTGCTGGTTAAATGCACTTGGTGTCACAGCTTGACCAACCACACTACTGAGGGTTAAATGCACTTGGTGACGGGCGCAGCTTGCCCCTGATGTAGTATATGGCCAAAAAATGAACAGACTATTGCTGGTTAAATGCACTTGGTGACGGGCACAGCTTGCCCCTGATTTAGTATATGGCCAAAAAATGAACAGACTATTGCTGGTTAAATGCACTTGGTGTGATAGCTTGACCAACCACACTACTGAGGGTTAAATGCACTTGGTGACGGGCGCAGCTTGCCCCTGATGTAGTATATGGCCAAAAAATAAACAGACTATTGCTGGTTAAATGCACTTGGTGTGACAGCTTCACCCTGATGTAGGCTTTAGCCAAAAAACAAACGCACCATTGAGGGTTAAATGCACTTGGTGACAGGCGCAGCTTGCCCCTGATGTAGTATATGGCCAAAAAATAAACAGACTATTGCTGGTTAAATGCACTTGGTGTGACAGCTTCACCCTGATGTAGGCTTTAGCCAAAAAACAACCACACCATTGAGGGTTAAATGCACTTGGTCGCAGCTTGTGCTGGCGCACCACAAGACACAAAATGGCCGCCGATCACCCCAGAAAAATGTGACTGACAAACGGTCTGGGCAGCCTAAAAACAGTGAGCAATTGAGGATCAGCAGCTCAATGATCCACAGCTGCAGATCGATCAGTTAATCAAGTCCTTTGGAGGAGTTAATCTGCCTAATCTCGCCCTACTGTCGCAGCCGCAACCTCTCCCTACGCTAATCAGAGCAGAGTGACGGGCGGCGCTATGTGACTCCAGCTTAAATAGAGGCTGGGTCACATGGTGCTCTGGCCAATCACAGCCATGCCAATAGTAGGCATGGCTGTGATGGCCTCTTGGGGCAAGTAGTATGACGCTTGTTGATTGGCTGCTTTGCAGCCTTTCAAAAAGCGCCAAGAAAGCGTCACAAAAGCGCGAAGAAAGCGACGAACACCGAACCCGAACCCGGACTTTTACGAAAATGTCCGGGTTCGGGTCCGTGTCACGGACACCCCAAAATTCGGTACGAACCCGAACTATACAGTTCGAGTTCGCTCATCCCTAGTGAAGGTGCACCACGTGTGTGCACATTTCCGCAAGTCATCAACAGCTTCAGCTGGTCTGTCAACACTGCAGTAGCGCTTGAAATTGCTAGCTCACTGGCTGTTATGCGACGTGAGCACGCGCTGGAACTTGACGTTCCACATGTTGGCCAGGCTTTGTGAGCAGCAGAGGGCAGTAGTGTAATACCAGGCCATCAATCATAATTTTTCAAGGCTGTGTATGATGGCTGTGGAGTGTCGGTTCCTTGTAATTTTTGGCAGCCCTTTCACTTTCCTATGAACCAGGCACCTCCCCTCTTTAGAGCAGGGGGTGCCTGATTCAATGCTCGGGTTCTCCCATTGACTTCCATTATACTCGGGTGCTCAGTAGAGCACCCGAGCATCCCGATGTGTTTGACCAGAGCACCCGAGCTTGGGTGATGGTGATGGACGGTTTGGGAGTGAGTTATATGGTGCATCCAGTTTGAGCCAGTTTAATTTCCCATCCTGCATTAATGTACATTTTAATTTCCCATCCTGCATAGGCTACCAGATGACTTCAGCAGCCAATGGCTGTTGGGGCTTTAGAGATCCTCCATTATTGTGCCATGCTTGCTTCATTAGCACAGTCAGAAGCGCAGCCAGCAGGTAATTAATATTAATGTAATGAATTTCAGTAAGCAACATTAAAACAGGTCAATTATATTTTATAAATTGGGGGCATAATATAGATTGTAGGGGTTGTGGAGTCCACACATGGTATAGAGGCTGTGGGTTTGTGTAGTGATTAGCGGTAAAGTACTACAATGCATTCAAATATATTATGGGGAGGACCCGATACAAAGTTTGCCCTGGGGCCCATAGAAGTCTATTTATACCACTGGGCATGGTATATCAGCAAACACTAAATTAGTAAGTGCCATATAGTCATCTTAAAAAGACACTGGTATAAAGAAAGGGTCCCCCTTTAATAAACTTCTAGTCGCAATAACTGAAGACAACATAGAGTTATATGAAAAGATGCTCCAGAATTGCTATTGAATGGTGGATGAAAGTAGTTGCTAAAACAGACATTTTAGGAATGATTATATGCCTTCTTTAATTACAGCATAATAAAACCAGGTACTTCGAGTAGGAGAGGCAGATTCTGGGCTTGGTCTCTGCACTTATTGACATTTGCTAGACTTTCCACAGTTAGATATATTTTATCTGCTGCATCAAAGGGATTGGTCTCTTTTGTCATCAGTTACTAGACTTGCCACAGTGAGATCTAATCAAAGAACAAGTGAATATTTTCTCACCAGCTACCTCTTGTTTCATGGTGGCTTTACCCCCTTACCCAGGAGAAGGGCAGTCCATATTTAATTAGAGCTTTCCTTTCTAAATGTTGAAAGACAACTCATAGGTCATCAGTAGTGTTGGGCGAGCATGTTCGGCCGAACACCAGTTTGGCTCGAGCATCGCTATGCTCGGCTGAATATCACGTGTGCTTGACCGTGATGCTCGAGTCAGTGTTTTTAAATCTAATTTAGCCTCTATTTCTGAAAAGTTTCTGGCGGGATTTGAACTCACAACCTTCTACATTACAGCCAAGAATGTTATCCACTACACAATAGAGCTGCATGGCCAATTACTAGTAATATTGTGTTAAGGTTCTTGGCTAAAATGTAGAAGGTTGTGAGTTCAAATCCCACCAGAAACATTTTAGAAATAGAGGCTAAATTAATTCCTGACATTTTCTTAGTCACATCCCACAGCAAAAGCCATGGTCCACAGAGAGCTTCCAAAGCATTAGAGGGATCTCACTGTTAAAAGGTATCAGTCAGGAGAAGGGTACAAAGGAATTTCCAAAGCATTAGATATAGCATGGAACACAGTGAAGACAATCATCATCAAGTGTAGAAAATATGGCACAACAGTGACATTACCAAGAACTGGACGTCCCTCCAAAATTGATGAAAAGACGAGAAGAAAACTGGTCTGGGAGGCTAACAAGTGGCCCACAGCAACATTAAAGGAGCTGCAGGAATATCTGGCAAGTACTGGCTGTGTGGTACATATGACAACAATCTCCCGTATTCTTCATATGTCTGAGCTATAGGGGAGTGGCAAGATGAAAGTCTTTTCTTTCGAAAAAAAACATCCAAGCCAGGCTACATTTTGCAAAAACACAGCTGAAGTCTCCCAAAAGCATGTGGAAAAAGATGTTATGGTCTGATGAAACCAAGGTTGAACTTTTTGCCCATAATTCCAAAAGATATGTTTAGCGCAAACACTGCACATCACCAAAAGAACACCATACCCACTGTGAAGCATGGTGGTGGCAGCATCATGCCAAGGGGCTGTTTTTCTTCAGATGGAACTGGGGCCTTAGTTAAGCTAGAGGGAATTATGAACAGTTCCAAATACCAGTCAATATTGGCACAAAACCTTTAGGCTTCTGCTAGAAA
This sequence comes from Bufo gargarizans, assembly GCF_014858855.1. Lineage (NCBI taxonomy): Eukaryota > Metazoa > Chordata > Amphibia > Anura > Bufonidae > Bufo > Bufo gargarizans. The sequence goes on from NC_058081.1 coordinate 499,975,516, forward strand.
GCTGAACATGAAGAGGAACTTAATCTTTCAGCATGACAACTACCCAAAGCATACTTCCAAATCAACAAAGGAATGGCTTCACCAGAAGAAGATTAACGTTTTGAAATGGCCCAGCCAGAGCCCAGACCTGAATCCGATCTGTGGGGTGATCTGAAGAGGGCTGTGCACAGGAGATGCCCTCGCATTCTAACATATTTGGAGTGTTTTTGCAAAGAAGAGTGGGCAAATCATGCCAAGTCAAAATGTGCCATGCTGATAGACTCGTACCCCAAAAGACTGAGTGCTGTAATAAAATCAAAAGGTGCTTTAGCAAAGTATTAGTTTATGCAACCATATTATTTTATTTTTATATTTTTTCTTCCCTCCACCTAAAAGATTTCAGTTTGTTTTTCAATTGAGTGGTACAGTTTATAGGTCACATTAAAGGTGGAAAAGTTCTGAAATTATTTACCTTTGTCTCATTTTTTTTACATCACATAAACCTGACATTTTAACAGGGGTGTGTAGACTTTTTATATCCACTGTATATATATATATATATATATATATATATACTTAAAAAAATGGGGCAGCACTCCTCCAGTCAATGATTTGAGTGCCAGCGTTCAACCCTTGATACCGGGTACATAAATATAGAAGAAATTCCACGGCACACCTTCTGTAATCAATAAAAAATGTGACTTTATTCACACATGATACAGCAGCAACGTTTCGGTCGCCTCATGGAACCTTTCTCAAGCCAAGTTAAACAACAAAGTACAAGTGCATATATTTATATTGCATGTGATTAATCAATTAGTGATACAATTATAAACAATATGCATAAAATTATATCCTCATATGTGTAAATATAAGATACAGCATCAACGCATAATTATATGTGAGATGAAACATAATTATATGTGAGACTAAACTCAAAAAAGCTACATCAATCATTTCATAATATTTGTAAAGACAAAGGGAGCTCAACCAGAGAGCAATATGATATCAGGGGGTTTACTGCCTATTTGGACCACCCAAGAGAAAAAAGCACTATACATTATTCTAGATAAGTACATATATATATATATATATATATATATATATATAGACCTAGTTTTGTGGCAGTCAAATGTCCTTTAATGTTCAATCAAGGATCCAAAAAAAGGGTATATTGTAGTAATATCCACTTTAAGATGTGCACTCCCTTTATCAGAATATTGACACAATATATTTCATATAGAGAAACCTCAAATTTGTGTCAATATAAATACACATAAAAGATACTAGGAAAAAGCAATCGATTGAGGTAGTTTGCATTGATAGATTTAGGCACAGTGACGCTGTATACTTTGATTAGTAATGCAGGTATTATTCCAAAGTTGCAGTTCCCATCAATAGCACACTTTACCTCCTTCTATATATATATATATATATATATATATATATATTCATATTTCAGGTAAGTATCTTTTGTTAGATAGATATCTTTTGCCTCATATGAGGCTCTTACCCCCTTTTTTGATCTCTCTCAGTTGTGGAGCAGACGCCAAGGAAGCCGTGCGCTGGGATGAACGATGTGAATCCGCGCGCTATGGAGAGTAGTCACGTTTGACTTCAACTCCACTGAATCCCAGGTTGGTGGTATTCCCCAAGGATCAGAGACAACTTTGACTTACATGAAGCATTTTGATTTACATTTAAAAAGTGATGTTGTTCCTATGTTGAATTCTCAGGCTATGGAAGCATTTATGGATGCAGTGAAGCGTGATGTAGCTGTTGTAAGACAAACTGAACAACAAGGTGTACTACGGAAACCTAATATTACCACTAGAGAACTGATAGCTTTGGAAGGATTGTCCAATAACCCTCACCTCTCATTAAACCCGCAGACAAAGGTGGTGGCATCGTGGTGATGGACACCTCCAAATATATCCAAGAGATCTATAGATAATTAAATGATGAAATTGCGTATGTACAATTAGATAATGATCCTAAATTTTCCATAGCTAAGGATATAGATGCACTATTAGCTAGAGCTGAAAAGTTGAAGGTTATTGATAAGCAATTCAGGGAATATTTGACAATTGGATCTCCAGTCACTCCGCTCATGTATGTATTGCCAAAAATTCACAAAAGGTTAGGCGATCCACCAGGTCGCCGATAATATCTTGCAGGGGTTCCATTTTGTCAAATATTGCTATTTTCTTGGATAAAGCGCTATGACAATTTGCAACAGGTGCTAAATCATACATCAGAGACACATTTTACTAAAATAAGTGATGTTGAGTTACCACAGGGGGCAATCTTGGTCTCTTTTGACACTATATACATCGTTTGATCAAAGTAGAGGGCAACAGGCGGTAGCTAGAGCTCTTGAACAATTTTCATATTCAGAAGATACCGAGACGTTTTTATTGTTTATTATTTATCTCCTGGAACTGACGTTGACTCGTAACTATTTCGTATTTCAGGGCAGGTTTTATTTGCAGAAGGTAGTAGTAAATATTCCTATACAGCAGAAGTCTCATATTTTATTTTATTTTTAGAAACCGGCCATGCAGCTCTATAGTGTAGTGGTTAAGATTCTTGGCTGTCTTATAGAAGGTTGTGATCTTGAATCCCTCCAGAAACTTTTCAGAAATAGAGGCTAAATTAGATTTAAATACACTGGGTGTCCTCAAGCACTGACTCCATATATGGACAAGGAGTCAGAGCAGGGACTCCTAAGCAGAACTAGAGTCCCTACACCCTCCCCTCTTCAGAGCAGGGGGTGCCTGGTTTAATGCTCGGGTTCTCCCATTGACTTCCTCTGTAGAGCACCTGAGCATCAGGAAGTGTTCTACTTTGGTGCTCGACCAACACCAGTCATCAGGGATTCACCATAATCAGAACTATTTTACAGCTACTGCCCTGATAATAAATTTCAGTATATGAGGTCGCAAACAATGTCTGAGTCTCTTTATTGATTAATATATGCAACGTATTATAACTAATAATCCTCTGGATAGATCATCAGCATCTGATCGGCGGGGGTCCGACACCCCCGCTGATCAGCTGTTTGAGAAGGCAGCGGCGCTTCAGCAGCGGCGCTGCCTTCTCGCTGTTTACAGCTGGTCCAGTGACGTCACGACTAGTATCAACTAGCGTGGGTGGGGCTAAGCTCTGTTCACTTGAATGGTACTTAGCCCCGTCCACGCTAGTTGATACTAGTCGTGACGTCACTGGGCTAGCGGTAAACAGTGAGCAGGCCGCGCCGCTGCTGGAGCACCGCTGCCTTCTCAAACAGCTGATCGGCGGGGGTCCTGGGTGTCTGACCCCCGCCGATCAGATCCTGATGATCTACCCATGATCTATCCGCAATTTTGCGGAACGGGTGCAGACCTATTCATTTTCAATGGGGCCGGAATGTGCTGTCCGCATCCACATTTGCGGATCCGCACTTCCGCATCTGTGCTTCCGTTTCCGCCAAAAAATAGAACATGTCCTATTCTTGTCCACAATTGCAGACAAGATTAGGCATTTTCTATTATAGTGCTGGCGATGTGCGGTCCACAAATTGCGGAATGCACCTTGCCCATGTCCGTGTTTTGCGGATCCGCAAAACACTCATGACGTGTGAATGGACCCTCATAGTAAAATTATTAAAGGTTACGTTTTATCTTTATGTATATTCTAATGGATTGCCTTCCTTGTTCAATGTTATAATATACTTTCTATGTTGGAAAGTATATTATAGTGCATTTGTATTGTGCGGCAGTTGTGTTGTGCGGCGGTATATACCAATATACTTTCTTTATAGTGCATTTGGGTACTGTATAGTGCATTTGCGCGTATGCAAAAATATATTGCCGATATTTCGCATTGAAAGAAATTATAAATGGAGATCACAAATTCGAATAATACATCTGGTATGTCACTGTCCATGTTGTGGGACTATTTGTGCTCTTCTAGTAATAATTTCTTGGCTGCAAATATGAGCTGAAGGTTTTTTAGGTTCGCCTGCCATTAAAATGAATGGGACCCTCCGCGAACTTGCGGTTTGCGAACATTTGATCGCGTTTGCGCGATCGCATTCGTGAACCGTCCCGGCAGATGTTCGTCCATCATTAGTCTTCACTAAAGCATATTGAGAAAGCAGTGGGTGGGAACTAGTAGACTGCCATTCACCAAACAGGTGAGGATCCCAGAGATGGCATTTATGGCATATCCTATGTAGAATGATATCACACATAGCCAGAGCATAGCTAAAAGCTGTATTGGCAAGCACAGAAAATTATGCAGTTTTGAAAGTGATAGTTAATGGCTACATGGTTTTGCAGGTAAACAGCTTAAAATTTTAAATTATGCTGATTTATGGTAAAATTTCATGTCAGCCACATTGTGACTGTGCTGTGCCTGCTATGTATGCCCTCCCTGCAGATGGAGTCCAGGCAGGGAGGATACTGGCCAGCCTGAGTAGCTATATTAATTTATGGATATAGGCAGGCCAGGGGTGTTGCTAGGTTAAAACATTAGGAGTCTCAGCCCGGATGTTTTGTCCCAGGGCCCAAATGTACTGGCCATCGGAGAAATACAACTATATCGTCATCCAAGACTGTGATACAATTGAATCACTGCATCAGGACATGGGAGCCAATTGCTCCCTGTCCCACTATTCTCTCTGATAGGCCACAGGCCTAGTTGCTATGTGAAGTAGTACGGTGCAGGCAGTTCTTAGGCATCACAATTACGTCATGCAACTGCACCTGATGCAGGCGGTGCATAGACTTCAACTGAGAAACCAGGAACTCATTGCAGAATATGGTGCTGTATAATTCTGGGTGTTTGGTAGTGCCCATGCAGCAAGTACAATATGTATTTAGTGCTAGATCATGTGTGTGTGTGTGGGGGGATGGGGGGAAGGCTTAGTGAATTGCATTGGAACTTGGGCCCCGGATCTTTTCAGACCCTAGCAATGCCTCTAAGGCAGGCTGAAATTATGTATGCTGCCATGCTGTACCATGCACCACTAATGTTGAGGCTTTGAGGCCTACTTCTGCCTCACGGCCCATCAGGGGAGTCACCTTCTTCTCATGTGGGTAAGTCCAAGCCTACATAAGATGCCTAGATAAGACATAAAGTATGCAAAAGGTATGTTTTTCAGTTGACAGTTATGAATGGCTCCTGAGGCTGACAGGCACCCCACTTGAGGATTGAGCGACAAAGAGGCAGACACTGTACAGGTAAAACTAAATAATATTTGCTCCAATAGGAGTCACAATAATTGATGGTTACATGCATGGGTGCTTGCCAGTTACAGCCACATATGGGTATAGAGCTTGGTGGTTACAGTTGTGTTTTAACGTGAATTCAAAATATTTGAAAATAAATAAGCTTAAGTAGGCTAAGTGAATAAAAATATTTGCTATTTATTTATATTCCCTCCCCCTCCTCTCTTCATAGTCTTTGCATTTTTTTTAAGCTGCTGGGCTTCCCACATGCAGAAGTCCAACCCCCTTTGTCCATCCACTTGGTGCCCCTTATCTCAGAAGCATTTATCCACCCAGCTTTCCTGAGACACATTCACTCTTTGGCAAAGAGGGAACACAGAGATTAACAAAAGGTGAGACTGGAGGGGATAGGACCATAACATAAGCTTATCTATATGTGTCTATGTGCCATAAACAAAGAACAGTCCTGATATAACAACCCTTGTTTAAAGGTAAAATGGCATTTTTTAAGGAAACCAACCTATATACATTTCTCTTTCACATTTTAACTTCATACATATACCATATAATACTTACTCTTATCTTTCTGAGTTAACTTCAACAGTCTAATAGTTCTTGAAACCAGAACTGTTCAACAAAGATATATTTCTAACATCTTGATATTGTTAGTGCACATCTATAGTCATATATATACAGGGAGTGCAGAATTATTAGGCAAATGAGTATTTTGACCACATCATCCTCTTTATGCATATTGTCTTACTCCAAGCTGTATAGGCTCGAAAGCCTACTACCAATTAAGCATATTAGGTGATGTGCATCTCTGTAATGAGAAGGGGTGTGGTCTAATGACATCAACACCCTATATCAGGTGTGCATAATTATTAGGCAACTTCCTTTCCTTTGGCAAAATGGGTCAAAAGAAGGACTTGACAGGCTCAGAAAAGTCAAAAATAGTGAGATATCTTGCAGAGGGATGCAGCACTCTCAAAATTGCAAAGCTTCTGAAGCGTGATCATCGAACAATCAAGCGTTTCATTCAAAATAGTCAACAGGGTCGCAAGAAGCGTGTGGAAAAACCAAGGCGCAAAATAACTGCCCATGAACTGAGAAAAGTCAAGCGTGCAGCTGCCAAGATGCCACTTGCCACCAGTTTGGCCATATTTCAGAGCTGCAACATCACTGGAGTGCCCAAAAGCACAAGGTGTGCAATACTCAGAGACATGGCCAAGGTAAGAAAGGCTGAAAGACGCACAAGCTGAAACGTCAAGACTGGGCCAAGAAATATCTCAAGACTGATTTTTCTATGGTTTTATGGACTGATGAAATGAGAGTGAGTCTTGATGGGCCAGATGGATGGGCCTGTGGCTGGATTGGTAAAGGGCAGAGAGCTCCAGTCTGACTCAGACGCCAGCAAGGTGGAGGTGGAGTACTGGTTTGGGCTGGTATCATCAAAGATGAGCTTGTGGGGCCTTTTCGGGTTGAGGATGCAGTCAAGCTCAACTCCCAGTCCTACTGCCAGTTTCTGGAAGACACCTTCTTCAAGCAGTGGTACAGGAAGAAGTCTGCATCCTTCAAGAAAAACATGATTTTCATGCAGGACAATGCTCCATCACACGCGTCCAAGTACTCCACAGCGTGGCTGGCAAGAAAGGGTATAAAAGAAGAAAATCTAATGACATGGCCTCCTTGTTCACCTGATCTGAACCCCATTGAGAACCTGTGGTCCATCATCAAATGTGAGATTTACAAGGAGGGAAAACAGTACACCTCTCTGAACAGTGTCTGGTAGGCTGTGGTTGCTGCTGCACGCAATGTTGATGGTGAACAGATCAAAACACTGACAGAATCCATGGATGGCAGGCTTTTGAGTGTCCTTGCAAAGAAAGGTGGCTATATTGGTCACTGATTTGTTTTTGTTTTGTTTTTGAATGTCAGAAATGTATATTTGTGAATGTTGAGATGTTATATTGGTTTCACTGGTAAAAATAAATAATTGAAATGGGTATATACCGTATTTTTCGCCCTATAAGACGCACCGGCCCATAAGACGCACCTAGGTTTTTAAGGAGGAAAAAAATAAAATAAAATTTGAACCAAAAGGTGTGCCTAATGGTGTTATGTGGGATCTGGGGATGGCACTGTTATGGGGGGTCGGTGGATGGAATTGTTATGGGGTCTGTGGATGGCACGGTTATGGGGATCTGTGGATGGCACTGTTATGGGGATCTGTGGATGGCACTGTTATGGGGGGTCGGTGGATGGCATTGTTATGGGGGTCTGTGGATGGCACGGTTATGGGGGTCTGTGGATGGCACGGTTATGGGAATCTGTGGATGGCACTGTTATGGGGATCTGTGGATGGCACTGTTATGGGGGGTCCGTGGATGGCATTGTTATGGGGGTCTGTGGATGGCACGGTTATGGGGATCTGTGGATGGCACGGTTATGGGGATCTGTGGATGGCACGGTTATGAGGGGCACTGTGGATGGCACTGTTATTGGGGACTGTGGATGGCACTGTTATGGGGGCACTGTGGATGGCACTGTTATTGGGGACTGTGGATGGCACTGTTATGGGGGATCTGTTGATGACACATAAATAGCATTTTACGCTATGTGTCATCCACAGACCCCCATAACAGTGCCATCCACAAATCCCCATAACAGTGCTATCCATAGAATGACCCCCAATAGGGAGGAGGGGCCGGCATCTAGCTCTGTAATTACAGCGGGCCCGGTGCAGTCACTGTATTCTGCTACACCGGGCCCGCTCACTGTAGGAATCCTAACAGCAGACAATGCTGTATGCTGATTAAGGTACCGTAACAGTAGTCTTTTATGCAGCCTGTACTTACGATACTAACTTTCCGGCAGGCAGCAGGCAGGAGGCCGAGCTGGCGGGCGGGCGCTGAAAACGTAACTCACTATGTCACGCGCCGGCTCTCCCTTCGTCATTCATAAAGTGGGCGGAGCCGGCGCGTGACATAGTGAGTTACGTTTTCAGCGCCCGCCCGCCAGCTCAGCCTCCTGCCTGCTGGCTGCCGGAAAGTTAGTATCGTAAGTACAGGCTGCATAAAAGACTACTGTTAGCATTGCCTGCAGTTAGGATTCCTACAGTGAGCGGGCCCGGTGTAGCAGAATACAGTGACTGCACCGGGCCCGCTGTAGTTACAGAGCTGGATGCCGGCCCCTCCTCCCTCATCTCTCATCCATGCCTACTAATACACCCGCCACCGCGCTGCGCAGCATGCGGTCGGCGGTATACAAACTGAAGTATTCGCCACATAAGACGCACTGCCTTTCCCCCCCCAATTTTTGGGGGGAAAAAGTGCGTCTTATAGGGTGAAAAATACGGTATTTGTTTTTTGTTAAGATGCCTAATAATTATGCACAGTAATAGTCACCTGCACACACAGATATCCCCCTAAAATAGCTAAAACTAAAAACAAACTAAAAACTACTTCCAAAAATATTCAGCTTTGATATTAATGAGTTTTTTGGGTTCATTGAGAACATGGTTGTTGTTCTCAAAAATACAACTTGCCTAATAATTCTGCACTCCCTGTATATATATATATATATATATATATATATATATATATATCCATAGAAAAGGTTAGGCAGCACTCCTTCACATGCAGAAATGGTTGTACGGTGCCCGCGGTGGTCCCTCGATACAGGACGGATAAATAATAAAGAAAGTCTGCAGCACTCCTTGAAGTAAAAAATGTGTAGTTTATTCACACATGTCACAAAATAGACAACGTTTCGGTTCTCTCACAGAACCTTTCTCAAGTCAGGTCTATATATATATCAGGTCTATATATATATATTTTCCAAAACAATCTCTATTGCTATGCACAAAGGTCTTTTCTGCTCAGACATACACACAGCATTAGAGTAACAAAGGCTTATTCTTACTTCTAGTTATTTCAAACCTCTTTCTAATGCCATTAATCATTCCTACTTGGACACACACAGCATTAGGGTAACAAAGGCTTAAAAAGTTCATTTATGAACATTTAACACAAGCGCTGTTTTGATTTTTCTAGACACATGGGTGCTTTGTCTTGCTAGTGCCAAAGATTACTATCTTGACACTGCACTGTTACAAACTCAGAATCCCCTCAACATAACAGGAGTTCTAATACAATACAATCTGTAAGTTCTAACTACTAAAATGTAGTGTTGAGTAAGCATGCTCGGCCAAACTGTTGTTCAGCTCGAGCATCGCTATGCTCGGCACATCGCAGTGCTGTTCTGAATACTGCGTGTGCTCGAATACAATTTAATACCATGAAAGTCAATGGGAGACTCAAGTATCAAACCAGGCACCCCTTGGTCTGAAGAAGAGAGGGTGTCTGGTTTACAAAAAAAGGTAATAAATTTATGGAAACCCCATCAAAATGGTTTTGAAACAGCATTAGGAAGATGGCTGGATGCATCTTGGACTCCTATTACCTATGCCATACTGTAGACAACCACACAAAGGCTATATGCCAAAAGCCAGGTATGTGCAGGCCAAAAATCTATTCATAAGTCAGCATACCTTACAATGGCAGCCTTGTGCACTATGAGACATTCCAAACCAGCTTTTTTTTTTTTTTTTTCCTCAGATGGGAATATTTACAATCTATCACTCATAAACGTTCCATCCCATCATCATCAGACTTTATTGCATACTTTCTTATCAAGTTCTATAACTCCTAAACGTTCCTTGCCGTCTGGGGCATTCAATCCCAGCTCTCATCTGACTGAGACCCAGTAAGCCTGAAAGTTGCTTCATATGTGTTGGATGGCTTGGGTGGGCCTGCGCATTTAGATCAAAATCATTAGGGTGACAAAAAGTTTTCTGACTGTCCTAACATAATATTTAATAACCTTTATATACAGTTTTGTTATGTAAACTCATTTGCATAAACATGTGCATATGGGAAAGACATGCAAATGAGCCGAATCTGCCTTGTTTTTCAGCTGTAAAACCATTTACATGGAAAATTCGCGATTAGAATATTTGCAATTTACACTACTCATGAATAGCGCCATCTATTGGATTCATAGTCTAGCTACCGGTTATATTTTTTGCCTGACATAAACCATCTGTTAATTTGGTGGGTGAACGCAAAGAATGAGGAGAGCGTCAAATAAGGCATGTGACCCCGGTCGTGGTGCTGCTGGTGAAGCTCCAGTTGCAGGTAGAGGATGTGGTCGATCTGTGCCAGCTACACGCACAAGTGAAACACCTTCCTCAGGTGCGAGTAGGCGACAGAACCTTCAGCGTTATTAGGTAGAGTCGAATGCGGCTCTACGAATGGTGAGGCCAGAACAAGTACAGGAGATAGTAGATTGGGTGGCTGACAGTGACTCCAGTTCCTTCACATCTTCTCCCACCCAGTCTCTGCTGAAAGATCAGAGTTGGCACCTGCAGCCCATGTCCATCAGTCCTTCACCTCACCCCCTTGCAAATCAGCCAAGCAGTCTGAGCCCCAAGTCATGGAGCAGTCTCTTCTGTTTTTTGATGACTCTGCTAGCAGGGTTTCCCAGGGCCATCCACATAGCCCTGCCCCAGAAGTGGAAGAGATTGAGTGCACCGATGCCCAACCACTTATGTTCCAGGATGATTACATGGGAGGACCATAGCAGCACGTCTCGGATGATGACGAAACACAGGTGCCAACTGCTTTGGCTTTCTGCAGTGTGCAGACCGACAAGGAGGGCAGGGGTGAAGACTGGGTGGAAGATGATGTGGAGGACGATGAGGTCCTCGACCCCACATGGAATCAAGGTCATGCGAGTGACCTGTGTAGTTCGGAGGAAGAGGCGGTGGTCGCACAGAGCCACCAGCACAGCAGAAGTGGGAGCAGGGTGAAAAAGCGGAGCGGCCGTTCACTAGACAGTACGCCTGCTACTGCCCACCACACCAAGGGACCGAGCACGCCAAGGCCATTTCCAAGGAGTTCCCTGGCATGGCAGTTCTTTAGACGATGTGCTGATGACAAGACACTAGTGGTTTGCACACTGTGCAATCAGAGCCTGAAGCGAGGCATAAACGTTCTGAACCTGAGCACAACCTGCATGACCAGGCATCTAAGTGCAAAGCACGAGCTGCAGTGGAGTAGACACCTCTCTGGGTCCTCCTGCTTCCTCTTCTGCTGCAGTCTGGGCCTCTTTATCCACCTCTGGAGTGACAGTGGCACCTGCCACCCCGTAAACAGAGGATCTGCTAGCAACGCCACCACCTCGGTCACCAAGCATCTCCACAATGTCCCATGGAAGCGTTCAGCTCTCTATCTCCCAAACACTGGAGCGAAAGAGGAAGTACCCCCCTACCTACCCGCGATCCCTGGCCCTGAATGCCAGCATTTCAAAATTACTGGCCTTTGAAATGCTGTCATTCCGTCTGCTGGAGACGGAGAGTTTTTAAAGCCTTGAAGAGTCATTATCAGCCCTAAGCCAAGCTAAGTTCTTCTCAACTCTTGACCTGGCTAGTGGGTACTGGCAGGTGCCGGTGGCCAAGAAGGACAAAGCCAAGACTGCCTTCATTCTACCTCAACTTCGAATCAGTATTGATATACCTGGATGACATAGTAGTGTTCGGGGCCTCCTTTGAAGATCACCTCCAGAAACTGCGACAAGTCTTGGGACAGCTATGAGACCATGGGCTCAAGATCAAGCCAAAGAAATGCCAGCTGTTCCGACAGCAGATAGAGTACTTGGGACATGTGGTCACCCAGGAGGGGGTAAAACCGGCCCACAGCAAGGTAGAGGCCGTTCAGAAGTGGCCCCGGCCAAGTACGCTACTGGAGGTACGGGCGTTCGTGGGACTGGCCGGCTACTACAGGAGGTTTATACCCAAATTCGCTCATCTGGTGGGCCCATTAAACGAGTTGCTAAGAGGCATGGCTGGGGGCCTAAAGAAATGCCCCGTCAACTGGGGGCCCCGGCAACAAGAGACCTTTGAAGCAGTGAAAGAGGCGCTGACTAATGCCCCGATCCTGGCTTACGCGCGGTTTGATACCCCATTCCTGCTGTATACTGATGGAAGCCTACATGGTCTGGGGGCCGTATTGTCCCAAGTCCAGGATGGACGGAAGAGAGTCATCGCCTATGGAAGCCGGTCCCTAAGAGAGTCAGAACGCAACCCTGATATCTATAGCTCGGAAGCCGGTCCCTAAGAGAGTCAGAACGCAACCCTGATATCTATAGCTCCTTTAAACTGGAACTACTGGCACTGGTGTGGGCCATGACCGAAAGGTTTGTAGAATACCTGACTGGTGCAGAAGTGACCGTGATGATGGACAACAACCCTTTGGCACACCTGGAGAATGCCAAGCTCGGTGCACTCGAGCAAAGATGGTTGGCCCACCTCTCTAAGTACCAATACCGCATCAAGTTCCGGTCCAGTAGGGAGAACGGCAAGGCCGACGCACTCTCTCGAGTTCCAGTAGGACAGTTGACTCAGAGAGCCCATGAGGAGTTAGAGAATACTGAAACTCCTGACCTTGGTCGCTTACCTCTGTTCCCGGATGTGGCATATTCAAGTGGGGTGGCGTCTGGAATGACGCTGGTGCTGGGGAAAACATTGACTGATTGGGAGAGAGTTCAGGATAGCTGCCGGGATTTGTGGAAGGTGAAAGAATGGGTTCGGAGCAAGATCTGGCCTCGGCCAGAAGAACGAGCCCTCCTGACCCCAGAGGGTCAGAAGTTGTTAAGGCAGTGGGACAAGCTGACAATTACTCAGGGCCTCCTGTGCCGGATCATATACTTACAGTCAGAGCTGCAGTACCGGCAACAGATTGTCATTCCCATGTCGTTGGGACCGGAGGCCGCCAGAGAAGCTCATGAAAAGGGAGCTCATTTCGGGAGCGACAAAATGCTCAAGTGGCTCCAATGGCTGGTGTACTGTCCAGATCTGGCCGACATGGTGACCGCGGCATGTCTTAAGTGTCGATCCTGTAGGTTGAGTAAGAGCACTGAACAGCGGGCTCCTGTACAGACCATCCACACCTCAGCGCCCCTAGAACTTCTGATGATCGATTATGTACAGATCGGATATTCTACCTCGGGACACTCGTACTGTCTAGTTATGACAGAACACTTTACCAAGTATGCGGTGGCTGTGCCCACCAGAGACCAAACCGCAGAGTCGGCCGCCGAAGCTGTCTGTAAACACTTTATACAGGTGTTCTGGTGTCCAGGGAGGATATATTCTGACCAGGGAGCATGCTTTCCGGGTACTCTAATGAATGAACTGTACCAACTGTATGGGATTGAACGCTCCCGAACCACTCTATATCACCCACAAGGAAACGGGGCGTGCGAACGCTTCAATCGCACCTTGCTTCAGATGCTGCGGACTCTGGAAGACAGTCAAAAAGCCCAGTGGCCCGCATACCTACATGAGTTGATGTGGGCCTATAACAACAGAGTACACAGTACCACCGGATACTCTCCTCATATGCTCATGTTTGGACGAGCCGGATGGGAGATTTAAGATCTCCACATGCCTAACCCGATGGAGCCCCCACCGAGAAGTACCACCGCATGGGTGCAGAAGCTCCGCCGCCAGCTGAGAGCGGTACACAAGGTTGTAGGGGAGTTCCTGGGACAGGTGGTACACCCTAACCCAAGACCAGTGCAGAAAGATGTGATCGGGTGATGGTTAAAGCCAAAAGGCCGTCGGGGAAGTTGGATGGACGGTGGGAGGCAGTTCCATACACGGTGAAGAAAAGGGTAGACCCCGCTATTCCCGTCTATGAGGTAGAGCCAGTAGGGACAGGGGGACCCTCATGGAACTTAAACCGTAATATGTTGAGACGTTGCAATTTTGATGAGCCGGTGGGCGTAGAGGGGATGCCTCCTCATGCTCAGGGTATGGAGGAAAGTCCCTCAGACGAGGAAGAGGAGGAATGGTGGGCCTTCCCTGCTCAAGTGTCCACAGAGGTTCCGGCCGTGGCAGGTTTCCCACCCAGATGCAATGCTGAGCAATTAACAGCTCCTCTCTTGTCAAATGTGCCTGATGTCCCCAGTATTTCTGAAACCCCCAATCTGAGAAGGTCAGTGAGGCCCAATGCTTGTGTGCCTCCACAGCGCTATGCTCGGGATGAGTTTGTATGGGGAGAGTTGCCAAGGGCGACAACTTCTAGTGGGGTGGCATGTGAGATTATGAAACAGCTATTTCTGCATAATGTCTGTACTTAAACTGTCATTTGGCATTCAGGGCACCAGAGGCCACTGTTTTGCAGCTACAGCCAGCACACTCTGAGATGTAAATATGCAAAACAGATGATGACTCATGCTGATGACTCATGCTGCTGCCTGTGAGTGAACCAGGAAGTGTGTTGATCTGGCATGGTGGAAGGATTGTGCTGTGAGGGACTGAATTCTATTCCATCCTGGCTTGCAGATGTCCGGCAGTTAATCGACACTCAGAAGAAGGAGAGTAGCTGTAATATCATTTCTGTATACAGCTCTTTTGAAAGACAGGTTGTCTCAGGAAGACCAGTGCAGTGTATGGACAGAAGGCCTTACTATCAAGCAAGGCCGCACGGTTGCTGAGAAGTTGGTGGCCATCTCTGGTAGGCTGCATCCTCGGGCCCAGAACGGACACAGGTCAGTACACCTGGTTACTGATTGCAATATATTGTGTGGCGCCTGAAGTTACAGAGACTAGCCTAGGCCTAGCATTAGTTAGTCAGTTAGGATTTATATCGTTTTGCTAGGGTGTACTGTACTGAACTGCAGCGCAGTTATTAACTATTGATGAGCGGGAGGTGCCATATTCGATTTCGACGAAATTTGAGAATATTCGTCTCATATTTGTCGAAATCGAATATTCAGCATTATTCTAGTTATTGCGATTTAAATAATTGCGTATTACGATTTTAACTTAAGGTAACTTTCCTATTGGTTTGATATCTAGAATTAGCGAAGATGACGAATATGACGAATGTATTCATCATATTCCTCAAAACGAAGATAACAAAGTATTCTCCATTCTTCGTTTTAGCTCCATATTCGTCAACTTAGGAAAATCGGAAAGTTGACTATAGAGACAGCTGTGTTTAATTCGCTATGTGATAATATTACTTAGCTTTTTTTAAATAAATAGAATAATTATAATAATTATCAAGTATTATAATTATTTTATTTATTTAAAAAAAAGCTAAGTAATACTATCGCATAGCGAATTACAAACTTAGCTGTCTCTAGTCAACTTTCCTAGTTGATTGATTGCTAAAATTAGCGAAGTTGACGAATATGGAGCTAAAACGAAGATGGAGAATATTTTGTTATCTTCGTTTTGAGGAATATGATGAATACATTCGTCATCTTCGTCATCTTCGCTAATTCTACCAAGCCAACCATAGTAAACCAGGTCTAAGTGTAAATCGCAATGCGATTAATTCAAGTTATATTAATCGCATGGCGATTTCAACTTAGCACTGCTATATGCCATATTCGTTAATTCTAGCCTAGAATTAACTAAGTTAACGAACTAATATAGAATAAAGCAGTGCTAAGTAGAGTTGAGCGAACACCTGGATGTTCGGGTTCGAGAAGTTCGGCCGAACATCCCGGAAATGTTCGGGTTCGGGATCCGAACCCGATCCGAACTTCGTCCCGAACCCGAACCCCATTGAAGTCAATGGGGACCCGAACTTTTCGGCACTAAAACGGCTGTAAAACAGCCCAGGAAAGGGCTAGAGGGCTGCAAAAGGCAGCAACATGTAGGTAAATCCCCTGCAAACAAATGTGGATAGGGAAATTAATTAAAATAAAAATTAACCAAAATCAATTGGAGAGAGGTTCCATAGCAGAGAATCTGGCTTCCCGTCACCCACCACTGGAACAGTCCATTCTCAGATATTTAGGCCCCGGCACCCAGGCAGAGGAGAGAGGTCCCGTAACAGACAATCTGGCTTCATGTCAGCAGAGAATCAGTCTTCATGTCATAGCAGAGAATCAGGCTTCACGTCACCCACCACTGTAAGAGTCCATTCTCATAAATTTAGGCCCAGCACCCAGGCAGAGGAGAGAGGTCCCGTAACAGAGGATCTGGCTTCATGTCAGCAGAGAATCAGTCTGCATGTCATAGCAGAGAATCAGGCTTCACGTCAGCCACCACTGCAACAGTCCATTGTCATAAATTTAGGCCCAGCACCCAGGCAGAGGAGAGAGGTCCCGTAACAGACAATCTGGCTTCATGTCAGCAGAGAATTAGTCTGCATGTCATAGCAGAGAATGAGGCTTCACGTCAGCCACCACTGCAACAGTCCATTGGCATATATTTAGGCCTAGCACACAGGCAGAGCAGAGAGGTCCCGTAACAGACAATCTGGCTTCATGTCAGCAGAGAATCAGTCTGCATGTCATAGCAGAGAATGAGGCTTCACGTCACCCACCACTGCAACAGTCCATTGGCATATATTTAGGCCTAGCACACAGGCAGAGCAGAGAGGTCCCGTAACAGACAATCTGGCTTCATGTCAGCAGAGAATCAGTCTGCATGTCATAGCAGAGAATGAGGCTTCACGTCACCCACCACTGCAACAGTCCATTGGCATATATTTAGGCCTAGCACACAGGCAGAGCAGAGAGGTCCCGTAACAGACGATCTGGCTTCATGTCAGCAGAGAATCAGTCTGCATGTCATAGCAGAGAATGAGGCTTCACGTCACCCACCACTGCAACAGTCCATTGGCATATATTTAGGCCTAGCACACAGGCAGAGCAGAGAGGTCCCGTAACAGACAATCTGGCTTCATGACAGCAGAGAATCAGTCTGCATGTCATAGCAGAGAATGAGGCTTCACGTCACCCACCATGTCCGACCATGTCCACGACCATGTCCACGTCCGCGTCCCTTACTAGATGTTTTTCTCATTGTTATGGTTCACCACAACAACAAATATATTATTTGGCCCAATGTATTGTATTCAAATTCAGCGGGATATAAATTTGAGGCCTAGTATTTAGGCGCTGGGTGACCGGTATGGATTTAGTGACATATTAAACTTGGAAATGCACAGAAGCGTGTGTGTGTGAAGTTATTCTGAATGACCCAATGTGCACCTTGAATATTATATACCCTTTTAGGGATAGATTTCAAATAGCTCTGATATAGCAGAAACCACTAAATTATGAAATTGTTAAATTGGGAATTGTATTTAAACCCAGAACAAAAAATGTGCTTTGACGGACACTAAATAACTTTCCCAGCCACAACAGGACAGCGTTAACGAGAGATTTAGCAGGATATAAATTTGAGGCCTAGTATTTAGGCGCTGGGTGACAGGTATGGGTTTAGTGACAGAATTAGACTTAGAAATACACAGTAGCGGGTGTGTGTGAAGTTATTCTGAATGACCCAATGTGCACCTTGAATATTATATACCCTTTTAGGGATAGATTTCAAATAGCTCTGATATAGCAGAAACCACTAAATTATGAAATTGCTAAATTGGGAATTGTATTTCAACCCAGAACAAAAAATGTGCTTTGACGGACACTAAATAACTTTCCCAGCCACAACAGGACAGCGGTAACGAGAGATTTAGCAGGATATAAATTTGAGGCCTAGTATTTAGGCGCTGGGTGACAGGTATGGGTTTAGTGACAGAATTAGACTTGGAAATACACAGTAGCGGGTGTGTGTGAAGTTATTCTGAATGACCCAATGTGCACCTTGAATATTATATACCCTTTTAGGGATAGATTTCAAATAGCTCTGATATAGCAGAAACCACTAAATTATGAAATTGTTAAATTGGGAATTGTATTTAAACCCAGAACAAAAAATGTGCTTTGACGGACACTAAATAACTTTCCCAGCCACAACAGGACAGCGGTAACGAGAGATTTAGCAGGATATAAATTTGAGGCCTAGTATTTAGGCGCTGGGTGACAGGTATGGGTTTAGTGACAGAATTAGACTTGGAAATACACAGTAGCGGGTGTGTGTGAAGTTATTCTGAATGACCCAATGTGCACCTTGAATATTATATACCCTTTTAGGGATAGATTTCAAATAGCTCTGATATAGCAGGAACCACTAAATTATGAAATTGCTAAATTGGGAATTGTACTTCAACCCAGAACAAAAAATGTGCTTTGACGGACACTAAATAACTTTCCCAGCCACAACAGGACAGCGGTAACGAGAGATTTAGCGGGATATAAATTTGAGGCCTAGTATTTAGGCGCTGGGTGACCGGTATGGATTTAGTGACAGAATTAGACTGGGATATGGCCAAAAAATAACCACACTATTGCTGGTTAAATGCACTTGGTGACGGGCGCAGCTTGCCCCTGATTTAGTATATGGCCAAAAAATGAACAGACTATTGCTGGTTAAATGCACTTGGTGTCACAGCTTGACGCACCACACTACTGAGGGTTAAATGCACTTGGTGACGGGCGCAGCTTGCCCCTGATGTAGTATATGGCCAAAAAATGAACAGACTATTGCTGGTTAAATGCACTTGGTGTGACAGCTTCACCCTGATGTAGGCTTTAGCCAAAAAACAACCACACCATTGAGGGTTAAATGCACTTGGTGACAGGCGCAGCTTGCCCCTGATTTAGTATATGGCCAAAAAAATGAACAGACTATTGCTGGTTAAATGCACTTGGTGTGACAGCTTCACCCTGATGTAGGCTTTAGCCAAAAAACAACCACACCATTGAGGGTTAAATGCACTTGGTCGCAGCTTGGATGCACTTGGTCGCAGCACCGCACAAGACACAAAATGGCCGCCGATCACCCCAGAAAAAAGTGACTGACAAACGGTCTGGGCAGCCTAAAAACAGTGAGTGAGCATTTGAATTTCAGCAGCTCAATGATGCACAGCTGCAGATCGATCGATTAATCAAGTGAAGTCCTTTGGAGGAGTTAATCTGCCTAATCTCGCCCTACTGTCGCATCCGCAACCTCTCCCTACGCTAATCAGAGCAGAGTGACGGGCGGCGCTATGTGACTCCAGCTTAAATAGAGGCTGGGTCACATGGTGCTCTGGCCAATCACAGCCATGCCAATAGTAGGCATGGCTGTGACGGCCTCTTGGGGCAAGTAGTATGACGCTTGTTGATTGGCTGCTTTGCAGCCTTTCAAAAAGCGCCAAGAAAGCGTCACAAAAGCGCCAAGAAAGCGACGAACACCGAACCCGAACCCGGACTTTTACGAAAATGTCCGGGTTCGGGTCCGTGTCACGGACACCCCAAAATTCGGTACGAACCCGAACTATACAGTTCGAGTTCGCTCATCCCTAGTGCTAAGTTGAAATCGCAATGTGATTAATATAATTTGAATTAATCGCATTGCGATTTCAACTTAGACCTGGTTTACTATGGTTGGCTTGGTAGAATTAGCAAAGATGACGAATATGACTAATGTATTGGTCATATTCCTCAAAACCAAGTTAACAAAATATTCTCCATCTTCGTTTTAGCTCCATATTTGTCAACTTCGATAATTCTAGCAATCAAATAGGAAGGTTGACTAGTAGAGACAGCTAAGTTTTTAATTCGCTATGTGATTATATTACTTAGCTTTTTTTTAAATAAATAGATTCATTATAATAATCGAGTATTATAACTATTCTATTTATAAAAAAAGCAAAGTAATATTATCGCATAGCGAATTAAAAACTTAGCTGTCTCTACCAGTCAACTTTCCTATTTGATTGCTAGAATTAGCGACGTTGACGAGTATGGAGCTAAAACGAAGATGGAGAATATTTCGTTAACTTCGTTTTGAGGAATATGATGAATACATTCGTCATATTCGTCATCTTCGCTAATTCTACCAAGCCAACCATAGTAAACCAGGTCTAAGTTGAAATCGCAATGCGATTAATTCAAGTTATATTAATTGCATTGCGATTTCAACTTAGCACTGCTATATTCCATATTTGTTCATTAACTTCATTAATTCTAGGCTAGAATTAACGATTCACGAATATGGACTATAGCAGTGCTAAGTTGAAATCGCAATGCGATTACTTCAAGTTAGGCCTCATGCACACGACAGTTTTTTTTCACGGTCCGCAAAAACGGGGTCCGTGGGTCCGTGATCCGTGACCGTTTTTTCGTCCGTGGGTCTTCCTTGATTTTTGGAGGATCCACGGACGTGAAAAAAAAGTCGTTTTGGTGTCCGCCTGGCCGTGCGGAGCCAAACGGATCCTTCCTGAATTACAATGCAAGTCAATGGGGACGGATCCGTTTGATGTTGACACAATATGGTCCCATTTCAAACGGATCCGTCCCCATTGACTTTCAATGTAAAGTCTGGAGTTCTTTTATACCATCGGATTGGAGTTTTCTCCAATCCGATGGTATATTTTAACTTGAAGCGTCCCCATCACCATGGGAACGCCTCTATGTTAGAATATACTGTCGGATATGAGCTACTTCGTGAAACTCAGATCCGACAGTATATTCTAACACAGAGGCGTTCCCATGGTGATGGGGACGCTTCTAGTTAGAATACACTACAAACTTTGTACAAGACTGCCCCCTGCTGCCTGGCAGCACCCGATCTCTTACAGGGGGATATGATAGCACAATTAACCCCTTCAGGTGCGGCACCTAAAGGGGTTAATTGTACTATCATATTCCCCTGTAAGAGATCAGGGCTGCCAGGCAGCAGGGGGCAGACCCCCCCCCTCCCCAGTTTGAATATCATCGGTGGCACAGTGTGCGCCCCCCATCGGGCCCCCCTTCCTCCCTCTAATGTTAGAAATCGTTGGTGGCACAGTGTGCTCCCACCATCGACCCCCCTCCCTCCCTCTATTGTAATAAATTGTTGGTGGCACAGTGTGCGCCCACCATCGCCCCCCCTCCCTCCCTCCCTCTATTGTAATAAATCATTGGTGGCACAGTGTGCGCCCAACATCGGCCCCCCTCCCTCTATAGCAGTAACAACATTGGTGGCAGTGTGCGGCCTCCCATTTCCCCCCCATCATTGGTGGCAGCGGAGTTCCGATCGGAGTCCCAGTTTAATCGCTGGGGCTCCGATCGGTAACCATGGCAACCAGGACGCTACTGCAGTCCTGGTTGCCATGGTTACTTAGCAATAGTACAATAGTAGAAGCATCATACTTACCTGCTGGCTGCTGCGATGTCTGTGTCCGGCCGGGAGCTCCACCTACTGGTAAGTGAAAGGTCTGTGCGGCGCATTGCTAAAGAACTGTCACTTACCAGTAGGAGGAGCTCCCGGCCGTTCACAGACATCGCAGCAGCAAGCAGGTAAGTATGAATCTTCTACTGTTGTACTATTGCTAAGTAACCATGGCAACCAGGGCTGCAGTAGCTTCCTGGTTGCCATGGTTACCGATCGGAGCCCCAGCGATTAAACTGGGACTCCGATCGGAACTCCGCTGCCACCAATGATGGGGGGGAGGGGAAATGGGAGGCCGCACACTGCCACCAATGTTGTTACTGCTATAGAGGGAGGGGGGCCGATGGTGGGCGCACACTGTGCCACCAACGATTTATTACAATAGAGGGAGGGAGGGAGGGGGGGGCGATGGTGGGCGCACACTGTGCCACCAACGATTTATTACAATAGAGGGAGGGAGGGGGGGGGCGATGGTGGGAGCACACTGTGCCACCAACGATTTCTAACATTAGAGGGAGGAAGGGGGGCCCGATAGGGGGCGCACACTGTGCCACCGACGATATTCAAACTGGGGAGGGGGGGGGTCTGCCCCCTGCTGCCTGGCAGCCCTGATCTCTTACAGGGGAATATGATAGTACAATTAACCCCTTTAGGTGCCGCACCTGAAGGGGTTAATTGTGCTATCATATCCCCCTGTAAGAGATCGGGGGATCCGATCGGTAACCATGGCAACCAGGAAGCTACTGCAGCCCTGGTTGCCATGGTTACTTAGCAATAGTACAACAGTAGAAGATTCATACTTACCTGCTTGCTGCTGCGATGTCTGTGAACGGCCGGGAGCTCCTCCTACTGGTAAGAAAAAGCTTTTATGCAGACGGATCTTCGGATCCGTCTGTATGAAAGCAACCTACGGCCACGGATCACGGACACGGATGCCAATCTTGTGTGCATCCGTGTTCTTTCACGGACCCTTTGACTTGAATGGGTCCGTGAACCGTTGTCCGTCAAAAAAATAGGACAGGTCATATTTTTTTGACGGACAGGATACACGGATCACGGCCTCGGCTGCAAAACGGTGCATTTTCCGATTTTTCCACGGACCCATTGAAAGTCAATGGGTCCGCGAAAAAAAACGGAAAACGGCACAACGGCCACGGATGCACACAACGGTCGTGTGCATGAGGCCTTATATTAATCGCATTGTGATTTCAACGTAATTCTCAAATCCGACAGTACATTCTAGTATGGAGGTGTTCCCATGGTGATGGAGACGCTCCATGAGCACGGAAGTCGGCAGAAGCGGCAACGGGCACTGACTGGAGCAGCCAGGAAGCCAGGAATCCTAAGGACAGGTAAGAACTACTTTTGGGAAGTGGGAAAGAAAAAAATATAACAAAAAAAAATAAAAAACGAATATTCGAAATAGCGAATTTATAGCACTATATTCGAAATATTCGCAAATTAGCGAAGTGCCAATATTCGCTAAAAAAATTAAATATTCGAATATTCGCACTCAACACTAATATTGACTTGTGGGTCTGGTATATAGTGTTTCTATGCATGTTTGTATTGCTTTGGTGATGCTTATGTTATTACTTGTCGTTTAAGTAAAGTTTTCTGTTCTTGCATATTAAGCTGGTTTCAGTGTCGCTTTCCTTGTCTGTGACTTCGCTGTATTCTGGGGAGCCCACCCCGATCACGGTTTACATATGAGTGTTTTTTTTTTTTGGGTGGGGGGCCCAGGTACATCCTTTGCACAGAGGCCCTTTGCTGCCTGTGTCCGCTCTTGACATGGTTTAAATGTAAAGTCTCTGACAGACACGCAGCTTAGTGGTTATTGTTCTCTGGCAGGCACAAAGATTACTTACTGAGCAACTGACAATAATAAAAAACACAGGACCTCTGCAATTGGGAATATTACAGCATCAGGTTTATTTTCCCAGTAGGAGCAACAGAGCTTCTCATGGCCCATGTCACAAGTGCATACAGAGGAAGTGGTCAGTGGCTAGGCACAGAGAAGTCTCTCACTCTGACAGACCCAAGCAACACAGCAGTCCAGCTAGATACAGGCCAAGCAGTTTGCAAGTACTTGCAGAACCAGTGGATTTCTCTTAACGACATACGCACACTGGGCCCAAGAGTAGGCTGCAGGCCTTTTCCTGGATTTCACTGAAGTGACAGGTTTATGCATTAAGTGGCCCCAACACTATACTGGATCCTTCAGACACCATCAAGTTCTCTGAAAGGGATGGTAAACCATGATGCACCCCAATGGGAAGTGAGTCCAGGGAGTCAAGGTTTGCAGCAAACCAGTGTGGTTCTTTACTGAAAAAAAAGTTCAAAACAATACAGGCAATGCACTGAGCTGGCTTTTCCAGTCTTTGCCCTGGCAGAAGAAGGTTGTATCCTGAGGAAGGGCCTGAGAGCTGTCTTATTCTCTCTCAGAAGGATGATACCCTAGCCAAAGAGCTGATGTTCCAGAGTCTGTGTCTCAGTTGTCAGGTAGAGTATCGCAATCTCAGCATCTTATTCTGGTCACTCGTACAGTCTGGCAGAGTGTCTTCTACTTTAACCTGGTCCCTATCTTCAGACATCTAGCGGCTTATACTTCTCTATTTTTATACAGTTTTTAACTGATCTAGAACCTTTTAGAGGAGGGAGGGGTTAAGCTGTTAAGCTGGAGAAGCACAGCCTAACAGAAACAATATTACAGTTCATGGCTGCCATTGACTTTTATTGTGAAACTGAGTTCTCTATAGTCCCTACTGGTAATTGTGGAAAATCACTAGTGTATCAGTGCACAGGCTGGAAAGTCCCAAAGTCTCTCTCTATTCTGTGCATTAACTCTTTTCACAGTGCACTGCAAATTCAGTGCAATAACCGCAGATAAACAGGATATATTACAATAAGCGGCATTTCAACAGTACAAGTTTAAACATCTGCATAAATCACAGTGCAAGTTAACCCTTTAAAGTGCAATAAAGTAGGGAGTTGATTGCTTTGTATAGCAGCAATAGGGACACATATCTACAAATATCCAGACTCTAAAGTACCCTTGCTCCAGGGCACTAACTAATTTTTTATGCTCACTACAAGGCAGATCAACTCCCCTCATAATGTACTCATAACATACCACGTGAAACCTCCAGGCCCATGCTCCATTTAACACCTTTCAACTTTCTATGGCTGTCAGGGCATGCTTGGAATTGTAGTTTCATAACAGATTTAGAGACACACATTGGAGACTACTACAAGCTTCAAATGCTGAGAATATGAAATGGACTCTGATCACTGTCTGAAAATCTGAAAAATCTGACCACTGTAGAAGTCGTTTGTTACTGGACTTGCTGTATTGCTGTATACATAGAGGATGGAAAGTTCATATACCGTACTTTAGCTTCACTGTATGCGAACACTTGACCCTTTTACACACACTGTATCTTGTAGATAAACAGCTATTTTATCATGAGTCCCGTGGGATTCAAAGGCCTTGTTTATAGGTATTCAGGAATGCAATATAGATTTTTTTCAGTAGCAGCTTACAGAGTTTCCCTTAACTGACAGCAAGTGTTAACACAAGCTAGGCTTCTCGATTAGCCAGAGTCTACTACACATGTATCTGATATTTGACTTGGTGATTGCCATCAAATCTTAATCCAGCTACAAACAGTCCTTTCACCCTAGTTTATAGAATTTCCATAGATAGAGTGATAATTGTGGATAAAAAAAAACAAAAAAACATGGGGGGAAATTGTTTTGACGTCCACTAACTTGTGGCACTCAAATGTTGCCAAACAACAATTCCCAACATGTTCAGGAATTCAATGTTATTTCACAGTATCTTGATTTTCAAATTGAACAGTATGATTTTCATACAGCTGGCGACTAGAGATGAGAGATTCGAAGTTGACAAAGTGGAATTTGATCTGAATTTCAGGAAAAATTAAATTTGCACCGAATCCGAATTTCCTCACGCTTCATGGTAACAAATAGCATTTTCCTAAAATGGCTGCTGCACATGTTAGGCGCATGGAGAACTCTGGGAACGAGGGATCACCCACAATGCCATGCATGCAGCCAATCAGCAACCAGCCAGCCCCCGTGAGGTCACAGCCCTATAAATATCCTCAGCCATTTTGGATTCTGCCATTTTCCAGTGTACTTAGTGCAGGGAGAGACGTTAGCAGGCTCTAGGGACAGTGCTAGGAAAGACTTCATTGTGCTAAAAAAAATATTTACATGTTCAGGGAAAGATTATTCAAGGTGTAGGGAAAGGATAGAGAGGCATCATCCACAATATAACAGGAGAACAGGGTGCAATAGGAGAGTGTACAGCCTGGGTAATAGGAGTAGTAAGCTGCACTTATTGGGGATCCAAATTGCTATTATACTGCTGCTTTTAGGTTTGCACTAGATGATGCCTCTGTAATTCCAGCAAAACTTGTTTGTTATTGGGGTGCAAGAGCTGTGTTGCAGGGTGTATTTATAGGAAATATATGTACGTCATATTACCTGTGGAGATGTCGCGAACATAAAATTTTCCGTTCGCGAACGCAAATTTAAGCAAATGTTCGCGAACCGGCGAACCGGGGCGAACCATTATAGACTTCAATAGGCAGGTGAATTTTAAAACCCACAGGGACTCTTTCTGGCCACAATAGTGATGGAAAAGTTGTTTTAAAGGGAATAACACCTGGACTGTGGCATGCCGGAGGGAGATCCATGGCAAAACTCCCGGCCAGGAAACACTGATCACGGATGCGGCTGCCAAACGGTGCTTTTTCCGATTTATCCACGGACCCATTGAAAGTCAATGGGTCCGCGAAAAAAAACGGAAAACGGCACCACGGCCACGGATGCGCACAACGGTCGTGTGCATGAGGCCTAATTCTGTCTGTAAACGTATACCTGTCACCCAGCGCCTAAATAATAGGCCTCAAATTTATAGTCAGCTAAATCTGTGGTTATTGCTGTAGCTGGTCAAGTTATTTAGTGTCCGTCAAAGCACAGTTTTTGTTCTGGGTTGAAATACAATTCCCAATTTAGCAATTCTCTAAATTAGTGGTTTCTGCTGTATCAGACCTCCTTTAAATCTATCCCTAAAAGGGTATATAAGATTCAAGGTGCACATAGGGTCATTCTCAATAACTTCACACACACGCTACTGTGCATATCCCAGTCTAATTCTGTCTGTAAACGTATACCTGTCACCCAGCGCCTAAATAATAGGCCTCAAATTTATAGTCAGCTAAATCTGTGATTATTGCTGTAGCTGGGCAAGTTATTTAGTGTCTGTCAAAGCACAATTTTTGTTCTGGGTTGAAATACAATTCCCAATTTAGCAATTCTCTAAATTAGTGGTTTCTGCTGTTTCAGGCCTACTTTAAATTTATCCCTAAAAGGGTATATTAGATTCAAGGTGCAAATAGGGTCATTCTCAATAACTTCACACACACGCTACTGTGCATGTCCCAGTCTAATTCTGTCTGTAAACGTATACCAGTCATCCAGCACCTAAATAATAGGCCTCAAATTTATATTCATCCAAATCTGTCATTATTGCTGTAGATGGTCAAGTTATTTAGTGTCCGTCAAAGCACAGTTTTTGTTCTGGGTTGAAATACAATTCCCAATTTTGCAATTTCCTAATTTAGTGGTTTCTGCTGTATCAGACCTACTTTAAATCTATCCCTAAAAGGGTATATAAGATTCAAGGTGCAGATAGGGTCATTCTCAATAACTTCACACACACCCTACTGTGCATATCCCAGTCTAATTCTGTCTGTAAACGTATACCTGTCACCCAGCGCCTAAATAATAGGCCTTAAATGTATAGTCAGCTAAATCTGTGGTTACTGCTGTGCCTGTATTAGTGTAATACGGTACCTAAATAGATAGCCAGATAGTGTTAGGTGTCTGTAAAAAAAAGTCCTGAATTTGAATTCAATACATTGGGCCAAATAATATTTTTGTTGTTGTGGTGAACGATAACAATGAGGAAAACATCTAGTAAAGGACGCGGACATGGTCGTGGTGGTGTTAGTGGACCCTCTGGTGCTGGGAGAGGACGTGGCCGTTCTGCCACAGCCACACGTCCTAGTGTACCAACTACCTCAGGTCCCAGTAGCCGCCATAATTTACAGCGATATTTGGTGGGGCCCAATGCCGTTCTAAGGATGGTAAGGTCTGAGCAGGTACAGGCATTAGTCAATTGGGTGGCCGACAGTGGATCCAGCACGTTCACATTATCTCCCACCCAGTCTTCTGCAGAAAGCGCACAGATGGCGCCTGAAAACCAAGCCCATCAGTCTGTCACATCACCCCCAGGAATACCAGGGAAACTGTCTGAGCCTCAAGTTATGCAGCAGTCTCTTATGCTGTTTGAATACTCCGCTGGCAGGGTTTCCCAAGGGCATCCACCTAGCCCTTCCCCAGCAGTGGAAGACATAGAATGCACTGACGCACAACCACTTATGTTTCCTGATGATGAGGACATGGGAATACCACCTCAGCATGTCTCTGATGATGACGAAACACAGGTGTCAAGTGCTGCGTCTATCTGCAGTGTGCAGACTGAACAGGAGGTCAGGGATCAAGACTGGGTGGAAGACGATGCAGGGGACGATGAGGTCCTAGACCCCACATGGAATGAAGGTCGTGCCACTGACTTTTACAGTTCGGAGGAAGAGGCAGTGGTGAGACCGAGCCAACAGCGTAGCAAAAGAGGGAGCAGTGGGCAAAAGCAGAACACCCGCCGCCAAGAGACTCCGCCTGCTACTGACCGCCGCCATCTGGGACCGATCACCCCAAAGGCAGCTTAAAGGAGTTCCCTGGCATGGCACTTCTTCAAACAATGTGCTGACGACAAGACCCGAGTGGTTTGCACGCTGTGCCATCAGAGCCTGAAGCGAGGCATTAACGTTCTGAACCTTAGCACAACCTGCATGACCAGGCACCTGCATGCAAAGCATGAACTGCAGTAGAGTAAACACCTTAAAAACAAGGAAGTCACTCAGGCTCCCCCTGCTACCTCTTCTACTGCTGCCGCCTCGGCCTCTTCCTCCGCCTCTGGAGGAACGTTGGCACCTGCCACCCAGCAAACAGGGGATGTACCACCAACACCACCACCTCCGTCACCAAGCATCTCAACTATGTCACACGGCAGCGTTCAGCTCTCCATCTCACAAACATTTGAGAGAAAGCGTAAATTCCCACCTAGCCACCCTCGATCCCTGGCCCTGAATGCCAGCATTTCTAAACTACTGGCCTATGAAATGCTGTCATTCAGGCTGGTGGACACAGACAGCTTCAAACAGCTCATGTCGCTTGCTGTCCCACAGTATGTTGTTCCCAGCCGGCACTACTTCTCCAAGAGAGCCGTGCCTTCCCTGCACAACCAAGTATCCGATAAAATCAAGTGTGCACTGCGCAACGCCATCTGTGGCAAGGTCCACCTAACCACAGATACGTGGACCAGTAAGCACGGCCAGGGACGCTATAGCTCCCTAACTGCACACTGGGTAAATGTAGTGGCGGCTGGGCCCCAGGCGGAGAGCTGTTTGGCGCACGTCCTTCCGCCGCCAAGGATCGCAGGGCAACATTCTTTGCCTCCTGTTGCCACCTCCTCCTACTCAGCTTCCTCCTCCTCTTCTTCAACCTGCTCATCCAGTCAGCCACACACCTTCACCACCAACTTCAGCACAGCCCGGGGTAAACGTCAGCAGGCCATTCTGAAACTCATGTTTGGGGGACAGGCCCCACACCGCACAGGAGTTGTGGCGGGGTATAGAACAACAGACCGACGAGTGGTTGCTGCCGGTGAGCCTCAAGCCCGGCCTGGTGGTGTGCGATAATGGGCGAAATCTCGTTGCAGCTCTGGGACTAGCCGGTTTGACGCACATCCCTTGCTTGGCGCATGTGCTGAATTTGGTGGTGCAGAAGTTCATTCACAACTACCCCGACATGTCAGAGCTGCTGAATAAAGTGCGGGCCGTCTGTTCGCGCTTCCGGTGTTCACATCCTGCCGCTGCTCGCCTGTCTGCTCTACAGCGTAACTTCGGCCTTCCCGCTCACCGCCTCATATGCGACGTGCCCACCAGGTGGAACTCCACCTTGCACATGCTGGACAGACTGTGCGAGCAGCAGCAGGCCATAGTGGAGTTTCAGCTGCAGCACGCACGGGTCAGTCGCACTGCGGAACAGCACCACTTCACCACCAATGACTGGGCCTCCATGCGAGACCTGTGAGCCCTGTTGCGCTGTTTCGAGTACTCCACCAACATGGCCAGTGGCGATGACGCCGTTATCAGCGTTACAATACCACTTCTATATCTCCTTGAGAAAACACTTAGGGCGATGATGGAAGAGGAGGTGGCCCAGGAGGAGGAGGAGGAAGAGGGGTCATTTTTAGCACTTTCAGGCCAGTCTCTTCGAAGTGACTCAGAGGGAGTTTTTTTGCAACAGCAGAGGCCAGGTACAAATGTGGCCAGCCAGGGCCCACTACTGGAGGACGAGGAGGACGAGGATGAGGAGGAGGTGGAGGAGGATGAGAATGAAGCATGGTCACAGCGGGGTGGCACCCATCGCAGCTCGGGCCCATCACTGGTGCGTGGCTGGGGGGAAACGCAGGACGATGACGATACGCCTCCCACAGAGGACAGCTTGTCCTTACCCCTGGGCAGCCTGGCACACATGAGCGACTACATGCTTTAGTGCCTGCGCAATGACAGCAGAGTTGCCCACATTTTAACGTGTGCGGACTACTGGGTTGCCACCTTGCTGGATCCACAGTACAAAGACAATGTGCCCACCTTACTTCCTGCACTGGAGCGTGATAGGAAGATGCGTGAGTACAAGCGCACGTTGGTAGACACGCTACTGAGAGCATTCCCAAATGTCACAGGGGAACAAGTGGAAGCCCAAGGCCAAGGCAGAGGAAGAGCAAGAGGTCGCCAAGGCAGCTGTGTCACGGCCAGCTCCTCTGAGGGCAGGGTTAGCATGGCAGAGATGTGGAAAAGTTTTGTCAACACGCCACAACTAACTGCACCACCACCTGATACGCAACGTGTTAGCAGGAGGCAACATTTCACTAACATGGTGGAACAGTATGTGTGCACACCCCTCCACGTACTGACTGATGGTTCGGCCCCATTCAACTTCTGGGTCTCTAAATTGTCCACGTGGCCAGAGCTAGCCTTTTATGCCTTGGAGGTGCTGGCCTGCCCGGCGGCCAGCGTTTTGTCTGAACGTGTATTCAGCACGGCAGGGGGCGTCATTACAGGCAAACGCAGCCGCCTGTCTACAGCCAATGTGGACAAGCTGACGTTCATAAAAATGAACCAGGCATGGATCCCACAGGACCTGTCCATCCCTTGTGCAGATTAGACATTAACTGCCTCCCCGTAACCATATATTATTGTACTCCAGGGCACTTCCTCATTCAATCCTATTTTTATTTTCATTTTACCATTATATTGCGAGGCAACCCAAAGTTGAATGAACCTCTCCTCTGTCTGGGTGCCAGGGCCTAAATATATGCCAATGGACTGTTCCAATGTTGGGTGACGTGAAGCCTGATTCTCTGCTATGACGTGAAGCCTGATTCTCTGCTGACATGAAGCCAGATTCTCTGTTACGGGACCTCTCTCCTCTGCCTGGGTGCCTGGGCCTAAATATATGACAATGGACTGTTACAGTGGTGGCTGACGTGAAGCCTGATTCTCTGCTATGACATGCAAACTGATTCTCTGCTGACATGAAGCCAGATTCTCTGTTACGGGACCTCTCTCCTCTGCCTGGGTGCCTGAGCCTAAATATATGCCAATGGACTGTTCCAATGTTGGGTGACGTGAAGCCTGATTCTCTGCTATGACATGCAGACTGATTCTCTGCTGACATGAAGCCAGATTCTCTGTTATGGGACCTCTCTCCTCTGCCTGGGTGCCTGGGCCTAAATATATGACAATGGACTGTTACAGTGGTGGCTGACGTGAAGCCTGATTTTCTGCTATGACATGCAGACTGATTCTCTGCTGACATGAAGCCAGATTCTCTGTTACGGGACCTCTCTCCTCTGCCTGGGTGCCTGGGCCTAAATATATGACAATGGACTGTTACAGTGGTGGCTGATGTGAAGCCTGATTCTCTGCTATGACATGCAGACTGATTCTCTGCTGACATGAAGCCAGATTCTCTGTTAAGGGACCTCTCTCCTCGGCCTGGGTGCCTGGGACTAAATATCTGACAATGGACTGTTACAGTGGTGGGTGACGTGAAGCCAGATTCTCTGCTATGGGACCTCTCTCCAATTGATATTGGTTAATTTTTATTTATTTTATTTTTATTTTAATTAATTTCCCTATCTATATTTGTTTGCAGGGGATTTACCTACTTGTTGCTGCCTTTTGCAGCCCTCTAGCTCTTTCCTGGGCTGTTTTACAGCCTTTTTAGTGCCGAAAAGTTTGGATCCCGAACCCGAACATTTCCGGGAAGTTCGGCTGAACTTCTCGAACCCGAACATCCAGGTGTTCGCTCAACTCTAATGGTGACCACAACTCTTCCTCTTCCTCTTCACAATCATCTACGGCCTGATCCAGCACTCTTCGCAGGACACACTACAGGATAAAAACAAATGGGATGATGTCGCTGATGGTGCCTTCGGTGCGACTGACTAGGTTTGTCACCTCCTCAAAAGGACGCATGAGCCTACAGTCATTGTGCATGAGTGTCCAGTAACGTGGCAAAAAAATACCCAGCTCCGCAGAGGCTGTCCTAGCACCCCGGTCATACAAATACTGGCGTTTTATTCTTGTTGGAGCAGGCGGTCGAACATTAGGATAATTCCAATGTGTCGGGCTGTCGCAAATCAAGCGCCTCACTGGCATGTTGTTTTGCCACTGAATATCGGAAAAGTGTGCCATGGTCGTGTAGGAACGCCTGAAATGGCCACACACCTTCCTGGCCTGCTTGAGGACGTCCTGTAAGCCTGGGTACTTATGCACAAAGCTTTGTACGATCAGATTCAACACATGTGCCATGCACGGCACATGTGTCAACTTTCCCAAATGCAATGCCGCCAACAAATTGCTTCCGTTGTCACACACCACTTTGCCGATCTCCAGTTGGTGCGGGGTCAGCCACTCATCCACCTGTGCATTCAGGGCGGACACGAGTGCTGGTCCGGTGTGACTCTCTGCTTTCAGGAAAGTCAACCCCAAGACGGCTTGACACTGTCGTATCCGGGATGTGGAATAGCCCCTGGGGAGCTGGGGGGGTGCAGTTGATGTGTGTGGCGAAACCAACCTTGCCACGGTGTTTTGGAGGGGGCTGTTTACCAGCCTCCTGCCCTGGGATTATGGTCCCTTAAGTTATTGGGTCTTAAGGCACTTGGGATGGAGCCCTCTGTCCCTGGATTGCATCATTTGCCTTACTTGCTTGGATGAAGCACATGGTGGGAACAATAGATAGCGGCCATTTTAGCTCACAGACCACTGTTTGACCCTCAAGACGGAGCCTTGTCTCGTTATTGGGGGGATTCCCTGTATGCTGTTGGAGACTGATTGCCAGGAGTGTAAGCTGACTGAATGCTTTTCCTGTTCGTCTGCTGACAGCTATTTGCGAGGTTCCAGTTTGGAGTGCTATTTTGTATCCAGTTCGGGAGGTTGGTGTTCTGCAGTAGCTGTGCCTGTCTCTCGGAAAGGGGCATATCGTCTAAACGGATTTTAACCCCTTGTCTGCTGAAACGGTCCGTTACAATGTGGAGCAAGACGCAGCAGCAGAAGAGGACTCAGCCGAGGAGGTTAGCAAAGAGGATGGAGTAGGAGGAGTAGAGGAGGTGGCAGCAGGCCTGCCTGCAAGTCGTGGCGGTTTCACCAACTCCTCTGCAGAGCCACGCATTCCATGCTTGGCAGCCGTAAGCAGGTTTACCCAATGCGCAGTGTACGTGATTTACCTGCCCTGACCGTGCTTTGCAGACCAGGTATCAGTGGTCAGATGGACCCTTGCCCCAACACTGTGTGCCAGACATGCCATGACTTCCTTTTCCGCAATAGAGTACAGGTTGGGGATTGCCTTTTGTGAAAAAAAAATTCAGCCGGGTACCTTTCACTGCGGTGTCCCAATAGCTACAATTTTTTTGAAGGCCTCAGACTCCACCAGCTTGTATGGTAAAAGCTGACGGGCTAAGAGTTCCGACAAGCCAGCTGTCAGATGCCGGGCAAGGGGTTGACTTTGTGAGATTGGCTTCTTACACTCAAACATTTCCTTGACAGACACCTGAAAGTGGGCAGATGAGCAGGAACTGCTGAAGGTGAGAGGCGGAGTGGCGGGTGGTTGAGAGGGGGCAAGAAGGACTGCAGTGGTTGACGTGGCTGAAGATGATGGACCAGGAGGAGGATGGTGGCTTTGAGTTTGTGTGCTGCTTGTACTCATCATGTGTTGATCCCATAGGCGTTTGTGATGTGAGATCATGTGCCTTCGCAAAGCAGTTGTACCTAAGTGGGTGTTGGACTTTCCAACTCAGTTTCTTTTGGCACAGGTTGCAAATGGCATCGCTGTTATCAGAGGCAGACACACAAAAAAAAAATCTGAACTGCTGAGCTTTGCAATGACGGCATTCTGATGGTGGCAACAGCATGCGTTGATTGGCGTGCTGTCTGGCTGACCCCAGGTGCCGATACATGCTGTTTGACTGTGCCACTAGCTCCTTGCGACGACCTCCCCCTGCTTCCAACTCGTCTCCTCCTCCTCTCTGTCTCCCCATTTGAACTTTCCCCCTGTTCTTCTTCTCTTCGAGCAGGCACCCACGTGACATTCACGGACACATTGTCATCATCAACCTCTTCACTTGTATCTGACAACTCAGCAAAGAACATCATCATCATCACACCGTACATCCATGTGTGTAATGTTGCCTGACTAAGACATATCCCTGTTATCTACATCCTCTGGCAATAATGGTTGCGCATTACTCATTTCTTTCAACTGATGTGTAAATAACTCCTCTGAAAGATCAGGTGAAGCGGCTGTGGTGCTAGTGTTGGTGGTGGCGGCGGGCGGGCGAGTATTAACTTGAGAGGTGCCCGAAGCTGAGCTGAAGGAAGATGGTGCGTCAAGGTTCCGAGCGGAAGCTGTTGAAGATTGGGTGTCCTGTGTAAGCCAGTCAACTATGTCCTCCGAATTTTTCGAGTTCAGGGTACATGGCCTCTGAACACTGGCCATTATTCTAGGGCCAAAGGAAATCACAGCACCAATACCACGACGGCCCCTGCGGGGTGGCCTACCTTTGCCTGTCATTTTTTTTAGATTAGTTGTACTATGCGTGCAAGGTACTGTGCCACCCTATATGAATGGCGGGCAGTGGGCACAGTACAGTCTGTGTGCCTGACACTCACTGGCAGGCAACTGCAAGTATATTACAGAGGAAAAATGTAATGACTTTTTTCACAGCAAGGTGCTGTGCCACCCTATATGAGTGGTGGGCAGTGGGCACAGTACAGTCTGTGGGCCTGACACTCACTGGCAGGCAACTACAAGTATATTACAGAGGAAAAATTAAATGACTTTTTTTTACAGCAAGGTGCTGTGCCACTCTATATGAGTGGTGGGCTTTGGGCACAGTACAGTCTGTGGGCCTGACACTCACTGGCAGGCAACTGCAAGTATATTACAGATGAAAAATTAAATGACTTTTTTATCTGCAAGGTGCTGTGTCAACCTATATGAGTGGTGGGCAGTGGGCACAGTACAGTCTGTGGGCCTGACACTCACTGGCAGGCAACTGCAAGTATATTACAGAGGAAAAATTAAATGAATTTTTTAACAGCAAGGTGCTGTGCCACCCTATATGAGTGGTGTGCACACAGTACAGTCTGTGGGCCTGTGGCCTCTCACACATGGGCAGGCAACTGCAATATATATATAGAAAAAAATAAATAAAAGCAGACTGATGTACCAGCTCTAAAAAGGGCTTTTTGGGATGCTGTCTGGATGCTGTCCTTACAGCAGATGAGTCTTTGAGGACTGGAGTGGACACAGAATACTGGCCTAGCTAATGATTTCCCTAACACTGCAGCTTCAGAATGAATCTAAGAGGGCTGCCGTCCTTGCTTTTTTTTATGAGGTGGGAGGGTCTGGGAGGGAGGGTATTCTGATTGGCTGGAATGTGTCTGCTGACTGTGAGGTACAGGGTCAAAGTTTGCTCACTAATGACGTATAGGGGGCAGACCGAACATCGCATATGTTCGCCAGCCGCGGCGAACACGAACAAGCGATGTTCGCCGGGAACTGTTTGCCGGCGAATAGTTTGGGACATCTCTAATTGACCGTTCTGAGGTGCAATTAAATTGTTTCTTTTGGGGTGTATAAGTTAAAAAAAAATTACATCTTATTTGCCATTCTGAGGTGCAGTTACCGGTACTTTGCACTACAGTCTTTTTTGGGGTGCATAAGTGTAAACAAATTACATCTTATTTGCCGTTCTGTGGTGCAGTTACTTTTTACTACAGCATTTTTGGGGCGTATAAGTGTAAAAAAAGTGCATCTTATTTGCTGTTGTGCGGTGCAGTTACATTGTACTACACACTGTTTTTGGGGTGTTTTAATAGTATAAAAAGTACGTATTATTTGCTGTTCTGTGGTGCAGATACATTGTTCTATAGCGTTTTTGGGGTGTATAAGTGTAAAAAAAAGCATGTCTTATTTGCCGTTCTGCGGTGCAGTTACATTGTACTACAGCCTTTTTTGGGGTGTATTAGGGGAAAAAACAAGTACGTTTTATTTGCAACTCTGCGGTCAAGTTACATTGTTCTACAGCTTTTTTAGGGTTTATTAATTTCCTTTTAATTTAATTATTTTATCTAACAGTATATCATCTGTGTGTCATACTGACTCAAAGTATTGTTTCACTACCACAGCAGACTCCCTATGCGTGTTACTATAAGGCATAGTGTTATACACCACTATACAGGCTCTCTGCAGCCAGGAAATAGCAGTTTTTCATGGCGATTCGCCACAAATAAATTCGTATCGAATCAAAGCTTTTCAGAAAATTCGGCGAATGACCGAATCAAATTTTTGAGAAATTTGCTCCTCTCTACTGGCCACAAACACAAAAGGGGAGGGCCTTCTACCAAATACTATTAAGGTGCCAGGTTTTGCCACGCAGGACAGAAGAACTTAAGGTTTCATTCCCCTTACATTTCTTTTTCATGATCCTTGGGAAAACTTTGCATCTTCTTGTCTGCACACAATGCCATTCCAATGAAAAAGGGAGTCCTGCAGAGAATTGCCACAAAATAGAAATGGAAATTGGACCATCCAGGTCTGGATCCCCTCTCACGTAGGGACTCATACCAACATGAAGTGGTCCCACTGTGGTATCTAATTAATAAATCTTGTTGAGTTTGGCATAATCTGGAGGCTATGTTACACATGGTTAACTTGTTGCATCTAAAGATATCTGTCTTATGTATAGATTGCTATAAGTACTATTGGACAACTGATTGACTAATTCTCCTCAACCTAGGCATCTCCTATTTTAAAAATGGTGCTTTCTGATAGGTCAATCAGGAGTCTTGGTCCAGTGTTTTAGCAGTAAGGGGGGAAAACATTTGTAATCACCTCACTATTAAAATGAATGGACATTGATGGGGATGGGAACCTACTGCTCTAATTAGTAGACTTTCATGAACCCCATCCATTATAGTAGAGATGTTTTAGAACATGTGCAGCATTCCACTGAAAATGAGGACCAAGAAAACCCTACATGAGTGGAGCAGATATTGGTCTACATTGTCTTCCTCGATTATAGTAGAATCATGGATTGCAAAAGAATTTGTCCTCCCAACGGAAAACAATTGTAATCAATGAGAGTTTATATAAAGGGTAAAATAATTCATACCCCTGGGTCATAACCAGACCCTCACCTAGTTATTACATTTAAGACAACATAATTCAGTTAAGCAGAAGACAATTGATTTTTGCTGCATTAAAACTGTACTAAGATGCAGCATTTAATATTGACGGATGGCCGGGTAGTGAAGTCCATTCGAGATAATGCATGAAAATCAATACTTCTGTATTAAATTCCCCATATAGTCGTCACTACATAACAAGAAAGAAAGCCTACATGTTTCATGAATTGTGGACTCAACAGGAGTTGTATGAGATTATATAAATATCCAGAAACAGTGTCACACTTATGTGTGGGTTGTTATTGGTATTGCTCAGCTTCATTCAAACTGTGTAGTACTATCAAGGGTGCATGTATTATAGTGGCATCCCATGGGACACATCCCCTCTACTGTTGAGTGGTGAGTACATGTTTCTGTTTCCATGTCTCTCTACTTCCTTTCTTACTTCCATTCTTGTCTTTCTCCCTCCATTACTTCCTTCTTTTAAACAATCCCTTCCTTCCTTAGTTCTTGTATCTATTCTGTTCTTCCTTCCGCCTTCTCTCCTTTCTTTTGTGGTGAGTGGGGCCTAGGGAAGGGAATAGGACATGTAGTCACAGTTAGTCTTGAAAACTTGGCAGTACACTTTTGGTTCACACAGGTCAGTTCAAGCTTAGTGGTTACTCTTCATCTCAATACAATTCACAAAGGTTCAGTTTCTTCCAGCAACAGGTTACAATAACTGTGGTCAATGGCAGTGGTTCCTTCCCTTGCTCCTGGACACTTATGGCTGTCAGACTTAACTACAGGTGGCTATATTCCATACTCTTCCTTTCCCCTCAAGCTGCAGCAGCCATACTCATTTTACCAACATTGCCACATAGAATGCTCCAAATGTCCTATTTCTCTACCCCAAAATGGGTCTTAATTATGTCCCTTGCACTCTCTAGGCAAGGGACTCACAGTCAATGACATCTTTATGACAATCCAGGAGGTTGCATATGCATGAGCTGCTTGCTCCCCTGCTTCAGGTCTCCTCCTCACTCCCTTAGGAGGGGTGTGCCATGAGTATTGTTCAATTAGCTCCACATGTTTTCTAGAAGTAACCAGCCCTGAAAGATGGGAATATACCCCATGACTTGGCATAATCAACACAGCACATTCAGTCAAAATACCCTAACAAATGTCATAACAAACCTCTGGCATCTTCCACTAGCAGCACATTACTTAGCCTCACACCATCTACAGTACTTCTGGAATCTTGTTGTAAAGAGAAAACACCTAAAACACAGAACAATGCACCAAATTCATCACTCATCACTGCATTATTAACCCATTGGCATATAGACCAGTCAGTGCAAAAAACTATTCAAGTGCAGTTATAACATTACAATATCTATTCAACCTGTTACTTCAATAAAACACTAAAGCAGTCATGCAGTGGAATGACAAAGTGCCATCAGTTCCGTATAAAAGTGTTGGCTTTTAGTATGCCATTTGAACTATGACTGGAACATTCTTCCATCCTCCCTCTCTTTCTTTCTTTCTTTCTTTCTTTTTTCCTCCCTCCCTCTCAACCTCCCTCGACACATTGGACATACACCCAGTGTTGCAGTGCACCAGTGCTCTGCGTTCACCCTTTAAATATTATTTTGGTTGTTTGCTTTTTAGCTTGTTCTAAGCTTAACTTGATCCAATGAAGATTACAGAAGACAACTGTTGACACGTAGCAGATAGGCATATCGAGGGAATCTTAATATTGCAGTGTATTTTGCTGAGTGAAGCAAATCTCACTGTATGTAATCAAAATGCTGAATTTACTGTTATTTCTTAAGGGTTTTCATTCGATGAAGATTATAGAAGGTGTATGTTGGCAAGTAGCTAAGCATTTCTCTGGAATTACACAATTATGTCTGCCTGCATCCATCACCAGAGGGAGCTTAGAAATGTACTGGCTACTGGCCCATAATAACTAATGTGTTTGAACCTATATTTTGTCATAAAATGCACAATTAAGTGGATCCAGTTTTAGAAAAATCCACTGTACCTAGCTCGCTAAGGAGATGGTGCTTAGCAGGGAAAGGGGAGTGATTTAATAGGAATCGAAAAATGGGAATTTTACGCCAAATAGCACAAAAACTTAACACAAAATTCAGCTATAAAGCAACCAATTGTGGCATAAAGTTAGATAAAAGCATCGATCTG
This sequence comes from Bufo gargarizans, assembly GCF_014858855.1. NCBI lineage: Eukaryota > Metazoa > Chordata > Amphibia > Anura > Bufonidae > Bufo > Bufo gargarizans. The sequence continues at coordinate 500,014,926 of NC_058081.1, forward strand.
TGAACCAAGTTTTTCATTCAGTCTGAGCCATTGTGAAAATGTTGCGCATATGACGCAGTGTCGACCCACTGTGTCACTGAATGGATAGCACCTCACTACCAAACGTTATAGGACGTTATCTAAGTGATCCCAGTTTTCACCATTTGCCCCCCTGTGTAAGGTCTCTGCCTCTTAGAGTAGTTTCTGTTCAGTGAGAGCTGACGCAGGTGGTCGAGAAACACCAATGCGAGACACAAAGGAGGACGGACAAAATAGCCAGTGGACAAGTTGAGCTTGGCATAGGCTGAGGTTGTTCAATGTGGAAAACAGGCAAAAGGTCAGGCACACGTTCAGTATGTACAACAGGTAGAGGTCAGGCACAGAAGATCAGACAATAGAGTGCACCTTTTCAGGGCTAGAATGGCTCAGGTACCTTCCCATAGGGAAATGTGCCTTAAAGGGAATGAGTCATCAGAAAATGACCAGCTGTTTAAATCCCTTTTTATGTTTAACATATTTTTAAATAATTTTTGATGATATTATTTTTAATTTTCAATGTCACTTTTCATATTTAAACTAAAACAAAAAATCCTGCCGTTTGTGCACTGGCCACTATGTCAAATAATTGGAACCACTTCTTGGTTTGTACCGATCACTTAACTGCAGTTAACTCATTCTACTCCTGCTTGTATTCTATCACATCTGTGTATGGATAAGACAGGATCCATCACTCACAATAGGTGATTGTCACATCGTATCTATGCTTTCCTTGTACAATGACCTCTGCACAGGGCACTGAACATGCCTAGAAAACTCTCCCATAGAAGTCAATGAGGTCCCCTCCTGACCAGTGTGTCTATGGACCATGGGGCTGCCGTAAAGCAATTTTCTTAATGCTTTGTAAATGCTGTTAAGAACAGTTCAAACAAGATGGCCGCTCCCATAATCATATTGAGGAAATAGAATGAAAATATCTACAATCAGAAAATAACATTTTTGGTGACACATTTCCTTTATAGAACCCTCAACAGACAGCCATTGGCTGGAGACAGATTAGGAGTGACAGTCCCTTTTATTGACCCAAGTCCCTCTGTCCCCTTTGCTCCATAATTATTTTTGCACTATTCCGTAAGAGAAAACTATTGACGTGTATAAATATGCAAGAAAAATTGATCTTTCGCGCAATGAACCATGTGTTCCTCTTTGAACGTCCAAAAAGTTGGGAGGTATGGATTAGGCCACTTGGAAACTGTCTCTTTAAGATCTAAAGAAGCAGAGAGTAGCAGGCAAGAGAAGGAGAGGCCGGAAGAGGACTACAGTACTTGGCAGGCAAAACCCTGAGCATTCTGGCAGCCTCACATGCCAGGAGGAGAGAGAGAGACCAGTGGGCACGGACTTACAGCATTACAGAGCATCTTTTGACTGCATTATGCTGTCTACAGCCTTAGTAAATATGCTGAAAATCAGCAGTATGCCATAAGCTTATCAGCCCCCGTAGTGATGGCTACAGACTGCATGAATTTAGTCACCTAATTCTAGATGTGATGGATTTGGAGCTCTATATAAAAAGCTGATATTTGTCCCTATAAAGATAAGTTTGTTTGTTCATGCACACAGCAAAAGTTTTGGTCCACATCTGATCTGCAATTTTTGTGGATTGGATGCAGACCCATTTATCTCACTGGGGCTGGATGGGATATTTCAGCAGGAGTAAAAAAAAATGTGGGCATGCACTCAGCCGCTATCCATGTTTTGCAGATCCACTATTTGCGGACCGCAAAACACTTATGGGTGTGTGTATGAGCCCTTATGCTGATAATAGGTCTATAATGAAACATATTACAGTTAGTCACAACATCAATTATTCTGCAAATTCTATAGCTGCCATTTGAAATGTTGCAAAGTATGTCACAGACAACTACCTACCAAGAACACCTCAGGCCACTTACTGACCTTCAGCGGTGATGTACATGTAGAGGGCATGAGACACATCAGGCCCTGTGGGGACCGTAAACAGTATAGACAGGAACTCGACACTGGATCCGGAACTATCTGAAGAGGTCTTTTTTCTTTAGTTAGAGACCATGCCAAGCCCTTTGGAGACAGGTTAACAACATGACAATATCTGCCGGGAGTGTAGAAAAATGATATAACAGCACTATAACCATAACTCACAGTCTGTTAAATACGTTGCCACTCCTGCACCAATACTCCAGGGATCCCGCCTGTCTTTGTTTATTTTCCTGCAGTGATGACATCACGTACATCCATGTGACTGCTACAGCCAATCGCTGAACTCAACAGATTTGTGCATTACCGCTGATGTCAGTGATTGGCTGTAGTAGTCTGGATATCTAACACGTCATCCCTGCAGTAAAGTAAACAAAGACTGGCGGAGTCTACACGAGCATTGGTGCAGGAGTGGCAGGGATTTTACTGGTGAGCAATGGATACATTTTATTTTGTCACATTCCCTGCTATTATGGTATCTTTTAAAACTCCCAGAAAGGTTGATAATTGAACCTCTCCTTGTTCTCATACGATCAGAGAACGACATTGAAGGTCTTAAACAAGGAGATAGAGAACATAAAATTGCAGCTTTTGCTGATGACCTCCTGATAATGTTCTTCAATCCTGAAACCTCTCTCCAGCTTATCGACTTCTTCCTGGAGAAATTTAGCTTTCTCTCCAACTTTAAAATAAACATGAAAAAATCCCACATTCTTAGTATAGGGCTCAGCCACAGACTCAGATCCAAACTAATCCTCTCCTCCCCTGTCAATTGGGATTCACCCTACATAACATACTTAGGAGTTAAAATGCACCCTGATCTCCCATCTTTATTTAAACTTAACTATCTCCCTCTACTAAGCGCTATCAAAAATCAACCTAGAAGCCTTAAACCCTCCTTTGCTATCCTGGTTTGGACGTAAAAACATGGTCATGTCACTTGTCCTACCCAGACTAAATTACCTCCTCCAGGTTCTTCCCATCCCTATACCCAACTCCATTTTCCAATCCCTGGAGAAATCCATTCGCTCCTTCATATGGAACGGCAAAAAAGCAAGAATTAATATCAATACTTTACAGAGACCAAGAACTCAGGGTGGTATAGGACTTCCAAACCCCCAAATCTATAATAAAGCCATACTTCTTTCCAGAGCCCTAGACTGGCTTAAATGCCCTGAACAAAAGTCATGGGTTGGTATGAAAATCCCAGAATATCCTTCGACCCTTAGAGGCCTATTAGTGGATCCAACCCTTTGGTGACAGCTACTCTTGAGGCCTGAAGATGGTTCCAAAGCTCAAAGTGGGGTTTTCCATTTCCCTCCCCCCTGGTCCAGGTCAGAGATGTGATAAGCTAAGCCCCTCTGGAACTCAGACAAAGTGTTCCCAAAAGTCTACCTTCCTCTGAAGTTCCGATCCTTACTATATTATTGAAGAGCGAGAAAGGAATGTTGGACCTGGACTCTCTTACCTCCTCCCTTCCTGAGATCAAATCCCAGCCTCACATGCTATCTTTCCTGTCTACATACATCAACAAAAATATCCCTCTAAGCTCTCTTCTCAGACCTCTCACCTTGTTTTAAGCCTTATCTATAACCATTCATCCCCGAGGAATGCTCTCCCTTGTCCTGCGCTCAACCGCACAGGGCAAGGGCTTTATTCATTAGATACAGTGACAAACTGGGCCTCTGCTAGGCGGAGGCTTCCGCCTAGCAGTATTCCCAGTGACGTCTTGGGCACTAATGGGTGGGTTTTAAAGCTGGTGTGAAACGGATAAGGCATTAGTGCCAGTAATGTCACTGGGAACACTACCACCTAGCAGTGTAAGCTTGTAAACAAAAAAAAACTCACCTTGTGCAGTTCAGCGCTCCAATGCACATCTCAGAGGGGCCTGGGTAAAGAAGGGGATATGTCCAGGTTCAGCTCTGATAGGAGGCTATAGGTCTGACTACAGAGGCAAATTTTTAAGGCCAGAAAGGGTCAAGAGATGTTTCTCATGTTGTTTTGTGTTTGGATCCTAGAAAATAAAATAAAATCCAAATATGTAAAACAGTTCACAAAAACAAGATGAAAGGGCAAAAAGAACAAGGCAAACATACCATATCTGGCTCTGTTCTGCTTGTCAGAGGTTCTCAGTTACAGAGTCATTATCAACCTCCTCCTCTTGGGAGATACCCCCATGGTGAGAGCTAGTAAGTGTGTGACCCCAATTTGTGCAACTGGACCACATGTCTGGTTATTACATTATAAGTAAATGATTCATGGCCCTGATTATGGTCACAAGTAAATGAGTCCCAATTATATTACAAGTAAGTGAGTCATGACCCCTGTTTAGGACCCCAGCTGATAACATCACAAAAGGTGTCTCTATCAGGGCAGAAACAATTGTGGTCACAGGGAGAGTGACTGTAACCAGGCACTAGGGGGATTGGAGCCCATGCCACTGCACAGCCACAATGCTGCACTGGACTCTAGTGTTGTGCCGAAGGCTAGGGCCCATGGGGAGCCCACATCGTGGCAGATCTATGTCATCAGAAGCACAAGGAGAAACAGTGCCTGCAAGCAGCAGCAGTCTCGTCTCATGGCCTCCTCACATGCAAGAGCTATGCTCTTTAATCCCAAAAAAATGTTGCATTCTCCTGGGTTGGCCAAGGTGGCATCATTACAGCTCCCATGAATGTTTTAACCAGAGTTCAGAATGGCATATCCTTTAAGCCATCCAACAATTTACCTCCCAAAAGTCATTGAGCAACTTAGCATTTATCTAAGGACTCTTTCACGCGGGCTGGTTTTCCGTCAGGGTGCGATGCGTGACGGATGCAGTGCGTTTTTCACTGATGGTTGCTAGGAGATTTAGATTGTTATTCTTCAGGTTTTTTTTTTCATGCTCGTGAAAAACGCATCAAAAACTGATTGCACCCACGCGGAAAAAACTGAAACACCGAAAGCAGTCGCAGACAAGGCTGACTGAACTTGTGTGCAAAACCATCATTGTTTTCCTGAACAGATCCTGACACAATCTGTATTGTTTGTGTGAAAAAGTCTAACTCCGGGAAAGCTGGATTAATATGCTCATAACAGCTGTGATGACAGCCATATTGGGTGCCCCCCTTACTCCGGATATAAAAGTTATTATTTTCCGGGGAAGGCTGGGGACAACTAATACAATTAATATAGTCAACCAATGTTTAGCCAGTGTTCCCGGTGTCCTGAAAGGCACATCTAACTAATCTAACTATGCAAGAATAAACATTCAGTCACCAGATGTACTAGTAACAAAGATAAAAGCAGCACATAGTGTTATCACTTGACTGAAGAGGGTGACTAAGAAGAGTTTTTATTTTTGATTGTGGGCTTTATAAAACTAGCAAACAACAGTTTGTTCTAGGTCCTATAGCACTCTAGTCACACCATTCTATCTATCTATCTATCTATCTATCTATCTATCTATTTATCTACATTGACTTAAAAATATTCATACCCCTTGAACTTTTCCACATTTTTTCACATTACACCCACAATCTTAAATGTATTTTATTAAAATGTTAATTTCTAATGCTTGGTTGAAAACCCTTTGTTGGCAATAACTGCCTGAAGTCTTGAACTCATGGACATCACCAGACGCTGAGTTTGCTCCTTTTTAAAGCTCTGCCAGGTCTTAACTGCCGCGGTTTTCAGTTGCTGTTTGTTTGTGGCATTTCTGTCTGAAGTTTAGTCTTTAACAAGTGAAACGCTCTATTGTCTCTGAAAACCCCAGAATTCATCCAGCTGCTTCTGTCCTGTGTCACATCATCAATAAACACTAGGGACCCAGTGCCACTGGCAGCCATGCATGCCCAATCCAGCACACTGCCTCCGCCGTGTTTTACAGATAATGTGGTATGCTTTGGATCATGAGCTGTATAATGCCTTCGCCATACTTTTTTCTTTCCATCATTCTGGTAGAGGTTGATCTTGGTTTCATCTGTCCAAAGAATGTTCTTCCAGAAGTGTGCTGGTTTTTTAAGATTTTTTTTAGCAAAGTCCAATCTAGCCTTCTTATTCTTGAGGGTTATAAGTGGCTCGCACTGTGCAGTGAACCCTCAGTATTTACTTTCATGTAGTCTTCTTTTTATGGTAGATTAGGATATTGATATGCCTATATCCTGGAGAGTGTTGTTCACTTGGTTGGCTGTTGTGAAGGGGTTTCTTTTTACCATGGTAATTATTCTGTGATCATCCACCACTGTTGTCTTCCGTGGGCATCCAGGTCTTTTTGCATTGTTGAGGTCACCATTGCTTTCTTTCTTTCTCAGGATGTACCAAACTGTAGATTTTGGCACTCCTAATAGTGTAGCAATTTCTCGGATGGGTTTTTTCTTTTTTTTCACAGATGAAGGATGGCTTGTTTAACCTGTTTGGAGACCTCCTTTGACCGCATGTTTACTTCTCAGCAAAATCTTCAAAATGCAAGCACCACACCTCAAGTGAACTCCAGGCCTTTTATGTGTTTGATTGAGAATGAAATAATGAAGGAATTGCCCACATCTGCCCATGAAACAGCCTTTGAGTTAATACTCCAATTACTTTTGGTCCCTTTAAAAACAGGGTGCCACATGTAAAGGAACCGAAACTCTTAAACCCTTCATACAATTTTAATGTGGATACCCTCAAATGAAAGATAAAAGTCTGGACTTTATGTCCATGTCCATTACATAACTATAACCTGAATATGTTTTAGTAAACAGGTAAAAAACATAATTTGTGTCAGTGTCCAAATATATATATAGACCTAACTGTATAGACAGAGGTGTATCTTTCCAAATCATAACCAATCAACTTAATTTCTAACTTATTTTAGTATAAGGCCATAACAAAATGTGCAAAAAGCACTTGTTACACCAAGAGGACATTCAATTGTGCCTTTTACTATTTCCCAAAAATCTGTTGCAATTATTCTACTGTTTGTAAGTGCGCAATTAAGCTTATTTTAGAGCATTAATAGCAGTGTATAGTTTGGTCACAGCCAGAGGACTTCCAATTGGGCCTATAATTTATTCCACCAAACCTGTTGCAGTTTTTCTCCCATTTATAAGTGCGCAAATATGCGCATTTTCGTGTGTCAATAGCAGTGTATAGTTTGGTTGTACTTAGAGGATATCTATTTTCCAAAAAGCTATTGCAATTTTTACTATTTATAAGTAAGCATTGCAATAATTATATTTTAGTTTAGAACCAGCCACTGCTTCTTTGGTTACTACCATGAGTATAAGCACCCACCAGGCAACTGCCCCCAATAAGGCACAATGTTTTTTTTATTTGAAAAAGCAAATCAAATTTTCTGAGGTTCCTTTTACATTGGAGGTGAGTTTCTCAGCTTGTTTCTCTGTAGCTTGCTAGCTAATGTACTGTATGTCTATATAAAATGTATCTTGATTTTTGCACTTTATTGATTATATCAGTAAATGTTATTACTACATATATCATTGCTAATGACTAAATAGACTTCTAATTATAGTTATATGTGGCATTTCTGGTGAACACAGAATCTGCAATCAATACTGGCTGATATTAATGGTTTGCGCTTATTACATAACCAACCATCTTAACCCCTTACTTCTCACTCTCAGGCAATTATAACAGAGGGTATAAGTACTTAGAATGGTTGTTCAGGATTAAAACAAAGCCTGTTTACTACTGAAAGCAGCATCAAACCTGTCTATGGGTTGCATGTGGTATTGCTGATCAACATTTATTCCCATCACTGTCTGCAGTCATGGGATACCAATGAGTTCCAATGACAGCGGGGACCTAAGAATCTGCCATCCATACCACATCTGCCATCAGTATCTGCTATCAGGCCATGAGTGCAGAGGCTTGGCCTAATAGATTCTCTTTCAATGTGCTACTGACAGGCTATAACACTGAAATATTATGTATTATTTTTTTATTATATTTTTTAAATAGTTTACGATGAAAACAACAAAAACAATGTACATATGAAATACTCTAATCACAGTGAACTGTAAAATAAAGATAATGTATTATTCATACTGTACAATGCATTGCATAAATAAAATAAATAAAACAGATGGTAAGTTTGCCCAAATAAAAAGTTGAACATTTTTACGTGAAAATTACACATTCATCCTCAAAAAAAGCCCCAATAAATCTACAACAAAAAGAACTAAAGATAAAAAAATAAAACTCTTTTTCCATAACCCAAGTTTTCAAAAGTAATAAAACTTAAAAAGATATATATTTAGTATTACTGCATTTGTATGGACTAAATAAACATGTGATTTTTGGGGGTCCAATTCTTTGAACAAGAGAGCTCTGGAGAAACCAGCAGTCCCAGCCAATGCCACTTTAAAATGTGAGGCGTTATGTCTTGAAAACAATAAAGAAAACAGTGAACACGTTGCATTGTACATTTGTGTTGTACCTCAACAGAGTCCCTGTACCTCGAAGAAGTATTAGATGTCAGTCTGAGAGGGCTGCTGCGCTGTGCGCCCTACGGCTATGTGATCCTGCTCTACAACATGACAGATGAAGTTTTAGGCACATCTATAAAAGAGTGTATTTGGCACCAAATGAATGAGTGTATTCGCAGTGAGGTATATCACAAGATCTGTTATGTCAGTATGCAGAGGCCCAGCCTTAAAGCACCCACTGAGGAACATGCTAGTGGTCTCAGACAGTGGGACAGAAAGTTTGAGGAAAGTTGTAAGCAGTTATGGTCCATAAAAGCATCCTATTGTATGCTTTTTGGCACCTGCAAATTTGGATTTGCTGTACTTGTCATATTCTTGGACTTGGATTTGAACTGTGCTTGCCACACTGTGGTCAAGGACCAATGGAATTGCAAATTTAAAGGCGTGTAAACCTGTAAGTTCGCATCCGTGGGTGGTCAGGAGGAATTTCTTAAGAAAAGTAGTAGCAGAATGGTCATGTGAACCGTCAGTGTCACCAGGGTGAGGAAGGCTGTGGTAGAGGGTATACTCGACTCTCTGTAGCACAGCTAGTTTGCCCAAGAGCCATCAGTCATCTTTCAGTCCTACGAGGTCCTCCGGTAAAAGACAGCTAAGTGATTTGATAACAAAGTTAGTGTTGTGCAACTGTTTCCTCTGTTCAAGTGCAAATTTCCCACTAAGTTTAAGCATAACCACTAAGCAATATTTAACTCTAAGCATGACAGTAACCACTAAGCCAGCTGTGTCTCTACGTGAGAAATATAAATCTTCTGTTTTTCTACAAAAAATGTGTGCAATCTCATAAGGACAGGTCATGAAAATGAAAGTCCCCAGAAAATCCTTTAACTCTACGATTTAATAAAATATATATAGAAATAGTTTTCGGAACAGGAGCTTGGACACAATTAGACAGAGATCGTAACTTTGAATAAGGAGCCCAAAAAAGACTACCAGGCAGTTTGTAGCTTTATCTAGTACGGTACAGGTTTGGACACCAAATTTGGGGTTAGGGTGCAGGCTCAGCCCATCAAGGCCAGTGGTGCGCCCCTTTTAGCAAAGATAAGTGATGTGCCCTAAGGCCAGCCTCGCAAACCCTAGAAGACATCTAGTCCTAAGATGTACACGAGTCCCGTAAATGCATAAGTGCCTATAGACAACTGCTGTGCAAATAATATATGTAAACCCACACAGCCACCACTTCTATTTAACACAATACAAGCAGTTCTTTTTTATCCAGTTTTATTTCTGTCCCTTTGTTTCCTATGCAGATTTTACAAGACTATAACATTACAGACCCTCCTTATACAATGTCTTATCTGTCGTCTCAGCTGACGTGTCTTTTTTTCCCCCTTTTTTTTTGCATTGTGCAAAAATAATTACAAATAATTGCACATATAGCGCACAGTCTCCTTAATCAGCTCTTATTTATTTTTCTGGAATGCGTGTTTTCACACTACAGTCCTATGTATATAATTAGAAAGGAGACATGAGGGAACTGTCAGCCTGACTGTAATTATCTCTGTACTTTATTCATATTGACAGTGACATGAATTTTGTTGTCGGAGAATTGCTTTCCCACTTGGTGTGACCTGCATAACACAGATCTGCAGATATTGTCTTGGTATCAACAGTGAAATAGCAAACATATACGGTGATGGAGACATATGGGCAGTACTATACCACTGAATCAGTTCCTAGTAGGGATTAAAGAGCATGTGTCAGCAGGTTTGTACCTATGGCAATGGCTGGTCTGTTGCATGTGCGCTTGGCAGCTGAAGGCAACTGTGTTGGTCCCAAGTTGATATGTTTAAATATATGCAAATGAGCCTCTAGGAGCAATGGTGGCATTGTCGTTACACCTAGAGGCTCAGCTCTCTGCAACTGGCACTCCATCTCCACTTTGATTGACAGGACCAGGCATTGAAAACATCACACTTGTCCCTGTCAATCACAGTGCAGAGGGTTCGGCAAATGCAGAGAAAGCGGAGCCTCTAAGTGTAAAGGTAGCGCCCCCATTGCTCCTAGAGACTCATTTGGATATATTAAAACTTAATTTTTCTCAGTAATGCAGACACATATGAACATGGGGCCAAAACAGATGCCTTCAGCTGCCAAGTGCATATGGAACGGGTCAGCCAGTGTCATAGGTACAAATCTGCTGACAGATGCCCTATAACACTTTTTTTACCCAACACTTGCAAGATTTGTCATGATATTAAATAAAGGAACTTTTCAGATTCTCTTAATTTGTTTATCCAGCTCCTGAGAACACTGGAGGCCTCCCAAAGGCAATGTTTTGGAGGGCCCACATTCAGCTTTCAGCATAATTAGAGATGAGAGAATTGATTCTAACAAATTGACTTGTCTCATCAGCAGGACCTAGGGGGGAAAGGGGGTTCCCTGATGAAGCACCCTCCTGCCATAAGATTTACAGGGCTGGACATTTAGCCTGGCCCCCACAATGTCCTGCCTGTACTAATAGGGTTGTATTCTGCTGACTGTTTGGGGCCCATTGTGGGAGAAAGAAGAATGGCAATTAGAAGAGAGAGAGGAGGAAAGAAAAATGGAAGACAAAAAGGAAGATAGGGAGAAGATAGGAAAGGAGAAGATAGGAAATAAAGAGTAAAGAGCAGAATATGCAAGGATGGAATATGGTGAAGGGAAGAAGAAAGACAGTAAGGGTATTTTTACGCAGGCATATTTCTTCCCCTTTATGCGCACAGGTACATACCTTTTCGATCAATGGGAGTATGGGGGCCAACAATTGATAAGGCTGGATTCACCTCACATATTTCTCTTAAATTTAATGTATACAATAAAATGTATACATTAGACGGATGTCTCTGATGGATACCATACAGTAGCATCCATCACCATAGAGTTCCATTGTAAAAACAAATATGTATACTGTATGTTAACATATACATTTCTTTCTGGATTCTGCAGGATGGAAAAGGGTAGTATACTATGATTTGTATCCTTTTGCCTCCCAAACGAATACCATATGTTAAACGTGGGGCAAAAACCTGATGTGAACCCAGCCTAATATGATCATTCATCGCCGTACAGTTTCATCTGTTGGCAGCACTGCATTCTGTCTAAGAAGATGAAATTGTGTGTGATATTTAATTGCTATTAGCGATGATTTTTGATGACACATGTAAGATACGATCACCCCAAAAAACAAGCATTTGCTCACTTGTCTGGTGATCAGCAGCTTTTTTACAAGGGGCAATGACTGAGAATGAGAGCTGCTCCTTCCCAATGACAGGCCAGGCCCATGTAAATGGTCCCTTAGAACAGGCATGCTCAACCTGCGGCCCTCCAGCTGTTGTAAAACTACAACTCCCACAATGCCCTGCTGTAGGCTGATAGCTGTAGGCTGTCAGGTAATGATGGGAGTTGTAGTTTTGCAACAGCTGGAGGGCCGCAGGTTGAGCATGCCTGCCTTAGAAGAAAGAAAGAATAGGAAGATACCATAAGATAGGTAAAACAAAGGATGGAGGGAGGGTGAAAGAGAGGAAGGAAGGATGGGAGGAAAAGAAAGAAAGAAGGAAAATAGTAAAGTAAAGGATGAGGAAGGCGGGAAGATGATTGACTCTAAAAACATTACTATAAAAAGAATCCTAATCAGGTTCGGAATTCTAATTGTCCCAACTTTATATTATAATGTAGTTTTGGCACAGAACCCCTTTACCCTGCTTCTATGTCTGTTCCTCGGTCGTTCCCAATGGTTTAGAGATGTACACATCCACGAGATGGTAATACATGATTACAGTGTAGATATTCAGAGTCGCACTATTAATTATTCGTATTTGTTCCACAGAGAATCTAAAGACGTCGATGTCTGACAACATTCTGTGTTACTGTGAAGCTTCAGTTCCTCATGGGATATGGTTCATTTGGTTCAAGCACCCGGCTACCACTGTTGCAGAGAATCTTCATGCAGACTACTTTCACTACTCTACTGGTTTAGGCATTTCAGGCAAAATAAATGCAGCATCAAATGAGAAGTCTTATGCCTCAGCTGCTGCAGAACCTCATGATACATACCTCTGATATTGCAGTACCTTATGATAATTTCATAATGAACACCTCAGCTGCTGCTAAACATCATAATGCACACCTCAATTGCTAAAGGACATCCTAATACACACCTCTGCTGATACAGAACATTACAGTACACACTTTAGCTGCTGCAGAACATCACACAACATACCTCAGCCACTGCAGAATATCATAATGCTGTACATGCAGTACCATAGCTGTGGCAGAGCATCATAATACACACTTCAGCTGCTGCAGAACATCATAATACACACCTCAGCTGCTGCAGTACATTATAATACACACCTCAGCTGCTGCAGAACATCATAATACATACCTCAGCTGCTGCAGAACATATTATTAATGTATCCCTCAAGTGAAGCAGAAATCAAGTGACTATATTATGGTCACCAATATGCTTTATACTAATATAATATACTTTATTGACACATTTGAGACATGATCTGCAATAATTTAGGACAGTGATGGAGAACCTTTTAGAGACCAAGTGCCCAAAATACAACCCACTTATTTATTGCAAAACCTGAATACTAATATAGTATATCCCTAAACAAAATTACCACAAACAGAATAAAATATCCCTAAAATGATGGAAGTATTATAAAATTATATAAAAATACTACAATTCCTAATTCCAATTAATTAAAAACATGTCTATACATAGTGACAACCCATAATATCTTTTCATTAACCATCCATATCTAATATAATTATACTATCAGATGGACCCGGCTTTGCACGGGTATATTTTGTCAGTCCCTCCACTAGCAATGAATTGGCAGCGTTTCTTGTACTTACTGTTGGTAGGCTATTACTCACTTTTACTGCTTGCCTCCACCTCCTTCGATTGCAGGCGGGCAAGCCTGCTACCTGGATCAGGATGTTCCAGGATGTATGAGCGTAGCTGTGTATTGGCATCCCACGTGGTGTCTGTGCAGAGACTAGCAGGATGCCTGTAATAGTGGAATGAAATGTCCGTTGAGCGCTCCACAATAACTTCACTTTTGTTTAATACCTGCCGCAGCTTCACAGTAAGTTTTATTCTTTTTAGGATTTCTTGGCTACAGCTCTGGACCAGACAAGTTTCAGAGTAAACAATAGTAACAGTCCAGCTCACCTGCATCAGTAATTTGGAAGGTGCACGGATGGGAAGAGACCCAGACTCATATACTTGAAAGGAAAAAATCTGGCACCTCTATTTTTCGTGCTTAACAATGTTTTATTCCACAAAACCAAATATACAGCGGTAAAAAATTCTCAAGGTGCAAGCCCCAATACGGTCTACGCATTATAAATCATCTGGTTCGAAATGCGTAGACCGTATTGGGGCTTGCACCTTGAGGATTTTTTACCGCTGTATATTTGGTTTTGTGGAATAAAACATCGTTAAGCACGAAAAATCGAGGTGCTGGATTTTTTCCTTTCAAGTATATAAGTTTCAGAGTATCTCTCCTTCCTTAGTGGCCATATTAGTCAAGGAAATCCTGACTATTTATACTTCCATAATTCCAATCCCCAACAAAACCCGTAATGGACTTTTTCTTGCATCACCTATATGTACCTTCTTGGCCCCAGAATCAAAAATTGTGCCATAATGTTGTTTGTTTCTTTTTATAAACATACTTTTTATTCTAATGCACAAAAAAAGCACGCGTCCGCAATTTCGTTCCGCATTTTGCAGAATGGAATTGCAGACCCATTCATTCTTAAGGGGCAGCACGATGTGCTGCCCGGATCCGGAATTGCGGATCCGCACTTCAGGGTCTGCAACTCCGTTCCCGAAAAAAACAGAACATGTCCTATTCTTGTCCGCAATTGCGGACAATAATAGGCATTTTCTAATTAGTGTCGGCAATGTGCGGTCTGCAAAATGTGGAGCGCACATTGCCGATGTCCGTGTTTTGCGGATCCACGTATTCGTGGATCCGCAAAACACACACAGATGTGTGACTGGACCCTTAGTGCGTTTTCTATAAAGTTTTTCCTCTGTTGATGCGTTTTTTTGCATCCGATTGCCTTTCACTGCAAAGTTGTTAGGCAGGGCTGGCTCAACCTTTCCTCTTCAGGAGCAGGTTTTAGGAGTATATGGCTGTCTGCTGAGGTGTGAGCACCTGTCACGGATGAATTTGCAGATAGCTGGAGCGTATAAATAAACTGGCTTGATCCCAAACTAAGGAGCATATAGGCGAGCCCTTTAAAACCCTAAGAGCTCTCCCTGACTGCTATGCACATGCAAGGGTCTCAATGGTAGACGATTGCATGCCCACGTACCTAAGACTGTGTGACACCTGAAAACCCTATAATAATGAGGGGACACGACCACCAGCTCCCTACATTTAATACGGATGGAGTCAGGGTCACCTAGAATCAAGCCAGCAAGGAAACACAATAAAGGAAAAGACTTATCTGAGCAAACAGCAGCAGCAGCCTCCAGCAGTGAACACTTCATCCAGGAAGTAGTATAAACCACAAAGTGAGGCAGTATAGGAGATAATATAAAGGAAGACGATTAGTCTAAATAAGTGACACCTGGCAGAAGGAAAGGAGATAACAAAGTGAAACCAAAACAAAGAACGTTATACAAGAGGTAGTGAAGAACGTCTGCCAGATCTTCTCACAGAACTGGCGGTGACAGTACCCCTCCCTCTACGGGTGGACTCCGGACACTCATAGCCCACCTTCTCAGGATAAGACCTATTGAAAGCCCTGATGAGACGAGTGGCCTTAATGTCCGCCACTGGGACCCACATCCTCTCCTCAGGACCATAACCCTCCCAATGAACTGGTACTGAAGAGAACCGCGGATAATGCGAGAATCCACAATCCTAGAGACCAGAAATTCAAGATTGCCATCAACAAAAATCGGAGGAGGAGGCAAAGAGGAGGGTACAGTGGGTTGGACATAAGGTTTTAATAGGGACCTGTGAAAAACATTATGGATCTTCCAAGTCTGAGGACAGAAGGCAACGGGATTGATGACCTACAATATCTTGTATGGCCCAATAAACTTAGGACCCAACTTCCAGGAGGGAACCTTTAGTTTGATATTCTTTGTAGACAACCACACCAGATCACCCACATTCAGGTCCGGACCAGGCACACGTCTCTTATCCGCCACACGCTTTTATCTCTCACTCATTCTCTTCAGATTGCCCTGAATCTTTTGCCAAATAAATGACAAAGACAAGGAAAATCTCTCCTCATCAGGTAAACCAGAAGACCCCTCTCTCAAACTGTGGATGAAAACCCATATGCACAAAAAAATGGTGACTTATCAGAGGACTCCTGGTGACGGTTATTTAAAGCAAACTCAGCAAGGGACAAAAAAGAATACCAATCCTCCAGATTCTCAGCCACAAAACAGCGCAGATATGTCTCCAGATTCTGATTGACACGTTCGGTCTGACCATTCGAGTGCGGATGAAAAGCAGAAGAGAACAACAACCGAACCCCCAAGCGAGAACAGAAGGCCTTTGGAAACAAATTGCGTGCCCCTATCAAAAACGATGTCTGAAGGAATGCCATGCAATTTAACAATGTGATCAACAAATGCTTGCGCCAGTGTCTTAGCATTGGGTAACCCAGGAAAGTGAATGAAATGCGCCATTTTGCTAAAACGGTCCACTGCCACCAGAATCACAGTCTTCCCCGAGGAACGAGGCAGTTCCGTAATGAAGTCCATGGACAGATGCGTACAAGAACGGGAAGGAATGGGTACCAGGAGGAGAGAACCCGATGGCCGTGAATAAGGGACCTTGGCACGAGCGCAGGTCTCGCAGGCTGCCACAAAACTCTCAACTGTCTTACGAAGAGTCGGCCACCAGAATCTCCGAGCAATGAAATCCACTGTGGCTCTACTCCCTGGGTGCCCAGCAAGGACAGTATCGTGGTGCTCCTTAAAAACCTTGTGTCGTAAAGCAAGAGGCACAAACAACCTCCCAGGAGGACAAAGATCAGGAGCCTCTGCCTGGGCTGCCTGAACCTCTGCCTCCAAATCAGGATAAAGAGCAGAGACGACCACCCATTCAGCCAAAATGGGATCCGGGTCTTCAAAGTTCCCCCCTCCCGGAAAACAACGTGACAGGGCATCCGCCTTCACATTTTTAACCCCAGGGCGGAACGTGACAACAAAATTAAACCTATAAAAGAACAAAGACCATCTGGCCTATCTCGGGTTTGGACGCTTGGCCGATTCCAAGTAGGCCAGATTCTTATGGTCTGTAAAAACGGTAATAGGGTGTCTGGCTCCCCACATCATAATTTCTCTCTGCAGAGGAGAGTTTCCTTGAGAAAAAGGCACACGGTCGCCATTTGGCAGGAGAGGGACCCTGAGATAAGACCGCACCCACACCCACCTCAGAAGCATCCACCTCAACAATAAAAGGTAGAGAGACATCACGTTGTACCAAAATGGGAGCGGAAGCAAAACTCTCTTTGATACTAGAAAGGGCTTTAAACGCATCTACCGACCACGAAGAAGAATCAACCCCCTTTTTAGTCATATCAGTGAGTGGCTTAACAACAGAGGAATAATTTAAAATTAACTTTCTGTAATAATTGGCAAAACCCAACAATCTGGTTAAACATTTCCGGGATCAGAGGAAGCGGATATTGGTCACGAATCGTGATACGTTTCAGCTCCCTGAAATCCAGACAAGGTCTTAAAGAAGCATCTTTTTTCTTAACAAAAAAAAAAAAAACAGCAGCAACAGGTGACTTTGAGGGTCGGATGTGTCTCTTTCTCAGGCTCTCAGATATAAGTACGCATAACGACTCTTTGAGGTTGGGAGAGATTGTATAATTGTGATTTTGGCAGCTTGGTGCCTGGGATGAGATTAATAGGGTAGTCCTACGCCCGGTGAGGAGGCAACTCCTGGACACCACTCTCGGAAAACACATCAGAAATTTTTGAGAAAAAAGATGGCACAGTCTTGGTAGAAACCTCTGAGACGCCGTGTGGCAATTCTCTCTGCAAAACTCACTCCAACCATTAATTTGCCTTGCTTGCCAATTAATGGTGGGGTTATGTTTAGTGAGCCAGGGTATCCCCAACACTAGAGGAGTAGGTTATCCGCTTAAGACGAAACATGACATATCCTCAACATGAGCGTCACCCGCAGTCAAACAGATATTGTGAACTATGCCCTTTAACGATCTTTGAGAAAGTGGAGCTGAATCGATAGCAAAAACAGGTATATCCTTTTCTAAAGTGCACACCTGGAAACCATGCGTTGTTGCAAATTGATTATCAATTAGATTGACAGCTGCTCCACTATCTACAAAACTCTCACAAACAATGTTCTTGCTGTCTAGCGCCACCCTGGCAGGTAGGAGAAAACGGGAACTACAATCAAACGGCAAACCTTCAATTTCCGCATCAACCTTGCCAATAGTAGCAAATGGAAATTTTTTTTTTTTTTTACCCTCAGAAAACTCCATGAATCTCCTAGAGGGGCAAACATTAGCCAAACGATTTATACCCCCACAACAGAAACAAACTCTCCTCTGAGAGCTGAATCCTCTACTATCAGAGGCAAGCAAACCCAGCTGCATGGCCTCCTCCTCAGAGGGGATTGAGACAGACTGAGACCACTGCACACTGAATGAGACAGCCGCACTGTCCTTGGGCTGAATATGACAGGAAAGAGTAGTCTCCTCTCTCTCTCTAAGACACCTGTCAATACGGACAGCTAGAGACATGGCAGACTCTAACGATGCTGGTCTCTCATGAAAAGCAAATGCATCTTTTAATCTTTCCGAAAGACCATGGCAAAATTGACTTCGGAGTGCAGTATCATTCCAACCAGTATCAGCTGCCCATCTCCGAAATTCAGAACAATATATCTCTGCGGACTGTTTACCCTGGCATAAAAGACGCAGTTTAGTTTCAGCCAGAGCAATACGATCCGGGTCATCATATATCTGCCCCAGGTCTACAAAAAATTCATCCACTGATCGGAGGGGCTGTGCCCCCACCGGCAGAAAAAAGGCCCAAGACTGAGCGTTATCCCTGAGCAACGAAATGATGATCCCCACCCTCTGCTCCTCATCACCAGAGGAATGGGGAAGTAGGCGAAAATGACATATTATATATGACATATTATATATGGATTTCAGGAGTGCAATACCGTTGATGGATGTCCCTTCCAAGGACTTCCCTAACTGCTTTTTAGGAATATGGTATTGAGTTACTATGACCTGATGCAGGAAGTTTCCTGCCAAGCCAGAATCTAGGAAAGTCTTCATGGTAAACAGAATCTCACCACATGATGTTGACAGGGGTTGTGTCACTTCAGCAAATAGCATTTGTTATATAGAGAAAATTAATAGAAGCCACTTACTAATGTATTTTTATTATCCATGTTGCTTCCTTTGCTGCCTGGATTCATTTTTCCATCACATTATACACTGCTTATTCCCATGGCTATGACCACACTGCAATTCAGCAGCGGTGGTCATGCTGCATACTATAGAAAAAATCATGAGCCTATGTGTGCTCCCATGGTCCTGGCCACCAGAGAGGCTTACACTTTGGTGCAGAGTGGATGGTGTACTCATTCAAGAACACCCAGATGTCAGGTCAAGAAGCAGAGGGTCAGAATTCAGTAAACAGGTGAAGGTCAGTACCTGGGCAGACAATGAGATAAAGCACATTTTTGCATGAACTCGAATTTACTTCTACTGAAGGACAACATTTATTTGAAAGGCTTGGTACTGAAGAAATTAAAACAAATACACAGCCAAAATATGAATATTGCTGTGAGGAATATGGATTAATATTTACTGTCAGCCATGTCCTCACACCCCCATCTGCTGACAGATAGCGGAGGTAGGGAACTCCACAGGAGGGCCCTGCTTCAAAGCCCCAGCCCTGATTGTAATTTGATGCACCTCTTGGCATGTTCAGTGTACATGCAAAATGGGTTTCACCCCCCCCCCCAGCCATCTGAGTGTCAGTTGGCAAGAAGGAAGGCCCACAGGGGGTCCAGGCTTCAAGGAGAAGGTCACACCTCAGTGCACCAGTTTGGAGCCAACTGAATCTTGCAGGAAAACCCCCAGCATGGGGTATCCGCCCTTGCCCAGGATCAATGAGACCTCCCAGACATGCTGGCACCTACCTTTCATAAGGAATTATGAATCAATTGGCCATCGCAGGCTCAAACCGGATACATATTTGTACGTTTCCATGGTCTTTGTTTACTGGGACAAAGTCAGGGTAGGGAGCTATCCATATCTCCCCATAGAAACCACATAACGGTACCAGGTTTGGGCTCTACTTGTAGCCGGAACTCAGGCAGGTCCATTGGTCCCAGAACCATCTCCCTGTGACCCTCTGGTCTGGAGCTATGAACCCTAAAGGGTTTTGTGGGTAATTTGCTGCCAGCCCAGAAGAGGGGGAGTGGATCCCTCCCTGAGGCCGGTAGGGGAGGGGCTGGCTACAGGTTAAAAGTCTGGTGCCAGCAAGTAGGCCGGTCTTTCTCTGAAGAGGGGTCACATCCTACACATGTGTTTAGAGGGACCCAGGAAATAGGTGAGCTCACGGCCCTTCATGTGGACTCCAGCAAAGAACATCTCAAAGGAACTTTCATCATACTCGGTAACTGACTTTTACACTGCTTAACCCCGTTGTAACCATATAACCTGTAATCTGTAACCTCAGACCACTGTATATATATTCTTAGTGTATATTGTGTTAAATCTAGTGTGCTCTTACGGCAATTAAATCTATAATTTAATCTTGTGTTATCTTGTATCTCGATCACGAATCCCCACGTCCGTGTTTTGGCCTAGTTATAAGCTACCGCGGGTTGGTTTCTGACCCCATATAATCCCGTTAGCGGACCGGGCTTATACCAAACAATATGTCCTAATATGGAACGCTCTTTTGATTTCGTGGACTCCTCTGGAGGTAGATCATTCAGAATTCACCAATCCCTCACATGCTTCAGCACGCGAGTGGTATACTATGCAGTGTGCCCATGCCCTAAGATATATATAGGTCTTACAACTTGCGAATTGAGGGTTTGTGTGCGGGAGCATGTGAGGGATATTCTGAATGCACAAGAGGTGAAGGAGGTCGAGACCCTTAAATCAATCCCAAGACACTTTAGGGAATTCCACTCTTGCAATCCGAGATGTCTCAGAGTCAGAGGTATTGACTGCATTCAGGTCGATCTACGTGCAGGCAATACATCCAAGCGGCTAGCCCAAAAGGAGAGCCACTGGATTTGGACCCTTGGGACTTTACGTCCCAGGGGCCTTAATGAAAATTTGGGCTTTTCTTCCTTCTTGTAGCCGCTGGGCCCACAGCTGTGGATCCATCGTATTTTCTTTTAACAGTTCTTTTGTATAGTCATTTTATATATATTTTGTAAGTGTCGATCCTCCTATTGGCTGTGGGAGTGTTTTTATCCCAGATTCACAGTGACAGCGCTACCCCCTGATGAAGGTACGCCGAAACGCGCGTTGGGGTAGTGCCGCCCTGGGTACTTTCACACACGGTTCATCTCTGGTGAGTTCCTGTTTTCCACCACCCTCTGTGGGCCCTTGGACCTTATTTTGTATTCACTTGGTTCACTATTGACTGGTCTGCAATATATTCTCACTTTCTCTATGTACATTTGCATACCATCTATTGCCCATTTGAGGTATATGTGGTAGCGGGAACTTTACCGGGGACCCATATACTCTATTCGTGCATGGGTTTGGATTTTTGGATTTCCATTTTGTACTTTACTCCCATGCTGCATGTATACGATACCTTACCATTTTGATGATCCGTGTGTTTCTCTCCCAGGGTGGCGCTTTTTGCTTTTTTGTCCTCCGCTCCTGTTTTATCATGTTCATGGCATCATACCTCTTGATTATTTATGTCATTTTAATCATGCTTTAATAAAATTTGTTATACTTTTTGGCATTATGAGCTCCTTTTTCCTCTGTTTCTATTGTCTAACTCGGGAGCTTTTGCCGAGTCATACTTTGGGTGTGCCCCTTGGGGTTTACATTGTCCTCCTCGCTCTCCCCTGGGACACCCTAGGTCATTTGTTTGTATTTCTTATATCAAACGAGAACTGGTGGCAGTTACCCGGGCTGAGTGCGTGCTGTTTTCACTGCGGCGGTGAAAAGGCTTTCTCAGCTTGTTGCCTCTCTGTGCCCGCGTGGACAGGAGGTGTGTGTGTAAACTATACCAGCCTGACCTTACGTGCACCTCTGGAGGGCGCAACTTCACGTTTTTGATAAACCCGTGATCATACCAGATCTCGTGAGCTCGACGTGGCTGACGTCCAGCGGGCACGAGGTGTGGTATTCATCACAATTGCTGTTGTTGTTTTTTAAGATACCACCGTCTGATGAATTTGTCCCTTTAAAGGGCTCACAAACAGATATCTTCCATTTTATTATTGTGGATAAAAAATAAAGTTAAACCAAGGTAAAAAAAAAAATGCAAAACAGCATTTACTGTAAAAACTATATTATCTGAATGCATGGACTCTACTTTTATAGGCTATGAGATAGATAATAAAAGTTGTAAAAATGCAATCAGACTTTGTACAGTACAATATGAAAGGTAAATCAATATTTTAAAATATTTCAACAGTAAAAAGCTTCTACTGAAAATGTTGTTTCCAAAATTGATAAAGAGGGAAATTTGGTCACAGGTTGAGAAGTTTGATATTTAATATGTAGTTTTCTCATCTTTGTTTACAAAGGAGCAGCATGCTGAGGACATGTTCAATATTGCTAATGATGACATTACTAATCACTTTAGAAACAAATTATTTGAATAAAACTCCTAGGCTTAATGATTGGCATCCCTGTGCAGTGTTCTTAAAAAAGTTAGCTCTGCTAAAAAAGTTAGTTTCAGTTCTAAATAATTTTTTGTGTGTATTCCAGTAGACAAAAAAGATCTTTGGCATTACAGTGATTGTCTGGCTGTAACGAGTCATGCTATATAGTACCCGATGACATGTGTTCGGCTCAGTGTTAGGCCTCTTTCACACTACAGTATGTTGAATTCAGTGTTTTGCGTTCCGTTTTTCACGGATCCGTTGTTCCGTTTTTGCTTCCGTTGTGGTTCCGTTTCCGTTCCGTTGTTCCGTTCCGTTTTTCCGTATGGCATATACAGTATACAGTAATTTCATATAAAAAATTGGGCTGGGCATAACATTTTCAATAGATGGTTCCGCAAAAAACGGAACGGATACGGAAGACATACGGATGCATTTCCGTATGTGTTCCGTTTTTTTTGCGGACCCATTGACTTGAATGGAGCCACGGACTGTGATTTGCGGCCAAATATAGGACATGTTCTATCTTTTCAACGGAACGGAAAAACGGAAATACGGAAACGGAATGCATACGGAACACATTCCGTTTTTTTGCGGAACCATTGAAATGAATGGTTCCGTATACGGACCGTATACGGAACGCAAAAAACGGACCGTATACGGAACGCAAAAAACTGTAGTGTGAAAGAGGCCTTAGTCAGGGAGAGCTGTCCTGAAAAAGGGAACGATAGTGTAGGGAGTGAATATATATTTTTTTAAGTTGAAAAACTTGTCAGAGACCCAATAGTCCTTTTAAGGGCTATTGTTGTGTGTGGCAGCAGCAATATATATATTTTACCACACTCTGCACTAAATTGCTAAAACTTTACAGACCCAAAAGTCCTTTTAAGGACTATTGTGTGTGGCAGCAATATCTATTTTTAGCGCATCCTGCGCTAAATAGCTTGCAATGGTTAGGCTGCTGCAGACAGCGACATTATCTGCGCTACATCTCCTGTGTAATGTTTCCAATTCACAAATACCTGTGACAGTCCCTGTAATTTTATATTAGCCGCTGCTGACATCAGCGAGATTATCTGCGGTATTTCTCCTGTGTAACGTTTCCACATCCAAAATACCTGTGACATTCCTTGTAATTTTATATTAGCCGCTGTTGACATCAGCGACATTATCTGCCGTATTTCTACTGTGTAACGTTTCCACATCCCAAATACCTCTAAAATTCCCTGTGTTGAAACCGCCCTAAATTAGGGCATGTAAGATACACTCTGGTGTTCCAAATCAATGTACCCCCCCCCCCAGCGGTTAATATCCACGCGTGGCTGAGAGACTAGACACTGACACAGAAGTTGGTCAAAGCAATCTCTCACTTTTATTACATGGGGTAAGCGTATATACATCTTCAGAAGAGGGCAGTCCTCACTGAAGCTAAAACATTGTTTCATTGGTCAAAAAGGAAGAAGAGATAAGAGAGAGGAGATAGCACCCTGGCTTCTGCGCACTGGGTCCTACTTTGGAATGTGAACTAATGTAAACATCTGATTACCATCGCCATTTTGTAATGGAGTTTATTCTAAGAAGAATACTGCCTACGTCATATGTGACACTTCAAAGAGGTGCTTCTCTATAGGCAGTGAATAATATATACATATCATCAAGCCATATGATTGGCTTACGCATTCCACCACACTCTATGGGACACCTGTAGAAAGATGAGAAATCAGACACTTCCCACAGCACAGCTCTTTGCCCCCCTCTCTCTCCTCTCCAGTCTTGAAACAAAGAGGGGGGTGGGTGGGCACTTAGAAGTAGAAAAAGTTAACTCATTACAATCCTAGATATACAAAATATAGAATAAAATTCACACATCTTTAACACCTGTAATTTTTTATTAGCCGCTGGTGACAGCATTGACATTATCTGCAGTATATCACCTGTGTGACGTTTCCAAATCCCAAATACCTATGACATTCCCTGTAATTTTTTATTAGCCGCTGGTGACATCAGCGACATTATATGCAGTATTTCTCCAGTGTAATGTTTCCACATCCCAAATACCTGTAACATTCCCTGCAATTTTTTATTAGCTGCTGGTGACATCAGCGACATTATCTGTGGTATTTCTCCTGTGTAACGTTTCCACATCCCAAATACCCGTGACATTCCCTGTAATTTTTTATTAACCGCTGCTGACATCAGCGACTTTATCTGCGGTATTTCTCCTGTGTGACGTTTTCACATCCCAAATACCTTTTTTAATTTGTTTGCGCATACACATAGAAATCCTACGCTACTGTACGTGTGACATACTTTGAAGCATATGTAACATTTAATATGAAGAAGGTGAGCAGTAAGGTACAGGGAAGTGGCCGTGATGCTGATGGTGCACGCAGAGGCCTTGGTTGAAACTGTGCCTGCTGCCAGAGCACAAGAAAAACAATCATCCACGATACCTAGCTTTATGTCCCAGTTTTCAAGGCGGTGCAGGATAACGCTTTCGAAGTCAGACCAGTGCAACTAGATGGTCGGTTGGATTGCAGCAGATAATGCTTCCAGTCGGTTAAGCACCACCCTGTCTTCCACCAAGTCCAGTCTGAGTAGACAAGAGTCTGGCCAACACAATCCTCACACTGATCTTCCTTCCTCCCACCATGGAGAGTCTTGCCAAACAGGTGATCCCACACTCAGATATTCCTTCATTTGGGCCTCTCGACAAGCCCGCTTGAAGAGGGACATGAGATCTTCTGCTTTGATTCTCATACTCTTGAGCATCCACAGTCGCAAGAAGATGACGGTGGGTAACGGCAATTAGTGTTTCACAAGGTGGATGATGATGATGAGATACAGTTGCCAATAAGTCAACGTCAATAAGTGTCTCAAGAGGTTGATGATGAGGATGAGACACAGTTGCCAATAACTGAGGTTGTTGTTAGGTCAACAAGTCAGGAGGATGAGCAGAGTGAGGAAGTGGAAGGGGAGGTTGTGGATGATGAAGTCACTGACCGAACCTGGGAAGGTGGAAAGCCGAGCGAGGAGAGCAGTACAGATGGGGAGGGATCCGCAACACCTGGCTGGAAGAGGCAGTGGGGTGGCAAAAGGGAGAAGGCGGGCCACACCAAAGAGGCCCGCAACTGTTTCCCGGTGCGAACCATGTACCGGCATGATTCCCTAGCCACATTTGCGGTTTATTTTGGACTGTAATATCGCTATCAACAGAATGCGATTTTTTACCTCCATTTTTGCCACTATTTGATACATTGTTGCATTGATGTTGTATTGCTGCTAAAACTGTCACATTGTTGCTGTCATATTATATATTGTATATTGTTACACACTATCAATTGTCTAGACGGAGTAGTTAGAATTTTATGCCTTTATATGTCACTGTATGTAATAAATATCTCATTTTAGTAACATATATAGAGTGCCTGGTCTATCCTCTTTATATTATTCAGACTTGCTTGTGGCTGGGTGGGCCACTTAGACCAAGAGCACCTGTTCCATCTTGTCCGGCTGAAGTTATCCACAGATAATTTATAGAATTTTACTGTTTCCCGGAGCGGCAATCTCCCTTGCCAAGGGGTAAGTGTTCTGCAGTCTGGCGCTTTTTTTAGGAAAGTGCGGACGACAAAAGAATTGTAATTTGCAACCTGTGCCATAAAAAACAAACAGGGCGTGAACACTAGCAACTTCACCACCACCAGCTTGATCCACCATGGCATGAAAGCACCGTAAGAGGAGGGCCGAATGCCTGGGTCCACAATCTGCGTCTGCGGGTCACACCATTGCCTCCTCTTCTCCTGTGTTATGTGGGGGCCAATCCCCTGTCGAAGGCGCAGGGCGGGAGGCATCCCACCCTGCATCTGGACCTTTGCAAGCACCATCAGCGACCTCATCCACTTCTATGTCTCAGCGCAGCGTACAAATTTCCTTACCCCAGGCATTTGAACGCAAGCCCAAATACCCAACCACCTACCCACAGGCCATAGCACTAAATGTGCAACTTTCCAAATTACTGGCCCTGGAAATGTTGCCATTTAGGCTTGTTAACACTGTTGCTGTCAGGGGGTAGCGTCACGGGTATCAAGATAGAGCGGAAGTGCACCCCCTGAGCTGCCACCCGGTCCTCTGTCCCTGCCTACTTGCACCACCCACCCTAGGTGACGGGGCGAAACTGGGCGACAGTACCTGACATGCATAAGTGCAAGCAGAGAGATAGAGACAACAGGGAAGCGGACAGCCAATGAGAGGTAGCGGACAGAGAGGTAGAACAAGCAAGGTACCACCAAAAAACGGAAGGGTGGGCTGAGTCAACTAGCCGAGGTCAGTCCAAGAGGTCACGTCAGTACAAGGGAGGAGGCAAAGACAAATCAGAGAGCAAGCCGAGGTCAAAATCCGGGAGGTCACGTCAGTACAAGGGAAGAGGCAAAGACAAAATCCAAAAGCAAGCCGAGGTCAAAATCCGAGAGGTAGCATCAAGGTTCAGGGAGCAGGCAGAAGAGGTGTCGGGAAGCAGATCAAGGGTCAAGTCCAGAGGTAGCTTAATAATAACAATAATACAAAGCCTAAGGGATGAAAATAACAGGCAACCTGTGGCCAGCAGGTTGCCTGTTTAAATAGTGGAGGGAAGGGGTCATGTGACGTGGCCAGCGTCACATGATCCCTCCTCCCTGACAGTAGACGAGCGCCGAGTGCCCAGCTCGGCGCTCAGCCCCAGCTGGTCCCCATGGCGACGGGGAGCGTCGGCTGCTCCTGCTGAAGGAGTGCGGCCAAACGTCCCGCCTCCCTGTCGCCATGGCAACTGGGACGCCGCAGACAGGATAGCGCAGCCAGGAGACCTGAATGTCCTGGCTGCCGCGAGATCGGGGCCCGACGGTGGCGCAGGGAACAAGACTCCCACTGTCTGCCTCTCATGACAGTGGCCTTCCACAGCTTGATGTTGGCGGCCGTCCTTTGTTACGCAGTCCCCAGCCGCCACTATTTTTCGTGGTGTGCAGTGCCCTAACATCACAAGTGCCTTCACCATTGCAGTTATTGGGAAGGTCCACTTAACGACTGACACATGGACAAGTGATTGTGGCCAGGGACACTACATTTCCCTGAAGGCACACTGGGTGAACGTTGTGGAAGCCGGGATCGAGTCCTACCCTGGTATGAAACAGGTGCTACCAACACCAAGGATTGCCGTCCCTACTTCCATCAGGATTTCCGCCACCACCTACATTAGTGGCTGCAACCCCCCCTTCTCCTCCTCCACCTCCTCCTCCACTTCAACCTCTGAATTCTCATCTTGCAGCACCAGTCAGCCATCAGTCAGAAGCTAGAAGCAGTGTAGCACTGCAGTGGGGAAGTGGCAACAGGCCGTCCTTAAACTAATATGTTTAGGTGACAAACAGAACACCGCCGTAAAGCTGTGGCAGGGTATAAGGGACCAGACCGAGCTGTGGCTCTCGACACTCAACCTAAAACCAGGCATGGTTGTGTCTGATAATGGCCGTAACTTGGTAGCGGCTTTAGAGCTCGGAAAGCTCACACACATACCATGCCTAGCCCACATGTTCAACTTAGTGGTTCAGTGGTTTCTCAAAACCTACCCCAATTTGCCTGAGCTACTGGTGAAGGTGTGTGTGCCCATTTCCAAAAGTCATCTACAGCTGCCGCCGGTCTGGCAACGCTGCAGCAGCGATTGCAATTGCCAGCTCACCAACTGTTGTGCGACATTACACATGTTGGCCAGGCTTTGTGAGCAGCAGAGGGCAGTAGTGGAATAACAGCTGCAACATGGTCGTCGCCTTTCCAGTCAGCTTCCGCTTTTCACAAGCGATGAGTGGGCATGGATGTCTGACCGCGGTGAGGTTTTATGCAACTTTGAGGAATCAACACAGATTGTGAGTGGTGATGCCGCTATTATCAGCGTAACCATCCCACTTCTGTGTCTACTAAAACGCTCGCTGCTCACAATGAAGGAGGACACTTCTCAGCGTGAATTGGATAATAATGATGATGAGAAGGAGGAGCAGGAGACAGTTGCCTCCGCTACAGAGTGCAGTACCCACAGCAGGTTTATTCCATCTGTTCAGCATGAATGGGCCAAAGAGGAGGAAGAGGATGAGGAGATTGAGAGTCATCCTCCTGATGAGGACAGCAAAGTTTTGTCTGTTGGGACTCTTGCACACATGGCTGACTTTATGTTATGCTGCCTTTCCCGTGACACTCACGTTACATGCATTTTGGCCAACACCGATTACTGGTTGTTCAACCCTTCTCGACCCCCGCTACAAAGAGAACTTCTCATCTCTCATTCCTGTGGTGGAGAGGACTAGCAAAATGGTGCATTACCAGAAGGTCCTTGTGAAAAAATTGCTCCGAAAGTTTCCAGCTGACACTGCTTACATCAGAGTACGTAGTTCCTTGGGCAACCGAGGAGGGGAGATTAGGGGAACACACAGCAGTTCCAACAGAGGCAAGGCAACACTCACCAAGGCCTAGGACAGTTTTATGACACCCCGCCAGCAACCTCACCCTGATGCGTGGCCTAGTGTCACAAGGAGAGAAAAGTTTTGGAAGATGATGAAGGAGTACGTAGCAGACCGTGTCAGTGTCCTCAATGATGCCTCTGTGTGTCCAACTATTGGGTGTCCAAGCTGGACATGTAGCATGAACTGGCACTCTACACCTTGGAGGTGCTGGCCTGCCCTACCATCACTGTTTTGTCAGAGTGGGTATTTAGTGCTGATGGGGGCAAAATAGCTGATAAGTGCATCCGCGCAATCTTTTAGAGGGCCAGCTTACCTTTAGGCCCTCGCATATAAAGTTTTATAGAGTCAGCTCACCAGCAGGCCCTCACCTACAATCTTTTAGAGGGCCAGATCACCTCAATGGTCAGCTCAGCAGCAGGTACTCGCCCATAATTTTTTTTTCGATGCTCAGATTAGCAGCAGGCACTCGCCCCTAATGTTTTAGACAGTCAAAGGTTAAGGAACAAAAAGAAACCAATGTGGATAAACAGAACTGTAAAGAAAGCAATAAATGACAAAAAGAAAGCATATAAAACACTAAAACAGGAAGGTAGCACGGAAGCACTGAAAAACTATAAGGAAAAAAATAGAACATGTAAAAAACAAATAAAAGCATCCAAACTAGAGACCGAGAGATTAATTGCCAAAGAGAGTAAAACTAACCCTAAAATATTCTTCAATTATATAAATGTTAAAAAGTATAAATCTGAAGGTGTCGGACCTCTAAAGAGTAATGAGGGGGGAGTCGCAGAGAGCGATGAGGAGAAAGCAAAGCTGTTAAATATTTTTTTCTCCAATGTATTCACTGAGAAAAATAAACTGTCAGATGACATGCAGAATGTTGAAATAAATTCCCCATTAAAAGTGTCCTGTCTGACCCAGGAAGAAGTACAACAGCGACTTAAAAAGATTAAAATAGACAAATCGCCAGGACCGGATGACATACACCCCCGTATCCTAAGGGAATTAAGTAATGTCATAACCAGACCCTTATTTCTGATATTTGCAGATTCTATATTGACAGGGAATGTCACACAGGATTGGCGCATGGCAAATGTGGTTACAATATTCAAAAAGGTAAATATATTCAAGGGAAATGTCGCACCAAGATGAGAAGGGGATCCAAGCAGAGGTGCACCCACTAACAGACAGCACCCAGTCTGATAGAGATAAGTAGATAAAAAAGTAGAAGTGGGGCACTCACTTAAAGTATAGGGATCTTGTGTTTATTAAGGTAATAACAATAACAATAACGTAATAAAATATCATATGTCAGTATTACATTGAAGTATCAGAGTATTCATAAAAGTGGAGCAAATAAAATATGGTACTATCGACGATAAGCAATAAAATGTAGCTATAATAAAATGCAGTGAAAAAAGGGTTAATACAGTGCTAAGATATGTAAATTAATATGGATCCCGATAAATATGGTTAAAAGTTGTGAGTTCGTATGTCAGCCATAGGGACATTCACTGATTAAATCCTGAGGGATAGTTCCATGTAAGGTGATCCGTTCCGACAACCAGTCTTTCAAGGGTACTCTCAAGTAAGTGGGTCAGAGTCCCAAGCGTATGCAGCTAAAGAGGTTTTACTGTATGTCAGTTTGGCTGCTGATACGCACAGCGGCGTCCCGCTGTAAATGCGATCGCTTGTAAGTGGGGTATACAAGTGCTTACCCGAGGCTTCTGGATAACGATTCCTCGACACGGTGCGTTGGTGTACGGCTCCGGTCTCAAGGATAGATGTCCTGTTTCAAAATTGGCGCCAGTTGGAATGTTTGTTGCACGCGGTATGAGTGACCTGCGTGATACAACACCGATGGTTCCGGTAATA
Source organism: Bufo gargarizans (assembly GCF_014858855.1). Classification (NCBI taxonomy): domain Eukaryota; kingdom Metazoa; phylum Chordata; class Amphibia; order Anura; family Bufonidae; genus Bufo; species Bufo gargarizans. Next base: position 500,045,574 of record NC_058081.1, read on the forward strand.
GCTCTGGCGCACAGGTGATGACTTCCAGGCTTCTCGGACTTGTAGACCCACTCGTCCTGGTGGGGGGGGGATACCAGACGCGTTTCGGGGATTTACAAGACAGACCCCTTCTTCAGTGGTTGACAACCCCCTGTTCATGTTTCGTTTTTATAGGGCATGAGAGACAAGAAAGAGCTGGTTCGGAATCCGAATTTTAAGGATTAGGATCATTTGGAAATGACTGTCATTTTATGTTCAGCTTATCGTCAGATATATCATTCCCATAATCAGGTAAATAATGTTAGTTCATCATATGAATAAAGGATATCGAAACAAAGTAGAAATATCAATATAGATCCATATAAACATATGTACAATTACGGGATCTCCATCTATAAAAACTTACATAGCTTGTTAAAATGCATACTATGACAGTTTCTTTAAAAACACATCGAATAAAATCAAATCAGAACAGTGTCGTTCTTGCAAATAAATCCGTGCGGTTCTGTTGCGTTTTAATGTGCTACGGGTGTTCTATAGGGAAGTGTGGTCCTTTCAGTATGTGTTAATTATTTAGATACATTTTAATACTGATCTAGTTACAGAGGAAAGCGATATCTAAGTATAACAGTCTCAGATTTCAAAGGTTACATTGTAGTTACATATAGTCTTTATAATAATAAAATTCTCATTGAGGGCACATAAAATCATCCAGAGGACCATGTGGAATGTCTGTACAAAGACAGCAGAATGATTATAGGCAGTTTCCATATATATGCAGAGCTGTCATGTATGGTTCCAATGTTAATTTTGCAAAAAAGCGCACCAATAGTCGCACATATTTTTATGCGTCTATGGTGCGTTTTTTAATATGGCATTTTTATTTTTTTATTTTTAGTTTATTGGGAAAGATTTTTTATGAAAAGGTTTTTTATCAGGTTCCTCAAGGTAGGTCCCTTATTCTTCACTAATATGCCATTATATTCAAAACTGTCTTCAAAACGGTTTATAATGGTATAATGGATGGGACCAACTGTAGAGGAGGAACAGCACGACTTCAAATATCGTGCTGTTGGTCATCGACAGATGGCGCCCATCCTATAAGAAACCAAACAATTCGAAATCAGCATTTAAGCCTGACGGTTGTAGTGTGTTTAACTCAAAAATTCGTTTGGTTTCTAAACGTGACATTTTTTCCACGTGATTACCTCCTCTCCAGTCTCTATGTACCTTATCAATCGCTGAAAAAGTCATGCAAGAGGGATCTTGATTGTGTGTGGTTTTAAAATGATATGACAGGGAGTGGGTTTCAAAACCCTTCTTTATATTGCCAATATGTTCCGCGATACGTTTTTTTAAAGTTCTTTTGGTTCTTCCTATGTATTGGAGCTTACAGGGGCATTCTATTACGTAAATTACATCCTCTGTGCTGCATGTAAGAAATTCATTTATTTTGTGGCAATGTTTATTTGTCGTTGATCTAATTTCCGTTGTTTTTTTAGGGAACGAAGTTACTTTGCAATTGCCACATTTACCGCAGCGATAGAAGCCTTGAATATTCGCCCAAGATTGGATATTTGAGGTACGATTTTTCTTATTCTGAATCGTTGGTGCAATTTTAATACTCAAATTGGGGGCCTTCGTAAAAACAATTTTAGGTTTTACTGGTATCACAGTATTTAATGTCTTATCGTTTTTCAATAGATGCCAATGTTTGTTAACAATATTTTGGATTTTCCTAAACTCCCCATTAAATGGAAAAATCAGGCGTAAGTTAAAATCCGTAGGTTCAACCTTTTTATTTATAACTTTCTTATCTATAAAAAATTCTTCCCTGTTCATTTCTTTGACTTTATTAAGTGCCACATTTAAAATCTCCATCGGGTAGTCCTTGGCTAAAAATTGGTCTGTCATAATTTTAGCTTCCTTTTCAAATTCAGTGTTCAATGTACAATTCCGTTTGGCTCTTCGCAGCTGTCCCTGCGGGATGTTAATCAGCCAATTAGGGAGATGACAGCTATTAAAAAGAATGTAGCTGTTACATGCTGTAGGCTTCGTGAAAGTTGTACATTGTAATTTACCCTCTTGATTTAAAATTCGTAGATCTAAAAATTCCAATGAGGTCTGGCTGGTGTTTCCCGTAAAAGTTAAGTTCCACTCGTTAACATTAATATCATCTAAAAATTGTTGCAGGGATTCTCTATCTCCCTGCCAAATAAAAAATATATCGTCGATATATCTTTGCCAGAGCACCAGACTCGTCCCCAGCTTGGGTTGAATGTTTTCATATTCCCACTGTGCCATAAAAAGATTAGCATAGCTGGGGGCGAATCTGGTGCCCATGGCCGTACCTTGTGTTTGAATATAAAAATCTCCAGCAAAGTTAAAATAATTATGGGTTAAAATGAAGTGGATGGCTTCAACCACATAATCAATCTGAATCTGCTTCAGAGTGCCCTCCATTTGTAGTTGGGATATAACTGACTTTTTCCCTTGTTCATGTTTGATTACAGTGTAAAGTGACTGAACGTCAAGGGTACCCATGATCCAGTTTTCATTAAATTCCAATGTTTCAAGAGTTTTTATGATCTGTGTGGTATCCTTGATGTAAGAGGATTTTATTTGCTCCACTTTTATGAATACTCTGATACTTCAATGTAATACTGACATATGATATTTTATTACGTTATTGTTATTGTTATTACCTTAATAAACACAAGATCCCTATACTAGAGTTGAGCGAACACCTGGATGTTCGGGTTCGAGAAGTTCGGCCGAACATCCCGGAAATGTTCGGGTTCGGGATCCGAACCCGATCCGAACTTCGTCCCGAACCCGAACCCCATTGAAGTCAATGGGGACCCGAACTTTTCGGCACTAAAAAGGCTGTAAAACAGCCCAGGAAAGAGCTAGAGGGCTGCAAAAGGCAGCAACATGTAGGTAAATCCCCTGCAAACAAATGTGGATAGGGAAATGAATTAAATTAAAAATTAAATAAATAAAAATTAACCAAAATCAATTGGAGAGAGGTTCCATAGCAGAGAATCTGGCTTCCCGTCACCCACCACTGGAACAGTCCATTCTCAGATATTTAGGCCCCGGCACCCAGGCAGAGGAGAGAGGTCCCGTAACAGAGAATCTGTCTTCATGTCAGCAGAGAATTAGTCTGCATGTCATAGCAGAGAATGAGGCTTCACGTCAGCCACCACTGCAACAGTCCATTGGCATATATTTAGGCCCAGCACCCAGGCAGAGGAGGGAGGTCCCGTAACAGAGAATCTGTCTTCATGTCAGCAGAGAATTAGTCTGCATGTCATAGCAGAGAATGAGGCTTCACGTCAGCCACCACTGCAACAGTCCATTGGCATATATTTAGGCCCAGCACACACACAGGCAGAGGAGAGAGGTCCCGTAACAGAGAATCTGGCTTCATGTCAGCAGAGAATCAGTCTGCATGTCATAGCAGAGAATGAGGCTTCACGTCAGCCACCACTGCAACAGTCCATTGGCATATATTTAGGCCCAGCACACACACAGGCAGAGGAGAGAGGTCCCGTAACAGAGGATCTGGCTTCATGTCAGCAGAGAATCAGTCTGCATGTCATAGCAGAGAATCAGGCTTCACGTCACCCACCACTGCAACAGTCCATTGTCATAAATTTAGGCCCAGCACCCAGGCAGAGGAGAGAGGTCCCGTAACAGACAATCTGGCTTCATGTCAGCAGAGAATTAGTCTGCATGTCATAGCAGAGAATGAGGCTTCACGTCAGCCACCACTGCAACAGTCCATTGGCATATATTTAGGCCTAGCACACAGGCAGAGGAGAGAGGTCCCGTAACAGACAATCTGGCTTCATGTCAGCAGAGAATCAGTCTGCATGTCATAGCAGAGAATGAGGCTTCACGTCACCCACCACTGCAACAGTCCATTGGCATATATTTAGGCCTAGCACACAGGCAGAGCAGAGAGGTCCCGTAACAGACAATCTGGCTTCATGACAGCAGAGAATCAGTCTGCATGTCATAGCAGAGAATGAGGCTTCACGTCACCCACCACTGCAACAGTCCATTGGCATATATTTAGGCCTAGCACACAGGCAGAGCAGAGAGGTCCCGTAACAGACAATCTGGCTTCATGACAGCAGAGAATCAGTCTGCATGTCATAGCAGAGAATGAGGCTTCACGTCACCCACCACTGCAACAGTCCATTGGCATATATTTAGGCCTAGCACACAGGCAGAGCAGAGAGGTCCCGTAACAGACGATCTGGCTTCATGTCAGCAGAGAATCAGTCTGCATGTCATAGCAGAGAATGAGGCTTCACGTCAGCCACCACTGCAACAGTCCATTGGCATATATTTAGGCCCAGCACCCAGGCAGAGGAGGGAGGTCCCGTAACAGAGAATCTGTCTTCATGTCAGCAGAGAATTAGTCTGCATGTCATAGCAGAGAATGAGGCTTCACGTCAGCCACCACTGCAACAGTCCATTGGCATATATTTAGGCCCAGCACACACACAGGCAGAGGAGAGAGGTCCCGTAACAGAGAATCTGTCTTCATGTCAGCAGAGAATTAGTCTGCATGTCATAGCAGAGAATCAGGCTTCACGTCACCCACCACTGCAACAGTCCATTGGCATATATTTAGGCCCAGCACCCAGGCAGAGGAGGGAGGTCCCGTAACAGAGAATCTGTCTTCATGTCAGCAGAGAATTAGTCTGCATGTCATAGCAGAGAATGAGGCTTCACGTCAGCCACCACTGCAACAGTCCATTGGCATATATTTAGGCCCAGCACACACACAGGCAGAGGAGAGAGGTCCCGTAACAGAGAATCTGGCTTCATGTCAGCAGAGAATCAGTCTGCATGTCATAGCAGAGAATGAGGCTTCACGTCAGCCACCACTGCAACAGTCCATTGGCATATATTTAGGCCCAGCACACACACAGGCAGAGGAGAGAGGTCCCGTAACAGAGGATCTGGCTTCATGTCAGCAGAGAATCAGTCTGCATGTCATAGCAGAGAATCAGGCTTCACGTCACCCACCACTGCAACAGTCCATTGTCATAAATTTAGGCCCAGCACCCAGGCAGAGGAGAGAGGTCCCGTAACAGACAATCTGGCTTCATGTCAGCAGAGAATTAGTCTGCATGTCATAGCAGAGAATGAGGCTTCACGTCAGCCACCACTGCAACAGTCCATTGGCATATATTTAGGCCTAGCACACAGGCAGAGGAGAGAGGTCCCGTAACAGACAATCTGGCTTCATGTCAGCAGAGAATCAGTCTGCATGTCATAGCAGAGAATGAGGCTTCACGTCACCCACCACTGCAACAGTCCATTGGCATATATTTAGGCCTAGCACACAGGCAGAGCAGAGAGGTCCCGTAACAGACAATCTGGCTTCATGACAGCAGAGAATCAGTCTGCATGTCATAGCAGAGAATGAGGCTTCACGTCACCCACCACTGCAACAGTCCATTGGCATATATTTAGGCCTAGCACACAGGCAGAGCAGAGAGGTCCCGTAACAGACAATCTGGCTTCATGACAGCAGAGAATCAGTCTGCATGTCATAGCAGAGAATGAGGCTTCACGTCACCCACCACTGCAACAGTCCATTGGCATATATTTAGGCCTAGCACACAGGCAGAGCAGAGAGGTCCCGTAACAGACGATCTGGCTTCATGTCAGCAGAGAATCAGTCTGCATGTCATAGCAGAGAATGAGGCTTCACGTCAGCCACCACTGCAACAGTCCATTGGCATATATTTAGGCCCAGCACCCAGGCAGAGGAGGGAGGTCCCGTAACAGAGAATCTGTCTTCATGTCAGCAGAGAATTAGTCTGCATGTCATAGCAGAGAATGAGGCTTCACGTCAGCCACCACTGCAACAGTCCATTGGCATATATTTAGGCCCAGCACACACACAGGCAGAGGAGAGAGGTCCCGTAACAGAGAATCTGTCTTCATGTCAGCAGAGAATTAGTCTGCATGTCATAGCAGAGAATCAGGCTTCACGTCACCCACCACTGCAACAGTCCATTGGCATATATTTAGGCCCAGCACCCAGGCAGAGGAGGGAGGTCCCGTAACAGAGAATCTGTCTTCATGTCAGCAGAGAATTAGTCTGCATGTCATAGCAGAGAATGAGGCTTCACGTCAGCCACCACTGCAACAGTCCATTGGCATATATTTAGGCCCAGCACACACACAGGCAGAGGAGAGAGGTCCCGTAACAGACAATCTGGCTTCATGTCAGCAGAGAATTAGTCTGCATGTCATAGCAGAGAATCAGGCTTCACGTCACCCACCACTGCAACAGTCCATTGGCATATATTTAGGCCCAGCACCCAGGCAGAGGAGGGAGGTCCCGTAACAGAGAATCTGTCTTCATGTCAGCAGAGAATTAGTCTGCATGTCATAGCAGAGAATGAGGCTTCACGTCAGCCACCACTGCAACAGTCCATTGGCATATATTTAGGCCCAGCACACACACAGGCAGAGGAGAGAGGTCCCGTAACAGACAATCTGGCTTCATGTCAGCAGAGAATTAGTCTGCATGTCATAGCAGAGAATGAGGCTTCACGTCACCCACCACTGCAACAGTCCATTGGCATATATTTAGGCCCAGCACCCAGGCAGAGGAGGGAGGTCCCGTAACAGAGAATCTGTCTTCATGTCAGCAGAGAATTAGTCTGCATGTCATAGCAGAGAATGAGGCTTCACGTCACCCACCACTGCAACAGTCCATTGGCATATATTTAGGCCTAGCACACAGGCAGAGCAGAGAGGTCCCGTAACAGACAATCTGGCTTCATGACAGCAGAGAATCAGTCTGCATGTCATAGCAGAGAATGAGGCTTCACGTCACCCACCACTGCAACAGTCCATTGGCATATATTTAGGCCTAGCACACAGGCAGAGCAGAGAGGTCCCGTAACAGACGATCTGGCTTCATGTCAGCAGAGAATCAGTCTGCATGTCATAGCAGAGAATGAGGCTTCACGTCAGCCACCACTGCAACAGTCCATTGGCATATATTTAGGCCCAGCACCCAGGCAGAGGAGGGAGGTCCCGTAACAGAGAATCTGTCTTCATGTCAGCAGAGAATTAGTCTGCATGTCATAGCAGAGAATGAGGCTTCACGTCAGCCACCACTGCAACAGTCCATTGGCATATATTTAGGCCCAGCACACACACAGGCAGAGGAGAGAGGTCCCGTAACAGAGAATCTGTCTTCATGTCAGCAGAGAATTAGTCTGCATGTCATAGCAGAGAATGAGGCTTCACGTCAGCCACCACTGCAACAGTCCATTGGCATATATTTAGGCCCAGCACACACACAGGCAGAGGAGAGAGGTCCCGTAACAGACAATCTGGCTTCATGTCAGCAGAGAATTAGTCTGCATGTCATAGCAGAGAATGAGGCTTCACGTCACCCACCACTGCAACAGTCCATTGGCATATATTTAGGCCCAGCACCCAGGCAGAGGAGGGAGGTCCCGTAACAGAGAATCTGTCTTCATGTCAGCAGAGAATTAGTCTGCATGTCATAGCAGAGAATGAGGCTTCACGTCAGCCACCACTGCAACAGTCCATTGGCATATATTTAGGCCCAGCACACACACAGGCAGAGGAGAGAGGTCCCGTAACAGAGGATCTGGCTTCATGTCAGCAGAGAATCAGTCTGCATGTCATAGCAGAGAATCAGGCTTCACGTCAGCCACCACTGCAACAGTCCATTGGCATATATTTAGGCCTAGCACACAGGCAGAGGAGAGAGGTCCCGTAACAGACAATCTGGCTTCATGTCAGCAGAGAATCAGTCTGCATGTCATAGCAGAGAATGAGGCTTCACGTCAGCCACCACTGCAACAGTCCATTGTCATAAATTTAGGCCCAGCACCCAGGCAGAGGAGGGAGGTCCCGTAACAGACAATCTGGCTTCATGTCAGCAGAGAATTAGTCTGCATGTCATAGCAGAGAATCAGGCTTCATGTCAGCCACCACTGCAACAGTCCATTGGCATATATTTAGGCCTAGCACACAGGCAGAGGAGAGGTTCATTCAACTTTGGGTAGCATCGCAATATAATGGTAAAATGAAAATAAAAATAGGATTGAATGAGGAAGTGCCCTGGAGTCCAATAATATATGGTTATGGGGAGGTAGTTAATGTCTAATCTGGACAAGGGACGGACAGGTCCTGTGGGATCCATGCCTGGTTCATTTTTATGAACGTCAGCTTGTCCACATTGGCTGTAGACAGGCGGCTGCGTTTGTCTGTAATGACGCCCCCTGCCGTGCTGAATACACGTTCAGACAAAACGCTGGCTGCCGGGCAGGCCAGCACCTCCAAGGCATAAAAGGCTAGCTCTGGCCACGTGGACAATTTAGAGACCCAGAAGTTGAATGGGGCCGAACCATCAGTCAGTACGTGGAGGGGTGTGCACACGTACTGTTCCACCATGTTAGTGAAATGTTGCCTCCTGCTAACACGTTGCGTATCAGGTGGTGGTGCAGTTAGCTGTGGCGTGTTGACAAAAGTTTTCCACATCTCTGCCATGCTAACCCTGCCCTCAGAGGAGCTGGCCGTGACACAGCTGCCTTGGCGACCTCTTGCTCCTCCTCTGCCTTGGCCTTGGGCTTCCACTTGTTCCCCTGTGACATTTGGGAATGCTCTCAGTAGCGCGTCTACCAACGTGCGCTTGTACTCGCGCATCTTCCTATCACGCTCCAGTGCAGGAAGTAAGGTGGGCACATTGTCTTTGTAGCGTGGATCCAGCAGGGTGGCAACCCAGTAGTCCGCACAGGTTAAAATGTGGGCAACTCTGCTGTCGTTGCGCAGGCACTGCAGCATGTAGTCGCTCATGTGTGCCAGGCTGCCCAGGGATAAGGACAAGCTGTCCTCTGTGGGAGGCGTATCGTCATCGTCCTGCCTTTCCCCCCAGCCACGCACCAGTGATGGACCCGAGCTGCGTTGGGTGCCACCCCGCTGTGACCATGCTTCATCCTCATCCTCCTCCACCTCCTCCTCATCCTCGTCCTCCTCGTCCTCCAGTAGTGGGCCCTGGCTGGCCACATTTGTACCTGGCCTCTGCTGTTGCCAAAAACCTCCCTCTGAGTCACTTCGAAGAGACTGGCCTGAAAGTGCTAAAAATGACCCCTCTTCCTCCTCCTCCTCCTCCTCCTCCTGGGCCACCTCCTCTTCCATCATCGCCCTAAGTGTTTTCTCAAGGAGACATAGAAGTGGTATTGTAACGCTGATAACGGTGTCATCGCCACTGGCCATGTTGGTGGAGTACTCGAAACAGCGCAACAGGGCACACAGGTCTCGCATGGAGGCCCAGTCATTGGTGGTGAAGTGGTGCTGTTCTGTAGTGCGACTGACCCGTGCGTGCTGCAGCTGAAACTCCACTATGGCCTGCTGCTGCTCGCACAGTCTGTCCAGCATGTGCAAGGTGGAGTTCCACCTGGTGGGCACGTCGCATATGAGGCGGTGAGCGGGAAGGCCGAAGTTACGCTGTAGCGCAGACAGGCGAGCAGCAGCAGGATGTGAACGCCGGAAGCGCGAACAGACGGCCCGCACTTTATGCAGCAGCTCTGACATGTCGGGGTAGTTGTGAATGAACTTCTGCACCACCAAATTCAGCACATGCGCCAAGCAAGGGATGTGCGTCAAATTGGCTAGTCCCAGAGCTGCAACGAGATTTCGCCCATTATCACACACCACCAGGCCGGGCTTGAGGCTCACCGGCAGCAACCACTCGTCGGTCTGTTGTTCTATACCCCGCCACAACTCCTGTGCGGTGTGGGGCCTGTCCCCCAAACATATGAGTTTCAGAATGGCCTGCTGACGTTTACCCCGGGCTGTGCTGAAGTTGGTGGTGAAGGTGTGTGGCTGACTGGATGAGCAGGTGGAAGAAGAGGAGGAGGAAGCCGAGAAGGAGGAGGTGGCAACAGGAGGCAAAGAATGTTGCCCTGCGATCCTTGGCGGCGGAAGGACGTGCGCCAAACAGCTCTCCGCCTGGGGCCCAGCTGCCACTACATTTACCCAGTGTGCAGTTAGGGAGATATAGCGTCCCTGGCCGTGCTTACTGGTCCACGTATCTGTGGTTAGGTGGACCTTGCCACAGATGGCGTTGCGCAGTGCACACTTGATTTTATCGGATACTTGGTTGTGCAGGGAAGGCACGGCTCTCTTGGAGAAGTAGTGCCGGCTGGGAACAACATACTGTGGGACAGCAAGCGACATGAGCTGTTTGAAGCTGTCTGTGTCCACCAGCCTAAATGACAGCATTTCATAGGCCAGTAGTTTAGAAATGCTGGCATTCAGGGCCAGGGATCGAGGGTGGCTAGGTGGGAATTTACGCTTTCTATCAAATGTTTGTGAGATGGAGAGCTGAACGCTGGCGTGTGACATGGTTGAGACGCTTGGTGACGGAGGTGGTGGTGGTGGTGTTGGTGGTACATCCCCTGTTTGCTGGGCGGCAGGTGCCAACGTTCCTCCAGAGGCGGAGGAAGAGGCCGTAGCGGCAGCAGCAGAATAGGCCGAGGCGGCAGCAGCAGAAGAGGTAGCAGGGGGAGCCTGAGTGACTTCCTTGGTTTTAAGGTGTTTACTCCACTGCAGTTCATGCTTTGCATGCAGGTGCCTGGTCATGCAGGTTGTGCTCAGGTTCAGAACGTTAATGCCTCGCTTCAGGCTCTGATGGCACAGCGTGCAAACCACTCGGGTCTTGTCGTCAGCACATTGTTTGAAGAAGTGCCATGCCAGGGAACTCCTTGAAGCTGCCTTTGGGGTGCTCGGTCCCAGATGGCGGCGGTCAGTAGCAGGCGGAGTCTCTTGGCGGCGGGTGTTCTGCTTTTGCCCACTGCTCCCTCTTTTGCTACGCTGTTGGCTCGGTCTCACCACTGCCTCTTCCTCCGAACTGTGAAAGTCAGTGGCACGACCTTCATTCCATGTGGGGTCTAGGACCTCATCGTCCCCTGCATCGTCTTCCACCCAGTCTTGATCCCTGACCTCCTGTTCAGTCTGCACACTGCAGAAAGACGCAGCAGTTGGCACCTGTGTTTCGTCATCATCAGAGACATGCTGAGGTGGTATTCCCATGTCCTCATCATCAGGAAACATAAGTGGTTGTGCGTCAGTGCATTCTATGTCTTTCACCGCTGGGGAAGGGCTAGGTGGATGCCCTTGGGAAACCCTGCCAGCGGAGTATTCAAACACCATAAGAGACTGCTGCATAACTTGAGGCTGAGACAGTTTCCCTGGTATGCATGGGGGTGATGTGACAGACTGATGGGGTTGGTTTTCAGGCGCCATCTGTGCGCTTTCTGCAGAAGACTGGGTGGGAGATAATGTGAACGTGCTGGATCCACTGTCGGCCACCCAATTGACTAATGCCTGTACCTGCTCAGGCCTTACCATCCTTAGAACGGCATTGGGCCCCACCATATATCGCTGTAAATTCTGGCGGCTACTGGGACCTGAGGTAGTTGGTACACTAGGACGTGTGGATGTGGCAGAACGGCCACGTCCTCTCCCAGCACCAGAGGGTCCACTAACACCACCACGACCATGTCCACGTCCGCGTCCCTTACTAGATGTTTTTCTCATTGTTATGGTTCACCACAACAACAAATATATTATTTGGCCCAATGTATTGTATTCAAATTCAGCGGGATATAAATTTGAGGCCTAGTATTTAGGCGCTGGGTGACCGGTATGGATTTAGTGACAGAATTAGACTTGGAAATGCACAGAAGCGTGTGTGTGAAGTTATTCTGAATGACCCTATGTGCACCTTGAATATTATATACCCTTTTAGGGATAGATTTCAAATAGCTCTGATATAGCAGAAACCACTAAATTATGAAATTGCTAAATTGGGAATTGTATTTCAACCCAGAATAAGAAATGTGCTTGAACGGACACTAAATAACTCGCCCAGCTACAGCACTAGGGACAGATTTAGCTGGATATAAATTTGAGGCCTAGTATTTAGGCGCTGGGTGACCGGTATGGATTTAGTGACAGAATTAGACTTGGAAATGCACAGAAGCGTGTGTGTGAAGTTATTCTGAATGACCCTATGTGCACCTTGAATATTATATACCCTTTTAGGGATAGATTTCAAATAGCTCTGATATAGCAGAAACCACTAAATTATGAAATTGCTAAATTGGGAATTGTATTTCAACCCAGAACAAGAAATGTGCTTGAACGGACACTAAATAACTCGCCCAGCTACAGCACTAAGGACAGATTTAGCGGGATATAAATTTGAGGCCTAGTATTTAGGCGCTGGGTGACAGGTATGGGTTTAGTGCCAGAATTAGACTTGGAAATACACAGTAGCGGGTGTGTGTGAAGTTATTCTGAATGACCCAATGTGCACCTTGAATATTATATACCCTTTTAGGGATAGATTTCAAATAGCTCTGATATAGCAGAAACCACTAAATTATGAAATTGCTAAATTGGGAATTGTATTTCAACCCAGAACAAGAAATGTGCTTGAACGGACACTAAATAACTCGCCCAGCTACAGCACTAAGGACAGATTTAGCGGGATATAAATTTGAGGCCTAGTATTTAGGCGCTGGGTGACAGGTATGGGTTTAGTGCCAGAATTAGACTTGGAAATACACAGTAGCGGGTGTGTGTGAAGTTATTCTGAATGACCCAATGTGCACCTTGAATATTATATACCCTTTTAGGGATAGATTTCAAATAGCTCTGATATAGCAGAAACCACTAAATTATGAAATTGCTAAATTGGGAATTGTATTTCAACCCAGAACAAGAAATGTGCTTGAACGGACACTAAATAACTCGCCCAGCTACAGCACTAGGGACAGATTTAGCTGGATATAAATTTGAGGCCTAGTATTTAGGCGCTGCGTGACAGGTATGGGTTTAGTGACAGAATTAGACTTGGAAATACACAGTAGCGGGTGTGTGTGAAGTTATTCTGAATGACCCAATGTGCACCTTGAATATTATATACCCTTTTAGGGATAGATTTCAAATAGCTCTGATATAGCAGAAACCACTAAATTATGAAATTGCTAAATTGGGAATTGTATTTCAACCCAGAACAAGAAATGTGCTTGAACGGACACTAAATAACTCGCCCAGCTACAGCACTAGGGACAGATTTAGCTGGATATAAATTTGAGGCCTAGTATTTAGGCGCTGGGTGACCGGTATGGATTTAGTGACAGAATTAGACTGGGATATGGCCAAAAAATAAACAGACTATTGCTGGTTAAATGCACTTGGTGTGACAGCTTCACCCTGATGTAGGCTTTAGCCAAAAAACAACCACACCATTGAGGGTTAAATGCACTTGGTGACAGGCGCAGCTTGCCCCTGATTTTGTATATGGCCAAAAAATGAACAGACTATTGCTGGTTAAATGCACTTGGTGTGACAGCTTCACCCTGATGTAGGCTTTAGCCAAAAAACAACCACACCATTGAGGGTTAAATGCACTTGGTCGCAGCTTGTGCTGGCGCACCACAAGACACAAAATGGCCGCCGATCACCCCAGAAAAATGTGACTGACAAACGGTCTGTGCAGCCTAAAAACAGTGAGCAATTGAGGATCAGCAGCTCAATGATCCACAGCTGCAGATCGATCAGTTAATCAAGTCCTTTGGAGGAGTTAATCTGCCTAATCTCGCCCTACTGTCGCAGCCGCAACCTCTCCCTACGCTAATCAGAGCAGAGTGACGGGCGGCGCTATGTGACTCCAGCTTAAATAGAGGCTGGGTCACATGGTGCTCTGGCCAATCACAGCCATGCCAATAGTAGGCATGGCTGTGATGGCCTCTTGGGGCAAGTAGTATGACGCTTGTTGATTGGCTGCTTTGCAGCCTTTCAAAAAGCGCCAAGAAAGCGTCACAAAAGCGCCAAGAAAGCGACGAACACCGAACCCGAACCCGGACTTTTACGAAAATGTCCGGGTTCGGGTCCGTGTCACGGACACCCCAAAATTCGGTACGAACCCGAACTATACAGTTCGAGTTCGCTCATCCCTACCCTATACTTTAAATGAGTGCCCCACTTCTACTTTTTTATCTAATATTCAAAAAGGGTCCAAACACAGAGCCTGGAAACTATAGGCTGGTAAGTTTAACATCTGTTGTGGGTAAACAGTTTGAAGGTTTTCTAAGAGATGCTATGTTAGAGCATCTTAACATAAATAAGCAAATAATGCCATATCAGCATGGCTTTGTGAGGGATCGGTCATGTCAAACGAATTTAATCAGTTTCTATGAGGAGGTAAGTTCTAGACTTGACACCGGCGAATCAATGGATGTCGTGTATCTGGACTTCTCCAAAGCATTTGACACTGTACCACATAAAAGGTTAGTATATAAAATGAGAATGCTCGGACTGGGAGAAAACGTCTGTAAGTGGGTAAGTAACTGGCTCAATGATAGAAAACAGAGGGTGGTTATTAACGGTACATACTCAGATTGGGTCACTGTCACTAGTGGGGTACCTCAGAGGTCAGTATTGGGCCCTATTCTCTTCAATATATTTATTAATGATCTTGTAGAAGGCTTGCATAGTAAAATATCAATTTTCGCAGATGACACTAAACTGTGTAAAGTAATTAACACTGAAGAGGACAGTATACTACTACAGAGCGATCTGGATAGATTGGAGGCTTGGGCAGATAAGTGGTAGATGAGGTTTAACACTGACAAATGTAAAGTTATGCACATGGGAAGGAATAATGCAAGTCACCCGTACTTATTAAATGGTAAAACACTCGGTAACACTGACATGGAAAAGGATCTAGGCATTTTTATAAACAGCAAACTAAGCTGCAAAAAACAGTGTCAGGCAGCTGCTGCCAAGGCCAATAAGATAATGGGTTGCATCAAAAGGGGCATAGATGCCCGTGATGAGAACATAGTCCTACCACTTTACAAATCGCTAGTCAGACCACACATGAAGTACTGTGTACAGTTCTGGGCTCCTGTAAACAAGGCAGACATAGCAGAGCTGCAGAGGGTCCATAGGGGGGCAACTAAAGTAATAACTGGAATGGGGAAACTACAGTACCCTGAAAGATTATCAAAATTAGGGTTATTCACTTTAGAAAAAAGACGACTGAGGGGAGATCTAATTACTATGTATAAATATATCAGGGGTCAGTACAGAAATCTATCCCATCAGCTATTTATCCCCAGGACTGTGACGAGGGGACATCCTCTGCGTCTGGAGGAAAGAAGGTTTGTACACAAACATAGAAGAGGATTCTTTACGGTAAGAGCAGTGAGACTATGGAACTCTCTGCCTGAGGAGGTGGTGATGGTGAGTACAAAGTACAATAAAGGAATTCAAGAGGGGCCTGGATGTATTTCTGGAGCGTAATAATATTACAGGCTATAGCTACTAGAGAGGGGTCGTTGATCCAAGGAGTTATTCTGATTGCCTGATTGGAGTCGGGAAGGAATATTTTATTCCCCCAAAGTGAGGAAAATTGGCTTCTACCTCACAGGGTTTTTTTGCCTTCCTCTGGATCAACTTGCAGGATAACAGGCCGAACTGGATGGACAAATGTCTTTTTTCGGCCTTATGTTACTATGTTACTATGTTAGATCTGCAGCAGACCTCACCCCTAATGTTTTAAATGGTCAGTTTAGCAGCAGGCCCTTGTCCCTAATGTTTTAGAGAGTCACCAGCAGGCCCTTGCTCCTCCTGGTTTTGAGGGTCACCAGCAGGCCATCAATCATAATGTTTCAAGGCTGTGTATGATGCTCTCCTTTATATGTAACAAAGGGTGCATTGGAGTGCCGATTCCTTGTAATTTTTGGCAGCCCTTTCACTTAGTGCATAGGTTTTATAAATGTAGGAGTCCCACTACCTGAACAATTGTACCACAATGTAAATAAGGCCCTCCTTTTTGTGATATACAGGTTGTATCGGAGTGACTTTTCTTTGTAATTTTTGGCAGCACTTCACTTTATATGCTTACAAGTAAATATACAGGAAATAATGTTTCCTAACAATTTTTCCTCTAAAATCGATTTTATCTTCGGTTTTGTGCGTATTATTGTCAGTCTGTAAAAGTGGCGTACTAGAACAACATCGTTCTCAGCAGTGACCTGGGAGTCCAAGATGCATCCATACATCCTCCCCATGCTGTTCCTGAACCATTTCGGTGGTGTTTCCTTCAATTTCTGACCTTTTCCTATGAACCAGGCATCCTCCCTTCTTCAGTGCCTGGTTTAATGCTCGGGTTCTCCATTGACTTCTATTGTGCTCGGGTGCTCGGTAGTGCACCCGAGCATCCCGAGGTGTTCGACTTTGGTGCTCGATCAACACTAATTAGAAATCAATACATTGAACTGAAACAGGTTAATTAAATATTAACAAATGACAATTCTCAGGTATAAGACATCTGTGTTTAAAAGAGTAATCAAAAAATTCTAAGATTATTTGGTGTGGGTTGTCAAAGAGGCAGATGTCTGTGAGGATATCCAATAGTGCCAGTACAGCTCAAACCTTGGAAAGGAATGATCTTTATACAAAATAATATGCTTGTTAGAACTAACCGTTTGAATACTCAGTATAATCACTTGTAGAGATGACCTGTTCCAGTTCCTGGAGATAGCCAGTTTAGTGGCTAACATAAGTGTGCTGTCAAATCAAATGAAATCAAATAAGCTTTATTGGCAGGACTAAATACATTTTAGCATTGCCAAAGCAAGTGGGAAATAATTGTGTAGGGTTGGGGGGTGCGGACACGTCCAGGGTGGGGATAAAGGTGTCCATTGTATATCAGGCTCCTCTCAGTCTATGGCAGGCAGTAATATATTGTGCTGCTGTGGCCGCTGTGTTCTCCTCTTCTCCCAGCAGTATGGAGAGTCTATCTTCCTCCTCCATGATAATGAAGTCTGGGAAGAGATCAGACAGTCTCCTGAAGTGAGTCTTTGGGGCACCGAAGCAGGAAATGAGCCTCATCCTCCATGGCCTGGTCGCACTGCTGGCACAGTCTGCTCTCCCTGGGCATGTACATCTGTTGGTGACGCCCGGATTCAATGAGCAGGCTGTGGGCGCTCAGTCTGTACCGGCTCAGGATCTGTCGGTCATTTGGATTGGGGAGTTTCTCCAGATATGGAGCCAGTTTGTACTCCCTCTGCAGGCTCTGGTATACTGTCAGCTTCTGGGATGTTCTTATGTCGTTCCTCCAGACGCTAATATACTCCTCTTTGTACTTGTGTATCGTCCTCTGGATTTCGCCTTTTGTCAGGCTATATTGGTTGGTGGCTTGGGCAGGCTGGGTTTGGGTGACTTGTTGCAGGGTGCTTTGTTTTTCTGGGGCTTCTTGGTGTAGCAAGGCTTTGTGATGGTAGGAGCTGGGACTGCTGCTATGAAGATGAGCTCTGAATGATAGCGCCCTCTTCTGTACAGCAAAGTAGAGTGGGAATCTGCCCAGTTCTGCTCGACAGGCGCTGTTTGAGGTGCTCCTGTGGACCTGGAGAAAGTGTTTGCAGAGTTCTAGGTGGAATAGTTCTGTTGGCCCAGAGTCCCACTTTGCCCGGTCTGGGTATATGTCTGGGCCCCAGACTTCGCTGCTATACAGGAGGATTGGGGCGATGATGGTGTCAAGGATTTTAAGCCAGACGGTCACTGGTGCTTTGAGGTAATACAGACACCTTCTGATGGCTTAGAAGGTTTTGCTCGCCTTGTCTTTCAGTGTTTCCATAGCTTTCTTAAAACTCCCTGATTGGCTGATTTCTAGGCCCAGGTAGCTGTAGCTGTCTGTTTCTGAAATGTTTAGCAGGAAGGGAGGACGCCCGGCTGCTTTTCGGTTTCTTTTCTGGAACACCATGATGTTGGTTTTCTTTGGATTGGCTGTCATTACTCTTGCATCTGCTGGAATTTTATCTAACCCAATGAAGAGCAGGACAAGAGCAGGAACAGAGGTCACAAGCCTGCTAGTGACCTCAGAGATAGACTGATACATTGAAGACCATAGGCTAGATAGCAAAGGTCAAGAGCATGGTACATGAAACAATATATCTCTGTTTCAATAGTTTCTCCAGCACCAATTAGAAGCAGGGGGCTTCTGCAAATGTTAACTATTGAATTAACAGTTCAATAATTAACAATTAAATGTTATATTATACATTTTATTTTATATTATATATTATGTTATTTATTGTAAGGTATGGTAGTGACAGAGTTAACTACCTCTGACAGAGTCCTTTGCACGAGGTTGCTAGGTGGTGGCTGACTCCACCCCTAACTCAAGAGTAATCTAGGAGAGACTGAGGAGGAAAGTAGGAGCACTGACCAGCGTGCCCTCTTTTCAGGTCACAGGATTCAGAGAATAACAGAACTCTGTGTTATAGCTGCAAGCTCTACAGCAAGAGAGACAAAGGAGAGAACTGGAGAACTTGGAATCTGCATGTCCAGGCATTGGAGTCAGTAAGGTAACTGCAATTGAGGGCAATACAGACTTTACTGCTGTGGAGAGATTACAATTAAAAATCAAAATACTGATGCCAGCGATAGGGCCAGATTTATCATTAGCTCAAGTCAAAATAATGGAGTGAAAAAGTAAAAAAAAATTGCGCAATCGCTAAAACTGCGCAAAAATGTGCACATTTTATTGGCTCTGCACTATGCTTGCCAGTTTTCTGAAAGTGGGAGTGTTTTCTTATGTAAATTCCTCTCTAGACAGATTTACAACAATTTAAAAAGTCACCAAAAATTGCGCAAGTTTACTCCAGTGAGGACCATGCTTATCTTATGTGACTATTTAATAGAACATGCGACTTTTTCGTAAAGACATGCGACTTTTGTAAAGCCGCTTACTAAAAGATAAACTGCTTCCGTCAAACCACATTTATCACAATATTAAAGGACCATAAAAAAATCTTACTTAGCCAAAAGTGAAAAATTCTTTAAAAAGTGGCTTGGGGAATTGAGCACAGAAAATTATGCTTTCACAACGTCAGAATGCCTGCCCATATGACATGTACAAGTAAGAAAAAGGGTCTTGTTGTGAACAAACTTAGTAACATTCTCCCTTTTAATTGGGAGCTGTAAGGAGTGTGGATGTGGAAAGGATAGGGTAAAACAAGCCACGTGGATGCAATAGCAGCGGCAGTAGAAGCAGGTAGCATGGAACATCCAAGGCATTAAGTCGACTGTCTATGGGGAGTAGTAGTAGTAGTAGTAGTAGTGGAGATAATAATACTAGTTGTACTAGTGGCAGATGCTTTGGTTTAATAGTGGTGGAAGTAGAGGATTAGCAGTGAGGAGCAGCAGCAGCCATATGGTACATGTTGGGAGGCAGCAGCAGCCTTACAAAAGATGATGGTAGGCACAGGCAGCAGCAGCAGCATAAAGGTGGCAGTGGCTTGATGAAGGCAGCAGCGGCAGAGGTAATGAATATAATGGTCGGCAGGCCGCAGCAGTGGCAAAATGGTGGAGGTGGCATGATGGAGGCAGCAGCAGCTGTACAGAACATCATGGTAAGCAGGCCGCAGCAGTGGCCTGATAGTGGCGGTAGCATGAGGAGGCAGCAGCAGCCGTATGAAACAAGATGGTCAGCAGGCCGCAGCAGTGGCATGATGGTGGTGGTGGCATGATGGTGGAGGTGGCATGATGGACACAGCAGCAGCTGTACAGAACATGATTGTCAGCAGACTGCAGCAGTGGAATGATGGCGGCAGCAGCATGATGGAGGCAGGACAGCAGGCAGGCAACAACACTGGCAAGATGGGGACCCACCGCAAGGCCAGATCTATTATTTGGTCTCAGCCCAAGGATTTTGAAAATCCTCTGGAATATAGGCTGGGTTAATTTAGACAAAAGTGATGTTTTGGATACTGGCAGCGGACAACGCAAAGCATTCAAATCAGAACTTCGATTTCAAACGAATCTAAATTTCCTTGCACTTCGTGGTAAACAAATCAAATCAGTTTTTCCTAAAACGGCAGCTGCAAGGGTTACAAAGTGAAAGTAAGAAGCCCGGGAACGCGAGATCACCCATAATGCCCAGCAGCCAGCCAATTCGCCAATAACCATCCCCTGTGATGTCACAGCCCTAATAAAACCCTCATCCCTTGCAGTCTCCACCCTTGATGTGTGAGATGAGCACAGAGAGAGATATGGCAAGCACTCATACGCTAGGGACAGTGTTGCTAAACATGATTAGAAGAATATTGAGACTATGAGACTTTTACATCCTGGGAAGCTACTTCATCATCAAACATGCTCCATAGAGAAGGAAAGCAGAAGGTCCAACATCTACATGGCTATGCATTAGAGTCTGTCAGCAAGGTATTGTGCGTATTTATGGCTAAGAGACTTTGCTGCTTTGAGAGGGAATAAAAGCAACGGAGCGGGGGCGCAGCCATAGCGCAGGGCGAGCTGACTTAGGGGGAAGACCGCAGGCTAGGAGAGGGTTAAATTGCTGGGTATGTTTAGGGGCTGGGTTGGAGTTAGGTGGGGAGGAGTTGGTTTTACGGCGGGAAGTTAAAAGACGGGGAGGTGGAGCTTTGGGTCAGTTGCAGCCTTTTCAGAGTGGAATTTGGGCGACATGGCCTCCTTGGACGAGTTGCTGGCGGCGGTGAGGGACGCGGTGCAGGTACATGGGGTGGATTTCATGCAGCAATCTATTCAGGCTGCCCTTCTCCCTCCCGCCCCTCCAGTTGCTGTAGCTCGCGCGGTCAGGGCCAGGAGATCTGTCCCCCCTGAGCGCTTGAGCCCAGACGCTACCCCCCGGGTCCGCCGACGCATTGGAAGCCCCGTCCGGGACCCTCCACTGCGGTCTGTGGTGTCCTTGGCCTCCCGGGTCCCCAGACGCAGCGGGAGGAATTCCGCATCGCGTGGCGGGCCGGCGGGAGAGGGTCAGGCTTCCCCTAGACCCGTCTCCCTTGCAGCACGGGGGGGGGACCGTTCCCAGGCGGCGACAGCCCCGCGAGATGCTCCGCGTCGGGGTCATGCCAGGAGGACATCTGCAGTGTCCCAGGGGGTCAGTAGTGTATGCTGGGCTTTGTAGTGCAGATTGACTCACTAACCTGGGATCCACTGTCGTCTTCAATTGGGGGCAAATACTGGAACAGGCAGGTATTTAAAAGTTTGTGACGCCAGTGTCAATTAAACGGTGACACGCCGTGTATGGTATTGTAGAAGAATGAAGCAAGCATAGGATAGCCAACAAAAACTGGAACATTTACTGAATATCAGTGAATACAGCTGGTTCTTGGGAGTACAGAATGGCCGGTCTTAGCAAGGCATTATACAGAGTGTTGATTACAGGAGATGCAGTACAGGCGGCTTGCACACTATTCCTGACTGGTCCTGCTACATGTGACTTTCTCTCCAAGGTCTAATGCCCTTTATCTGGCGTACCCTTGAAGCTGTCCTTATCTAGTACCTCCTCTGCTGTCTTGAGTACCTCTTGCTTTGTCTGATCGGCCTCTGTGGTATTCTGTGTCTTCAGGCTGATTAGCTATGCCCTTCTGACTTCTATGCATACGGACTCAGGAGGGAACCCTCTCTGCACTGAGTCTGGAAACGTCTAACTTCCTGAGCTAGGCCCTAGCCTATTTATACTGAACTGGGGGCTCCCTCTGCTGGCTGTGATAAGGATTGCCGGTAACCGGCCTGACTTAAAGGGAACTACGCACTCAAATCTTAGCAGTGTCGGGTAGCCTACCCGTATGCTGCACACCCCCAGACTTTAACGTGAGTAAGGCCTCATACTCACACACATGCCTGAACCAACATAAGCTGATGCGTAATTTAAACATGACATTATAAATATGATAAACAACTATTTCACACAAAAAATATAACATTTGCAACAAATGACGCAAGAAAAAGGGGCGTCTTCTTTCTTCTTAGGCACGGCCGCTGACCTGGCACAGCGGACTTAAGGTGAACCAGGTTAGTCTATTTTTCTTGACTGAAGTATAATAGGGAACTACACAGGGTTTCCCCGTGGGTGTAGAACAGGCAAGGGCTCACGTGGAGGAGTCCATTCTTGCGCACAAACATCAAGCAGGCTATTTCCGATAGTAACTGTTCGGGAGGAGACACCACCAGCATAGTCAAAGTCTCTTAAATGGACTGGCGGACGTCCCCTGGTCATCCGGGTGGACCTTCTCAACACAGGGGTTTCCTCTTCCCTTAGCACCGAGGTAGAAGAGAGAGGAGCAACAGGATGATCTCCATCCGTGAGACCTTGGTCAGGAACAACGGGAACAAAAGGAACAACAGGATCCACTAGAGGGGGAACTGGATCCGGGGCATCTTGAACCGGCTCTTCTGGAAGTAAAGGTACAGTAGGTGCCGGAGCGGGCACCAACAAGTTCAACCATGGTGTCAGAAGCCAATGCATGGGATCAGCGTCATACCTTAGATTTCGGACAGCCTGCATAGGATCCTCGGGCTGTATCGATGACTCTCACACAGGGGTTTCAGATATAGAACTCTCGGCACTGGGTCCTGGTGTCAGGCAGAGCTTTAACCGGTTTCGGTGTACAATTTGGGATCCCCTGCCCTCCCGGGTGATCTCATAAGTGTGAGTTCCAACATTTGGCATTGCAGTGACAACATAAGGACTTTGCTCCCATTTACTGTCCAGTTTACTGGTACGGCGGTTATTTTTTAACCATACCACAGCCCCTATTGTCAAGGGTTCTGCATGGGCTGCTTGGTCATAGTCTCTCTGCTGCCGGTCTCTAGCATAGTCCATACGTTCCTGAACAATAGCTTGGGCCGTATTCAATCGCCTTTGGTGTTCAGCAACCCAGTCGGTATTAGGGAATGGGTTGATGCAATCAGGTACGAGTACATCCAAGGAGTGGTCAGCAGGCAATAACCCTTGGCGCCCAAACATCAAATAAAAAGGGGTATACCCGGTGGAACAGTGTATGGTATGATTGTATGTGAACATGAGCTGTGGCAACAGATTAGGCCAATCTCCCCTGGTTTCAGGAGGCACGGTCCTCAGCATCTCTATCAAGGTCTGATTCATTTTTTCACATAATCCATTACCTTGCGGATGGTAGGCCGTCGTCCGGATCTTCTTACAGTTGTGCAGGCGGCACAGTTCATGGAACAGGTGGGACTCAAAAGCAGGACCTTGATCGGTGAGGATCTTTTCTGGACAACCGTAGGGCAGGAGGAAGTGTTTCCAGAACAGTTCGGCTGTAGTCTTGGCCGTCTGGTCTCTCACAGGCACCGCTACAACAAACTTAGTGAAATGGTCAATAATAGTCATAGCGTACACATACCCTGAGCGACTAGGCTCCAGTTTCACATGGTCGATGGCGACAAGTTCAAGAGGACGAGTACTTACAATGGGTCTCAGTGGTGCCCTCTGATCATGGTGTTCACCTCGTTTCAAGGCACAGGCTACACACTCCCGACACCACTTCTCCATGTCTTCTCTCATGCCCACCCAGTAAAACCGCTGGCGGATATTTGCCTCAGTCTTTTGGACCCCAAAGTGACCGGATTGATTGTGGTACATCTCCAACACCATACCTGCATCTCGTCGGGGTATGAGAATTTGATGCACTCTTTCGTTGGACACTGGGTCTAGGCTTCTCCGTAGCAACAGGCCCTTTTGTATTAAGAGTTGATGGCGCTGTCTCCACAGTTTGATGAGCTCAGGATCTGTACTCTTACGCCGAATCCTCTCAGGGGTTCTGCCACTGGTAATGAAGTCCAACAATTCACCCAGCACTCTACTTTCAGACTGTAGTTTCACCCACCTTTCTTCTTTGAGTTCCGGCCTACTGGGGGGTGAAGGAACTGCAGCTCTGTTACTGGTAGCCCGAGCCTGATCCTGTTGAGCAAATTTATGGTAGAAGGCCGGCATTTCTACATCTTCCCAAGCATCTCGCACATCATCAGGAGCTGTCTCTGTGGGAAGTCTGGATAAAGCATCAGCATTGTCGTTAGTACGTCCAGCGCGATATTTTACAGAGAAATCATAGTTGGCGAGACGAGAGGCCCATCTTTGCTCCAAAGCCCCCAATTTAGCTGTATTTAGATGTGCCAGAGGGTTATTATCAGTGAATGCAATGAATGGGGTAGCGGCTAGATAATCTTTGAATTTTTCCGTCACTGCCCACACTAATGCCAGGAACTCTAGTTTGAAGGAACTATAATTCTGGTCATTTTTCTCAGCTCCTTTCAGGGAGCGGCTTGCATAAGCTATCACTCTTTCTTTTCCCTCTTGAATCTGGGCTAACACAGCCCCCAGGCCTCGCTTGCTAGCATCAGTATACAGATGGAAGGGCTTGCTGTAGTCGGGATAACCTAACACGGGAGGCTCGGTCAGTTTCTTTTTTAACAACTGGAACGCTATCTCTCTCTCTTCATTCCACTCAATGAGCACTGGAGTTCTAGGACTTTTCTTGGGCTGCCCCCTCAAGAGTTCCTGGATAGGATCGGCTATTTGAGCAAAATGGGGGATGAAACGTCTATAGTAGCCGGCAAAACCCAGGAAACCCCTCACCTCTTTGACGGTAGTGGGTACCGGCCAGTTACGGACAGCCGCTAACTTATCAGGGTCAGGCTGTACGCCCTCTCCGCTTACCACATGCCCCAGGTATTTTACCGCAGGTTTGAGCAAGTGGCATTTAGATGGCTTTACCTTCAGGCCATATTTGACAAGGATTTCAAAGACCTCTGCTAAGTGTTTCAGGTGGTCTTCATATGTTTTTGAGTACACAATGACGTCATCTAGATACAGCAGCACTGTTTCTAAGTTTTTGTGACCCAAACACCGCTCCATTAGTCTCTGGAAAGTTCCTGGGGCATTACATAACCCGAACGGCATACAATTAAATTCAAACAGGCCCATGGGAGTGGTGAAAGCAGTCTTTTCCCTATCTGCCGGGGCCATGGGTACTTGCCAGTAGCCACTGGTCAAGTCCAATGTGGAGAAATAGGCAGCGGAGCCCAGAGCAGTTAGTGACTCTTCAATGCGGGGCAGTGGGTACGCGTCTTTGTGGGTTATTTGGTTAATTTTTCTATAGTCCACGCAGAAACGGATACCACCATCCTTCTTCTTTACAAGGACCAGGGGTGCCGCCCACGGGCTATGACTGTCCCGGATTACATTAGAGTCTTTCATCTCTTGGATCATTTCTTTTACAGTCTGATATGAAGTAGGCGGTAAGGGTCGGTATCTCTCCTTGATAGGAGGATGAGAGCCAGTAGGTATGGTGTGTTGTATGGCACTAACCTCTCCATAATCAGCAGCATGTTTACTGAAGGCCTGGTGGTGCTCTTTGACAAGCCGTAGTATCCCTTCTTGTTGATGTTGGGGGGTAGTCTCGTCCCCGACATGTAGCTCTTCCCACCAGGGTACCTGTGACTGGGGCACCGGCGGACATCCGCTGCCTGCAGCTGGCGGCTTTTCTGTCACTGGAAGACGGATGATGTCTTGGAAGAACACCTGAGAAAGCTGGGCAACAGGGTAATGCTTAGTAAGCGCAACAGGATGATCACTCAGGTTAATCAGACGGACAGGTACTTTACCTTGGGAGACGTTCACCAGGCACTTGGCAGCTCTCACATAAGGGTAGTTCTCCATCTGGATTGGCTCCACCAGGGCTGGATAATCTTGGCCTTGGACTCCCAGGACAGCACGACACCATAAGAGAGTTTGGGAATTAGGAGGCAAAGTCACAGGCTTATTATCACGAATCTTGGCAGTACAAATTTCTCCTTTCCCGTTAGCAAACCTCTGCTGGGCACTTAACACAGTGATAGTCTTTTGAATCACCCTCTTGGACGCAGAGGAAGCGGTGGGCAGAGTCTGGTGTAATACGGCAAGTATTTCAGCATAACAGTTTTTGAAGACATTGGTGCCTAGAATGACAGGATGTCCTCCTCTGTCGCCGGCCTGTACTACTATCACCCCCTGTTGAGGCAAGGTTACTTCTCCCACCTGCAGGGTGGGTTCCCAGTATCCATGGATCTTTACCGGTTTGCCATTGCTGGCGATAATCTCTACCCAGGATTCAGGCGGCTGGGTCAATTGATTGGTGTCCCAGAATCTTTCAAAGGCGGGCAGGTGAATAGTAGTGACCTGAGACCCAGTATCTAATAGGGCTTCAAAGGGGACCCCGTTAATCTCCACATTGATTTTAGGATGGGATCCTACATACCGTGGCATCCAATTTGGATCTTTTGGACCTAGTGTTCTACCTCCCGAGGGGTGGTCCTCAGCCTCAGGGGTTGCCCGTTTAACTGCCAGCAAGTGGATTCTGTGTGTCCCATCTTTTTGCAGTATGTACACACGGGCCGCTGGCGACCCCTATTGCGCCTCCCAGGATCCCTGGGGTGAGTCTCTTGGTATGGAGGTGGGAACGGCTTAGAGGGTGACAGGAACTCTTCTTCTGACATCATAGGTTTTTCCCATTCCTCCATTTTTCTGCACACTCTCTCTAGGCTTTTAGTGAGGTGATTTACTTGCTCTGTCAGCATGGCGATAGTATCGGTAGCTGTAGCTTGAACAGCTTGACCGGCCTCAGCTCGGTTAATAATAAACGGTTTTGACCTGCAGGCTGATAACTCAGGTGGGGTGCTCAACTCTGTAGATACTGCTGACGCCAGAATTTTTATAGCCAGTTCTTTAAAGTCCAGAAAGGTACTGTTAGGGTGTTGGGCGGACAGCATCTTTAATTGGGTCCTTATTTGCTCACTAGACACTCCGGTAATAAATTGTTCCCTCAGGGTCTGATCCTGGTTATCAGCTTCCTTGGGATCTATCTGGATTACAGCCCCCAAAGCCTCCTGAAGTGATAGGGCATAGTCACGGAGGGACTCACCGGACTTCTGTTTCTTGCCAAAGAAGTGCATCTTTATCTCTGAGGCAGTCCTCGTTTCAAAAGTGGCCCTGAGGCGGGTGAATACCTGCTCCAGAGTACTCCTTTCAGCAGCAGGCCAGGATAATACCTCTCTGCGGGCAGCCCCCTCCAGTTGCGCTAGCAAGATTTCCATTTGCTGATCGGCATTTATGGGGTACAGTTTGAATAAGGCCAGCAACTTTTCTTTAAAGTCTCTTAGGGTATGGACCTCTCCGTTATAGCGGGGAAACCATGGGGCCCCAAAGTAGTAAGGCATGGTAAAGGGCATCATGCTGGGGGCTATAGGATGATTAGGAGCCGCAAGCTCTCCCGGGTCCGGCCGCTCGGCAACTGCCGGATCTGACATGTTAACTTATTACAAGGTGGCCGCTGGTGACTAAAGGGGCCGGAACAATCCCCTTCCCTCCGGATACAAGTTCTTACCGGTTTCGCCGGGTGTGCGCAGGCCAAATCTCGTGAGACTCCGGACGTCCTGTGTACGCGGTGACGTTGCTGACGCAGGAAAAGCAGGGCCGCGGCGGTGTGATGATGAAGAGGGGCGGGATTCTCTGTGTCTTTGAAGGGATCCGCCCACGGAGGTCCTCAGCAGCGCGGGAAACTTTACTCCAGGCGGCCGGTGGCCATCTTGATCACGATTCCCTGACAGCAAGCAGGGTGTTGCAAAGTCCAATAAATCACAGTCCACAAATACGATTTTCTCTCTGGGGGTAGCGCAACACAGTACAGCGTCTCTGATTCCTCCCAGGCACAATTTCAATCCACCGGCTTGGAAATAAAGGGTACAGTCCTCGCAATACGGTGGTGGAATAGTTAAAGCACACAGTTCACACTTCTCTGCACTGTAGAAGTATGCGGATCCTGTTCGTGACGCCAAAAAGAGCGATGCAGTGTCCCAGGGGGTCAGTAGTGTATGCTGGGCTTTGTAGTGCAGATTGACTCACTAACCTGGGATCCACTGTCGTCTTCAATTGGGGGCAAATACTGGAACAGGCAGGTATTTAAAAGTTCGTGACGCCAGTGTCAATTAAACGGTGACACGCCGTGTATGGTATTGTAGAAGAATGAAGCAAGCATAGGATAGCCAACAAAAACTGGAACATTTACTGAATATCAGTGAATACAGCTGGTTCTTGGGAGTACAGAATGGCCGGTCTTAGCAAGGCATTATACAGAGTGTTGATTACAGGAGATGCAGTACAGGCGGCTTGCACACTATTCCTGACTGGTCCTGCTACATGTGACTTTCTCTCCAAGGTCTAATGCCCTTTATCTGGCGTACCCTTGAAGCTGTCCTTATCTAGTACCTCCTCTGCTGTCTTGAGTACCTCTTGCTTTGTCTGATCGGCCTCTGTGGTATTCTGTGTCTTCAGGCTGATTAGCTATGCCCTTCTGACTTCTATGCATACGGACTCAGGAGGGAACCCTCTCTGCACTGAGTCTGGAAACTTCTAACTTCCTGAGCTAGGCCCTAGCCTATTTATACTGAACTGGGGGCTCCCTCTGCTGGCTGTGATAAGGATTGCCGGTAACCGGCCTGACTGGCTTAAAGGGAACTACGCACTCAAATCTTAGCAGTGTCGGGTAGCCTACCCGTATGCTGCACATCACCTGTGGAGAGAAGGAGCGGGGCGGCCGGGTCGTCTTCCGGCTCGGGCCTACCTGGTCGTGAAGAGCTGGAGTGTCTGGCGCTGCGGCTGGGGGATTCGGGCCGGCAGCTTCAGTGTGAGGAGGATCGGAGCGCAGCGGCGGGACGTGCTGTGGGTGCGTCGCGCCCTCGTGTGGTGGGTCGGCGACATGGCGGCCAGATGAACGACGGGGAAGAGGTGGTGGCCGTGTACCCGGAACGGAGGCATGGTGTGGCGGCTGGCTGTCGGACGGCAGCTGAGTCCGTGTCTAGTGGAGCAGGAGGGATTTTGGAACCGCGGCCGGAGAGTGAGGCCCGCCCGGCTGGGGTGCGGACTGTTACCCTCTCCTCACGTCGGTGTCCTGAGGGGGAGGCGGCGCTTCTGGAGGACGGGGAGTTGGAGTCGGGTAGAGGATGTCGCGGCAGGTGGAAGGGACAACGCGATTCTGGAGGAGGCCGTGCCATGTGGACCTAGCTCGCCGGTGCGGACATCCAGGAGGGAAGAGGCGGCTTCCGGAGGATCTGTCCGGGGACAGCCAGGTGAGGTGACGACGTGTCAGATGCCGACTGGGGGTGCTGTTCAGTGTAGTGGGGGCGGTTCTGATGTGTTGGCCCGGGAAGTTCTGTCTGGGATGTTGTCTTTGCTGTCACGGTTGGGGTCAGGAGCGCCTTCATCTCCGGCGGCGGTCTGGGCGCTTGGGCAGGCAGGCGGGACCTTGGAGCAGGGGACGGTGCAAGGTGCGGTGGGTGTTGGTGATAGCGGGGTTACGGGTGGTGTGCAGGCTTCTGGGTCTGGTACCGGAGGCAGGAGTGAAGTGGGGGATGGCGTTCGACTGTCGGATGCGGCTAAAGGGGAAATTTATGTGTGCTTTGAAGGGCCGCTGGGGTCTCA
Source organism: Bufo gargarizans (assembly GCF_014858855.1). Lineage (NCBI taxonomy): Eukaryota > Metazoa > Chordata > Amphibia > Anura > Bufonidae > Bufo > Bufo gargarizans. The sequence continues at coordinate 500,074,948 of NC_058081.1, forward strand.
TTTAAAGCAAGAAGTCAGGGAGAAGATATGGAGGGATGAATATGTGGAAATATTTTCCTTGCTTCCTTTGGAAAAATTTAATTTGGATCGTGGGAGGCCGGATGACAGTAAAAAGGAGGATGAGGAAAGGAGGCGGTACAGGTTGATCCCACGTACTTTTCAGAATTGGCTTCAGGCATTTGCGATTTTGGCCAGCGTAGTTGGGGAGAAAACGCCTGAACATTGCTCAGCTCTGTTCTGTTATATGGATGCGGTGGGGGAGGCGCATCGGACGTATGGGGGCGTGGCGTGGCTCAGGTATGATGAGCAGTTCCGGCAACGGAAGGCGGTCAGGCCTAACATACGGTGGGACCATAAAGACATAGGTTTATGGATGAGATTGATGGCGGCTCCTAGGGGTGGCCCTCAGCCCTTTCGGGGACCGGCCGGGGGTTCCTCGGCTTCTGAATCGCAGGGAGGAGGTAGGAAGGGCTGTTGTTGGCAATACAATGAGGGACATTGCAGGTTCTTGTCCGATTGCCGGTACAAGCACGAGTGTTCCGGTTGCGGTGGCTCCCATAGTTTGTCGTGCTGCTTCAAACGGGGGAAGGGTAAGGGACCCGAGGCTGTGCAGAAGAGGGGTGACTCCGGTGAGGGTGGAAGAGATGGAGCCCTATTTAAAGATTTATCCAAATAGGGAGGTTGGGCGTTTTTTGTTGGCGGGGTTTACTGACGGTTTTGTGATCCCGTGTAGTTCGGTCGTGCCGTGTTTGTCGGTGCGGAATTTGTCCTCGGCGTTGCGTCATCCGGATGTGGTGAGGGATAAGATTGAGAAGGAAGTTGCGGCAGGCAGAGTGGTAGGCCCCTTTAGTGAGCGCCCCTTGCCTGACTTGTGGGTGTCCCCGTTGGGATTGGTGCCTAAGAAAGAACCCAATAAGTTTAGACTTATTCATCATTTGTCATATCCGGAAGGGGGGTCGTGAATGATGGAATAGCGGATGAGTTGTGTTCGGTGTCTTACACGTCCTTTGATGCGGCGGTGCGATGGGTTAGGTGTTTTGGGCAGGGGGCCCTGCTTGCTAAGACGGACATTGAGGCTGCTTTTCGGTTGTTGCCCATTCACCCGGATAGTTTGCATTTGCTGGGATTTCAATGGGAAGGTTGTTATTATGTGGATTGTTGTTTGCCTATGGGCTGTGCAATTTCTTGTTCACTGTTTGAGTCGTTTAGTTCTTTTCTGGAGTGGGTGGTGAAGCAGGAGTCGGGATGGAACTCGGTGCTACATTATTTGGACGATTTCTTGTTCTTAGGTCCGGCCGGATCCAAGGTGTGTCCTGTGTTGTTGCACACGATGGAGCGTGTGGCGGCGAGGTTTGGTGTTCCTTTGGCGGGTGAAAAAACGGAAGGGCCTTCCACGGTCATTACGTTTCTGGGGATTTAAATTGACAGCATGGCCATGGAGTGTCGGTTACCGGACGATAAGGTGTCTGATTTGTTGGAGCAGGTCGTTTTTCTGCGAAAAGCTAAGAAGGTTCAGCTTAAGCGGGTTCAGTCTGTATTGGGTAAATTGAATTTCGCTTGTCGGATTTTGCCGATGGGGAGGGTTTTTTGTCGGCGTTTAGCGTTATCAACGGCGGGGGTGGTGGCCCATTTTCATTATTTACGTTTACCTGTCGCGGTAAAAGAGGATTTGGCGGTGTGGGAGAGTTTTTTGGGGGAGTATAATGGGCGGTCAATATGGATGGAGGAAGCGATCAGTAGTGTGGATCTGGAGTTGTTTTCTGATGCTGCGGGTTCGTGTGGATATGGTGTTTTTTGCCAGGGGCAATGGAGCGCGGGTGCGTGGCCGGTGGAGTGGGAGCGTGCTGGTTTCCTTAGCAACTTGGTTTTGTTGGAGCTTTTTCCCATAGTTTTGGCTACGGAGTTGTGGGGGGATTGGCTCAGGAATCGGCGGGTTCGTTTTTATTGTGACAACATGGGGGTAGTGCAGGCGATTAATAGCCAGACAGCTAATTCTCCGCCGGTGTTGAATTTACTCAGGCATTTGGTGTTGCGGGGGCTGCGTTTGAATGCATGTTTTGTTGCGGTGCATGTGCCAGGTGTAGATAACTCACTCGCGGATTCCCTTTCTCGTTTTCAGTGGGATCGTTTCCGCAGCCTGGCGCCGGACGCCGAAGTTCAGGGCTTACCTTGTCCCCAGTGGCTCTGGAGCGTGGCCTTGGGGTGTCGGCGGGTCTGATTGGTCAGTCACTCAGTAGAGGTACGTGGTCGGCCTATTCGTCAGTATGGTTGTTGTGGGAGGAGCTGATAGAGCGTGTTGGGGGGTATAGTTCGGTTGAGGAACTTCGGACTTTATTGGTTTTTTGGGTAGGTTCATGTTATGCGGATGGTTTGTCTTTTTCTGTGGCGTCTAGGAGGGTGGCGGCTGTTGCCTTCTGGTTGCGTTTGCGGGGAATTGCGGATGTGTCTCTGTGTTTTATGGTTCGGCAGGCGCTGAAAGGTTATAGGCGGGGTACGATTCGTAGGGATGGCAGACGGCCGGTTTCTTTTGAGGTGTTACGAGTCCTGTGGGAAAAAGCAGGTGTGGTTTGTGTGTCTGGATTTGAAGCGCTGTTGTTTAGGACGGCGTTTTCATTGGCTTTTTTCGGAGCCTTTCGGATTTCAGAATTGGTTTCTGCCAGTCGTGCGGGGGATGGCGGTTTGTTGAGGGAGGATGTTTGGTTGGGGGATGGTGGTTTACGGTGCGTGATCCGCAGGTCAAAAACGGATCAGTTGGGTAAGGGTGCAGTTTTGTGGCTTAGGCCTTTGGTTGGGTCGGTGCTTTGTCCGGTGCGTTGTGTGGAGGAGTATTTGGAGGTGCGGCCTGATGGTGGGGGTTCTTTGTTGGTTCCCCAGGACAGTTCGCGGTTGTCGCGTTTTCAATTTATTGCTGTATTTACAAAATGTCTGGGTGCAGCTGGTCTCCCTATTAATGAGTATGCGTCTCATTCTTTCCGGATAGGGGCCGCAACGGAGGCGGCTAAGTGGGGGCTCGGGGAAGAGGTTATTAAACGTATTGGGCGTTGGGAGTCGGATTGTTTTCACTCTTATATTCGGCCTCATCTGTTGTGATGGTTGGTGGGTGGTGTTTGTTGGCGGAATTCGGTGTATTTTGAAGTGTGTCATAATTATTTTATCTTGTTTTAGGGGCGGCGCCGTGTCTCGCATGGATCTTCGGGCATTCCTACGTCTACTGGGGGGCCTTACGCGCAGATGTTAGAAGGAATGGACGCCAGTTGGGTTTCCCGGTGGAGGAATTGCTAGTTCGTTGGATCGGTTTGAGGGGGCTTCTGTGGGGGCGGGTTCTGCCTGAAATTCACATGAATGCCACTTTGGATCGGCCTCCTGATATATTGGTGCTTCACGTTGGAGGCAATGATTTGGGGGTGCGGCGTTCCCGGGATGTTATTCGGGATGTAAAATTGGATGTGCTACGCCTATTGTCGGAGTTTCCGGATTTGTTGTTGGTCTGGTCGGAGGTGGTTGCGCGGCGTTGCTGGCGTTTTGCTAGGTCGGTGGAGCGGATTAACAAAGCCCGGGCTAAATTGAATAAGGAGGTGGGGCGTTTTGTGCGCAGGCAAGGTGGGATTGTGGTTCGTCATCGGGAATTGGAGGCGGCGTCGCCTCAATTCTTAAGGGATGATGGTGTACACCTGAATGATGTGGGCATAGATATGTGGGCTTTGGGTATCCAGGAGGGTTTGGAGACGGCCTTTAGGGTGTGGCGTGACGCCCACAGGTGAGGTGTCACCGGTGGTTGTCTGTGGCTGAAGGAAATAGGATCCTGGGGAGCAATTCAATGGTTAAGAGGTGCAGGACATGTTGGAGCCTGCATCTCAGATGGTTTGTTAATGCCGAGGATGGGTCCCCTGTTGGGCTACAAGGCCTACAGGGGGGGATACTAGTATACTTCAAGGAGTTGGTGCCCTTGGGTCGGTGAGTGCGGCCAAGGGTAAGTCTTGAAGTGAGGCGGTGAAGGAGGATACGGCTCGTGAGGGTTGCCCTCCAGGATCCTTGTTATGTGTAGAAATGCCGGATGTTATTATGGTTATTGTTATTATTGTTATTATTATTATTAATGATTATATGGTGTACGATGTGGTTTTTGTTATGCGTGGAATAATAAAGTTGGCCACCATGGTCATTTTACCAAGCAAGTAAGTGTTGGAGTGGTTATTTTAAAGGGGTAGCAGGGTAGGTTGTGTAGCCGAAGGAGATTCTTCCATCCTATTAAGTCATATTGCTAACACATCCTTTCACACTTGGAGACAGTTTGGCCAGCCGTATATCATTTTTCACCCCTCAGCCTGGAAATTGCAGAGACAATTAGCAAGTACTTCATTGCCTGCCTTTGTTTCTGTTGAGGGACTTTAGAGATATAAAGGAGTACTAAAACCCCCATCGTTGCTGCTGTCCATATGCTGCTATTGGGGAAGGATTGGACTGTGTTTTATGCCTTGGAACGGTGTCTGGTTACTGTTGGATGTACTACTACTTCTATCCTGCACTTTAATCCAGTGTCCTACAGTATATCTGTTCTGAGGCCCGACAAAAAAAAAAGTTCTAAAAACTGACAGGGTGTAGTGATCTGAAAAATGCAGAACGCACGCAGCCTGCATCCGTGGTTTGAGGACCACGCAAAGGGTCATTTTCTGCTGGTGTCTGCCAGGTCCAAACAGCATATTTTTGCTGCAGCTCAGTGCTCCGTCATAAAACAAAGAAAAATCTAGCGCTCTCTCCCAGAGCAACTCGTGCAGAGTATACAGGTATACACCAAGCTGTAGGTGTAGTTTACAGCACTCCTCACAGAAGTAATGAGTAGCTCAACTCTAAATGAATCAAATTTGTTTAAAAGCAAAACAAAAAAAACCACTTTGCTCTTAATGTACCTGAAATTTTGTGACTTTGGGATCATTCCCATACACTTGTATAGGAGCCATCCCATTGAAATGAATGGGACAGCTTGGGTCGCAGAGGCGAGGGCGAGAAGGTAAACAGTGAAGAGGAGGTAGTGCTGGCACTGCGGGCGCCTCCTCTTCAAACAGCTGATCGGCGGGGGTGCCGGGTGTCGGACCCCCGCCAATCTGATATTGATGATCTATCCTGAGCATAGGTCATCAATATTAAAAGCCCGGAGAACCCCTTTAAGGACAAAAGTTCAAGCAGTCAATAAAGTTGAAAAAAGAGAGTATTCCTCATTTAAGGAGAAAGAATTCCCAACTTCTATCAGGTAATCAGAATACAGAAACTCCCCGGACAACCCTTCTAAGAATTCTTGTATATAACCTGTAATATTATTATACTATAGAAAAGCATCAAGGCCTCTCTTAAACTCTTTTAGTGAGTTCACCATCACCACCTTCTGGAAGAGAGTTCCTTGGTCTCACTGCTCTTACAGTAAAGAATTCTTTATGTTGATGGAGAAACCTTCTTTCCTCTAATCGTAGTGGATGTTCCCTTGTCAAGGTCATAGTCCTGGGTATAAATAGCTCTCTGCACTTACCCTTATTATATTTATGCACGGTTATTAGACCTCCCCTCATCCCCATCTTGGTATTATCAGACTAGAGAATCTTGTTTCTTACAGTCTGAGTCTTTTAGTTTTTAGGTTTTTTTTTTACTTTCATGTATCTTTTAATGAGGAGAGGCTTATTTCTGGCCAGCCATCTGCACACAGGATCTTAGGAGCTCAGCCAGAGTGACCACTGGGGTCTTGGGCACCTCTTTTTCCAAGGCCCTTTCCCCAGATTACTTAGATTGGTGAGGTGGCCAGCTCCTGTTTGTTCCAAATGTTTTCCATTTAAGAATTAAGGAGGTCGTTCTGGGAACTTACAAGTGCAGCACATTTTCTTTTTTATACTTTTCTCCAGAACTGTGCCTCCACACGATCCTGACTCCAGGCTTGACAGGAAGTTCTTTCCTCCTCTTGGCTTTGTTTTTGCTCAGTCTGCTGTAAAACCTTATATTGACAGACATATATCACTCTAGTCAACTGAATTTACCACAGATGGACTCTAATCAAGGTGTAGGAACATCTCTAAGATGACCAAGAGAAATGGGAACCTATCTCTCCCCTTCCTCCCCCCCACCCAGCTAAATTTCAAGTGTCATAGCAAAGGGTCTGAATAGTTAAAGTATGTCCATGCAAAATTTTTGTAAAAGTTCCTAAAATTCTGTTTTCACTTTCTTATTGAGGAGATTGAGTGCAGATTGATTTTATTTTAGCACAAGGCCGCAAGATAGCAAAATGTTAAAAAAGTTAAAGAGTCTGAAGACTTTCCGAATGCAAGTCTTTCAGAATACAGGGAAGATGTGAATAAGAAGAATGATTACATGTCCCCATCACAGTGAACTTGTCCATTATGGGAGTGGCTATCTTGATATGAGAGCGGCGTTGAGCGGCCGCGCTACGGCCTTAATAGAGCCGGAGGCTGTGTCTTTGTGTGTGCTGCACGCGCGCTAACAGGAGCGTGCAGCGTCCATTACCTGCAGGCAGAGTGACAGATTCGCTAAGCAGATGGGGCGAACTGCACTCATGCCGATATAACACTCTGCTCCTGAGGACATATCACTGTTACAAAAGTGATATAGAAATGCGTCGAGTCCCAGGCTGGGAGTCCCAGGCTATGAGCTGTGCACCACGATTGGCCAGCGCTGCAGCAAGGGACAACCCTAATACAAAAACTCCGCCCAGTACAACAGAGGGAGCTGCAGACACCGCAGCCTATACCGGGAGAACGGAGCGGCGCCCAGACATACTAGTAAGTGCAGGGGGACCCCTGGGCGCCGCACTGCCCACAGATATAGTTAGTTTTTAAACTAGTGAAAGGTCCTCTTTAAGCAATTAATCCACAGTGTGTTTGGATATTTGGGCAGGATACCATAGAAAAAAACCCTGATATATCCAGTCAAACACACTGTTTCATTTAAGTGTGGAGGAATAGGCTATACCCATACAATTGTGGCATGAGCCACTCCTCCAGACTTTGCCTGATGAGTTTATCATGTGGTGGGTCGCCAGAATTTTTTAGAAATACAATAATAAAGTTTCTTTTTTAAGCGTTTATTCAGGCAGTAAAAGCACATTTTGACTTGGCAAGATTTGCCCACTCTTCTTTGCAAAAACACTCCAAATCTGTCAGATTGTGAGGGCATCTCCTGCCTGTGCACAGCCCTCTTCAGATCACCCCACAGATTTTCAATCGGCTTCAGGTCTGGGCTCTGGCTGGGCTATTCCAAAACTGTAATCTTCTTCTGGTGATTTGGTTGATTTGGATGTATGCTTTGGGTCGTTGTCATGCTGAAAGATGAAGTTCCTCTTCATGTTCAGCTTTCTAGCAGAAGCCTGAAGGTTTTGTGCCAATATTGACTGGTATTTGGAACTGTTCATAATTCCCTCTAGCTTAACTAAGGCCCCAGTTCGGACTGGAGAAAAACAGCCCCTTGGCATGATGCTGCCACCACCATGCTTCACTGTGGGTATGGTGTTCTTTTGGTGATGTGCAGTGTTGTTTATGCGTCAAACATATCTTTTGGAATTATGGCCAAAAAGTTCAACCTTGGTTTCATCAGACCATAGCACCTTTTCCCACATGCTTTTGGGAGACTTCAGATGTGTTTTTGCAAAATGTAGCCTGGCTTGGATGTTCTTCTTCGTAAGAAAAGGCTTTCGTCTTGCCAATCTACCCCATAGCCCAGACACAGCCAGTACTTGCCAGATATTCCTGCAGCTCCTTTAATGTTGCTGTAGGCCTCTTGGTAGCCTCCCAGACCAGTTTTTTTCTCATCTTTTCATCAATTTTGGAGGAACGTCCAGTTCTTGGTAATGTCACCGTTGTGCTATATTTTCTCCACTTGATGATGTCTTTTCTGTGTTCCATGGTATATCTAATGCCTTGGCAATTCTTTTGTACCCTTCTCCTGACTGATACCTTGTAACAATGAGATCCCTCTGATGCTTTGGAAGCTCTCTGTGGACCATGGCTTTTGCTGTCGGATGCGACTAAGAAAATTTCAGGAAAAACCAACTAGAGCAGCTGAACTTTATTTGGGGTTAATCAGAGGCACGTTAAATGATGGCAGGTGTATGCTGACTCCTATTTAACATGATTTTGAATGATTGCTTAATTCTGAACACAGCTACATCCCCAGTTATAACAGGGTGTGTACACTTATGCACATTATTTTAGTTTGTTTTTGTTTTCTTCCCTCCACCCAAAAGATTTCAGTTTGTTTTACAATTGAGTTGTACAGTTTATAGGTCACATTAAACATGGAAAAAGTTCTGAAATGATTTATCTTTGTCTCATTTTTTTTACATCACAGAAACCTGACATTTTAACAGGGGTGTGTAGACTTTTTATATCCACTGTAAATGATGCAACTCCTCAAATCCATGCTAATTCCAGGTTGTGAGGCACCAAAATATGAAAAACATCGAGGGCGGGTGAATACTTTTGCAAGCCACTATATATGGGGGTCTACCAGATTTCTGGAATGAATAGTGGCATTCTTTATTTTTTATTTTTTTTTGCCAGCATGTGCAATGGGGGCTTCATGAAAGTTAACTGAAAACTGACATACTCTGTATATGACACAAACTGAGGCCTAAAAAACAAACAAATAATCATTGGGCCTAAGGATATCCATACACCATTTCAGTAGACTCCAGCTTTCTCACCTTTACTTCTACTTGTCAAGTACATAAGCCAATGATTAACCAATAGCAGGAATTTTTACTGATGTAGTTTTGAACTTTTATGAGACTTTAATAATCAGGTGCCCTTTGGCTATTACTGTAGATGTTTTACTTACTGGCATGTTTACAGATGCAGCAGGGCTGTGTGGTATCTGGAACAGCTCACAGTGATACTGTAATGTGTCATCGTGGGATTACAGTGAACCTGCTAAATAATGTTATTTTATCGTTATTCTCACAAGGCAGCAGCAATTCAAAGATATCAGGTTCAACAACAAAATTCACCCGGTTGTAGAAGTGGATCAGAATTCATAGAGGAGGTCCTCTATTCCTCACCCCTGTCAGCCAGAGCAGAGAACAGCTACAAAGAGCCTTGGAAGACCCTACATGTCTGCATTATGTGGACATATCATGGATTTCAATGGAGACTATGCAATGCTTTACTTCTCCTGCAGGGATATTTAACTCTCAGCATTTTCAAGGCGCCTTGTGATCTGCTTGTCCAAAAATTGCTGTTTCTTCTCAGAATAAGGGATTGTCCAAAATTATATAACCCATTTACGTTCACATATGCACTTTACTTCAGTTTGATTTCATACATCCAGATGCATCCATTCTATTTGGATGCACTTACTGTATATTAAATTGAAACTGAACAAACCGGAATTGGTACTAAAAACATTGTAAGTCAATGGGCGCCACATCCGTTTTTTGTTTTTTTTTCTGATCCAGAAAAAACGGATCTGGCACCATTGACTTGCATTGTTTTTAGTGCCAAATCCGGTTTGTTCAGTTTTTAACAAAACAGAATCCCATGCTGGATCTGAAAACTGTAATGCAAAACGCATATGTGAAAGTAGCCTAAAGTATATGGTGCATTTAACCAAGAGTTAACAACTATTGTACAATTATTGATAGATAAACTGGTTAGTGAGAATATTGAGTTTCAGCACCATGGACAGGGCCCAATGCTGTATACCATCCTTCTGACAGTAGTAAATCATCCAATGGTCTGAAATGTAATCTCCACCCCATTATGACCGTGCCTGTCCCCGAAACTGTCCAGAAACTCCCCTTAAAAGTGAAATCTGCACAAACCCTGCTCCCCTCATTAGGATCCCACTTGCCAGACACTGCTGGTAAAAGTAAGCTGTTGGGAGGGAGGCATAAACTAGATATTAGGAAATATAACATATACTGTAGAATAACTATTCCTAGAATAGAATATATCTGCACAGGAAGCTGAGTTACTTTGCAAATCGTACATAATATGAATATTGCACAAGCTTTATAATAGCCCAGAGCCATAATTCGGCTGCCTCTGAGCTGAAATCACCCACTGTTCCCTGTTGGCTCAATGTATGCAAAAAATTGAAAAGATTGGCTGAGATTATTTGCACTGATTTGTAGTTGTTACACCAGGAACTGGGCTCTCATCTGATTTGTCACTGACATACTCAGCTCTGCTAAAGCCTCCAAGCTAAGGCCAAGTTCACACTTCAGGTATTGGATCAGTTATTGTGACCCTACACCAGTAGTGAAGTCTACTCAGAAATAAGGTATAATGGCAAGACCTGCTCCTGTTCTGTGTTTTGTGACCTAAACCTAGTTTTGGTTCACAATAACTGACGGAAATAACTGACCAAATAAGGCAACTTTCACATCTGCGCTTTCCCTTTTTCGCTATTGAGATCCGTCATAGGGTCTCAAAACCGGAGGAAAATGTTTCAGTTTTGTCCCTATTCATTGTCAATGGGGACAAAACTGAACGCAACGGAGTGCACCAGAATGCATTCTGTTCCGTTTCATTTCCTTCCCATGACGCACACAAAAGCGCTGCAAGCAGAGTTTCCGAGTGCGTCCTGGGATGCGGAGCAAGAAGGATCCATCATGACTCACACTGTAAGTCAATGGTGGCGGATCCGTTTTCTCTGACACAAGAGAAAACAGATCATTCACCCATTGACTTATGTTGGTTTTAGACACGGACCCGTTTTGGCTATGTTAGAGATAATACAACCAGATCCGTTCATAACGGATGCAGACGGTTGTATTATCATGATGGAAGTGTTTTTGCTGATCCCTGATGCTGGTGTGAAAGTAGCCTAAGGCTTTGTTCACATGACTGATCTGCCTTTCCGTTCTCCTGCTCCGTTGAGAAAGGACGGAGAAGGCACATAACTGAGACAAACGGAGCCTAAGGACCCCATAGACTATAATGGGGTCCATTATGTTTCCGCTCAGAAGGTGATTTTGAAGTGCTCCAAAATCATCTTCTGAGCAGAAACATAATGGACCCTATTATAGTCTATGGGGTCCTCAGGCTCCGTTCAGCTCAGTATTGTGCCAAATCCGTCCTTTCCGTTCTCCTGCTCCTAAATGGAGCAGAATGGAAAGGCTGAACGGTGATGTGAATGAAGCCTTACTGAAATAAGGCTTTGTTAAGTATAATACATGATGTAACTCAGGATCAGTACAGGACAAGTAATATAATGTATGTATACAGTGACTCCACCAGCAGAATAGTGAGTACAGCTCTGGAGTATAATACAAGATATAACTCAGGATCAGTACAGGATAAGTAATGTATGTATACAGTGACTCCACCAGCACAATAGTGAGTGCAGCTCTGGATTATAATACAGGATGTAACTCAGGATCAGTACAGGATAAGTAATGTATGTACTCAGGGACTCCACCAGCAGAATAGTGAGTGCAGCTCCGAAGTATAATACAGGATGTAACTCAGGATTAGTACAGGATAAGTAATGTAATGTATATACACAGTGACACCACCAGCAGAATAGTGAGTACAGCTCTGGAGTATAATACAGGATGTAACTCAGGATCAATACAGGATAAGTAATGTAATCTGTACACAGTGACTTAACCAGTAGAATAGTGAGTGCAGTTCTGGAGTATAATACAGGATGAAACTTAGGTTCAGCAAAGGGTAAATAAGGTATGACTATAGTGACTCCATAGGTAGAATAGTGAGTAGTGTTGAGCGGCATGTCCCATATTCGAATTCGCGAAATTTCGCGAATATTTGAAAGAATATTCGTAAAATATTCGCGAATATTCGAATTCGTTATTATTTCGCATATGCGATAATTCAAATTTTCGCATCGCATAATACATATTATGAGATGCAAAATTCGCATGTGCGCTAATGAAATCGCCTTACGAAGATTCGCAACTCAATTCAATCACTAATGTAAGAATGCAAAGCCCTTTGCCTCTGTTCTGGGACAAGTGCTGATATTCGCCTGTGCGCTAATAAAATCGCCTTACGAAGATTCGCAACTCAATCACTTTCTAGGCAATGTGAGTAAGATCTGAGCTTTTGGACTTTTGTGAATCAATCGAGATACAGTGGGGGGTGATGACTGTAGTTGACAGAGTACAGATCAATGTAATCTGTAAGGTGGAAACTAAAATAAAAAATACGAATATTCGTAAATCGAATTTTACGAAGTTCGAAGTATTCGCGAATATGGTGCTATACTATATACATGCACAGGCCTTTGCCTCTCTGTTCTGGGGACAAGTGTAGATATTCGCATGTGCGCTAATAAAATCGCCTCACGAAGATTCGCAACTCAATTCACTAATGTATGAATGCAAAGCCCTTTGCCTCTGTTCTGGGACAAGTGCCGATATTCGCATTTGCGCTAATAAAATTGCCTTATGAAGATTCGCGCCTCAATCACTTTCTAGGCAATGTGAGTAAGATCTGAGCTTTTGGACCTTTGGGAAACAATCAATTATATGTGTACTGTAATTTTGTGGAAAAAAAAACGAATATTCGTTTTTACGAATATATAGCACTATATTCGAAATATTCGCGAAATCGCGAAAGTTGCGATATTCGCGAAAAAAATTCGCTTTTCGAATATTTGCGCTCAACACTAATAGTGAGTGCATCTCCACAGTAAACAACAGGATGTAACTCAGTACAAGGTACGGTAAGTAAAATAAGGTGTCGATTTTTTTATAGACTATATATTTCTACTGTATAAATAGTAAAATGGTGAGCCTATGCTGTCTGCTGTCTGGTAATTGCTGTGTTCACATGAATGAGACTGAGCTGCAATACAAGACACAATCTGTGAATGCGAATGGCACTGTTTCTAGACAAAAAATAAATAAAAAATGATATTGTCCAAATCTCATTCAATCTCTTATTTTCTTTTCAGACAGTATACGAACTCTTACAAGATACAATTACACTATCCTATGGCCATAGTGCTGAACTGTGATGACACCTGCTCTGTAAACATATGTAATCTCATTGGTTCGTATACCAGTTTGACCTTATCTTCATTTTGATATTTCTATAAACTTAGGTTTTAGTCATATTAGGGTCCATATGGTTGCTGAAAAATATGCACCACCTATGGGATCTCTAAAGGTAGATCACAACAAAGTAATATGATGATCTGTTTGGCCCAGTTGATGCATGTGCAGGACAGAATTGGATACTTACAATATATAATATTTGGTAAATATTATTCTTACAACAACTTAGTCAGCATATTGCTTGGGGTCCGCAGTTTTTTGGAGTCTAGTATTAGATGAGGAAGAGAGTGGAAATACACGTGCTCACTCCTCAGACAATTAATCCTAAATCCCAGAAAATCCCTGAGATATTTGAATCAAGAAAAACATCTCTACTTTACAATACTCCAAAGAGAGAGGGAAAGAACTAGAAGGTCTGGAATCTGCATGGCCGAGCATTGGAATCAGCTAGTAAAGTATTGGCTATATAAGGCTGATATAGACTTTACTGTAGTGAGAAGAGCAATGCTAATACACCCTCCACATTTTAAAAAGTTTGGCCAGATGTATCCTTAATCCTGTACCCTTCAGCTGGGGATTACAGACAAGTTACGAGAACCTTATTGCCAGCCTTAGATTCTGCAGAGAGATAGAGGAAAGGAGTACTACAACCCCCATCTATGCCTATATTATTATCAGGGAAAATTTGCACTGTTAAATGTTTGTAACTGTCTTTGATACTGTTGGATGTACTACAACGCCCATCTATTTTCTACAACTAGCCTGGTTACTGACTCCAACACCATTCATCAGCCAAAGCACTTACATCTCCTGCCCTGCACCCGTACTAAACTCAGACCATCAGGCAGCAGCCCCAACATCAGGGTGTTCCCTTACCCTGGGTTCACACCTGAGCGTTCTGAAAGGAGCGCTCTGTATGCGTGATTGTACAGGCGTTTACAATCGCGCATGCAGAGACAAGCGAACGCCCATTGTCGCGCGTTCCCGAATATCTATGTACAGGAACGCGCGACAAAACGGCCCAAAAAAGCTCAAGAACTTGTTTGAGCATCGGGTGTTTTATAGCGCGATCGTACGTGCTGTTAAACGCCTAGGTGAGAACCATTCCCATAGGGAAGCATTGGTTTCTCCTTGTTGAGCGTTTTACAGCGCGTAGGAATGCGCTGTAAAATTCTCAGGTGTGAACTTAGGGTTAGGGAAGAAAGTGTGCGCCCTCCTGTCACTGTCCTGGCCCTAGGGAGCATTGGTGTGATTTATGTGAATAACTACTGCAGTCAGAGTCACTACCACTCCCATCCACCACTCTGCTCCTCCCAGGCCACGGCCTTAACAAATGAACTCTCAGTTGATAGAGGGGGTATCCTATGTAGATAGATAGATTTGAAGGACCTAGCATGCCCTTGCATTACAAAAACAGCCCATTGATATCAATGTGAACTGTGCAATGCTTCATTTACTGTGTTGGAGTCGGGAAATTGAGCAATTGAGCAATTACTGATTGATTCTTCTATAGGTTACAGCTGATCTCAGTTTACAGCTCAGTCTATTAGTAATGCCTACTTGGAAACACATTCGTTATGCCCTACCTGAGCATTTTGCTAAACCCTTGATACTGTTGGATTAGGCTGATTTCACACGGGCGAGATTTCCGCGTGGGTGCAATGAGTGACGTGAACGCATTGCACCCGCACTGAATCCTGACCCATTCATTTCAATGGGTCTGTGTACATGAGCGTTGTTTTTCACACATCAGTTCTGCGTTGCGTGAAAATCGCAGCATGTTCTATATTCAGCGTTTTTCACGCAGCCCTGGCCCCATAGAAGTGAATGGGGCTGCGTGAAAAACGCATTGCATCCGCAAGCAAGTGCGGGTGCGATGCGTTTTTCACTGATAATTGCTAAGAGATGTTGTTTGTAAACCTTCAGTTTTTTATCACGAGCGTGAAAAACGCATCAAAACGCATTGCACCCGCGCGGAAAAAACTGAACAACCGAACGCAATTGCAGACAAAACTGACTGAACTTGCTTGCAAAATAGTGCGAGTTTCACTGAACGCACCCTGAACGCATCCGCACCTAATCCGCAGGGCCGGTGCAAGGATTTTTGCCAACGCAAGTGAAGCTACATTTTGGCACCCCATCCCCCCCGCCACGCTTCTCCTCTCTGTGGTCCTGGTATCTTCTCTCTGCTTCAGACAATCGTTGGTTTAAGGACCATATTTTTCGCCCCTCTAAGACACACCTAGGTTTTAGAGGAGGATAATAAGAAAAAAATATTTTCCATTACACCTCAGGTCAGACCAGCAATCAGACCCTCAATGTTAATCAGACCTCAGATCAGAACCCCATGTCAGACATCAGCCCCCAATGTCAGCCATCAGACCCCCATGTCACATTTCTCCCCCTCCATGTCACATTTTTCCGCCCTCCCCCAGGGTGCGCCCTAAGGCGGCCGCTTGGTCTGCCTTATGGTAGCACCGGCCCTGCTAATCCGTCACGCCCGTGTGAACTCCTTAGGGCTCTTTCACACTTGCGTTCTTTTCTTCCGGCATAGAGTTCCGTCGTCGGGGCTCTATGCCGGAAGAATCCGGATCAGTTTTATCCTAATGCATTCTGAATGGAGAGAAATCCGTTCAGGATGCATCAGGATGTCTTCAGTTCAGGACCGGAACGTTTTTTGGCCGGAGAAAATACCACAGCATGCTGCGCTTTTTGCTCCGGCCAAAAATCCTGAACACTTGCCGCAAGGCCGGATCCGGAATTAATGCCCATTGAAAGGCATTAATCCGGATCCGGCCTTAAGCTAAACGTCATTTCGGCGCATTGCCGGATCCGACGTTTAGCTTTTTCTGAATGGTTACCATGGCTGCCGGGACGCTAAAGTCCTG
Source organism: Bufo gargarizans (assembly GCF_014858855.1). NCBI lineage: Eukaryota > Metazoa > Chordata > Amphibia > Anura > Bufonidae > Bufo > Bufo gargarizans. The sequence goes on from NC_058081.1 coordinate 500,090,854, forward strand.
GCAGCCATGGTAAAGTGTAGTGGGGAGCGGAGGAGCAGTATACTTACCATCCGTGCGTCATCCATGTGCATGGGGCGCTCTGACGTCATTTTGGAGCGCCCCGGGAGCCGCACGGACTGTAAGTATACCGCTCCCCCGCTCCTACTATGGCAACCAGGACTTTAATAGCGTCCTGGCTGCCATAGTAACACTGAAAGCATTTTGAAGACAGATCCGTCTTCAAATGCTTTCAGTTCACTTGCGTTTTTCCGGATCCGGCGTGTAATTCCGGCAAATGGAGTACACGCCGGATCCGGCAAGTGTGAAAGAGCCCTTAGGAGGTTCTAGGGTGCTCCAGTGGCAGAGAACCATTCTCACTGTGATCCTAGCTTTTATTCCACTTATTTCACTAAAACTTTAACATTCACACCTTGGACTTACTTGAGGTTGACAAACAACAGCAATTATTAATTCCTTGCCTTGCTCCTCATTATCTTACAAGTAATAGGAAGTGCTGAGGTTCAGGATCCTAATTACTGGAACTCTCATTGTTTAAGCCACAACCTTATAACCTCATTTTACATCTCGTTTCTTTGTATGTTTGTCTTGCACACATTAGCAGGGCATCTCGGTTCTCAGTGGACCGTAGAAGAATCTACCAATTGATGACTATAATGTAAGCCCGGGGATAAATTCTCCAGAGATTGCAGGCTGTTTGCACACACATTAAATAACTAGAATGCCTGGAAACTCTCCAGAGGTGAGCTGTAGACTGAACACCCTGAGCAAAGTACATACGAATCTCGTGGAGAATACTTTGTGTGCCCAGCACCTATTAGAACCTTCCTAAGGAGCTATGGCTCTGGTGGTTATTTAACTCCTCTTAAAAGGGTCATTAGATATTTTTACTTTCTTGGCTAAAAAGTTTGTAAAAGATTACAGGGTCCACTTTTTTCCCTATACACAGCGCCACTCTGTATAAGTGGGCTGAATGAGGCATTCACCTCAGTCATCAGTAAGGACCGAGAGTACGTGGTCCTAAACACGTAGATTGTACATGTAAATCGTGTGATGGATTTTACCACGATACAACAGAGAAGCTACGCTTTGATGGAAACTGGATTTTATTGCTGTTTTTCCTATTGTAGCTCAGCTGTATACGAGTTATATCAATGCTTTATGTAGACTTTGGGCCCTCTTAAAGTTTAGTATACACTAGAGGTGCAACATGTTCCATATTAAAGAAAAGGAAAAAAGAAGGTGTTTAGAAAGCATGTTCACAGCAGGCTGCACAAAAATGTGTAACATGTGGCCCACTCATTTACATCGGGAATAACCCCTAGCTATGGCATTTGAATCACAAGTTGTGTTTATGACCCCTTTCATTTCACCCAAAAATGAATTGGGAACAGAAATCGGTTCCTTAAACAAATATAGATCAGACCCTTAAACAAATAATGCCCCCAGATCAGACCCCCTGCACTAAAGCATACCCCAGACTGCAAATATTCACCTCTCCTTGTTCTTGTAATCCTCTTCACTACCGGCCACTGCTGCAGACAATATCCTAAAACCAGTTCTGGTGTCAACATTGGCTTTCCATAGTGAAGAGGACTAAAATAGTGAGAAGGATGCAGATCCTGGGAGACTTAACAGCAGATCATAATCCATCGACAGCTCCGGATTATTCTCACTGTTCCTAGTACAGTATCCTGGTCATGCTCCATACCATTGTGTCCCATTCCTTAATTGCTTTCCCCTCATTCGGTTGTATCAGTCAATAATAATTTGGCAGGACCAAAGTGCCTGTGCAGTGCGTCTGTCCACATGGGAGGTGTGGTGGCTGGTGCTGGAGACAATGGGAGTGGTGGCAGTGGCAATGAGGATGGTTGTAGTCCTCACTGTGGTGAATCCCTATCTCTAGTGTTTCCAGGGCCGTTCATGCAGTGAGCGGAGGGGCATACCCTGGGCTTTTTTGGGGCCTCTTGCCTAATGCTGGCTGTAGTATTCTTGATGGCAGGTGGTTGGCAGTGGGGTGCAAAGCAGGAGGACAGTCAGAGGGCTGGAAGATGGTGAAGGCAATCACCAGAGCTGTTTGGTTGGAATAAATAGAGTCTCAATTTATTGAATAGATGTTGAGAGTTCCACGTATGAATACAAATGCATTTAGCAAAAAGTTGTATATAGGGGTGGTTATAATGATGGTCCTAGGTAATGAAAAACTCTTTCATTCCCTACTAGCAATTTTCCTAAATTGACTAAAGGCATGCAATAACTCTCAATGTAATTTCTGTACTACCCACTTGCACGTTACAGTCCTAGATCAGATAGCATCTCAAAGGTGTGGTGGGTCCAGGAGCCACATGCAGTAAAGTCTATTACCATAAACGTGCATTTACCTTACTGTCTCAGTCCAACACAACCTTTTTTCTTTAATGGTCCTTAACTTCTGTAAACATTCAGGGGGTCATTTATTAAGACTGGCATTTTAGATGCTGGTTTTAATAACCTCTGCACTGGCAGTGGATCTGCCAAAGTTATGAAGAGGCGCTAGCCTCTACATAACTTAGGCCCATCCACCACTGGTCCAACTGTAAGCCAGCTTTCTTGCTGGCTTAAATTAATTTAGACCTTTTTTTAGACTGGCTTTCTTTCAGGGGATAATCCTTAACAAAGGTGCTTTTATGGCAATCTTCCACCCTCAGGAATGGTGTTTTCCCTTGATAAAATTTGTCTTGGTCTGTTTTCAGCAGCACCCACAAAACAGGTCTTGTTCAGAGGATCATGGAACCAGCCCACTAACTGGTAACTGTTTCCTACTCATACATAGTCTTTGGGGATACATAGTGCACAGATCTTCTCAGTGAACATTGTAACAGCTTTTAAAGTATGAACCATGCATTAACCCTTTAGAAGTGAACCAGTGGGTCGCTGCTCTTGTAATAAATCATCTTCTTTCTCAAAATTTGCACCCAAGAGGGAGTCCAGTAATGAGATGTGAGTAAAAAGATCCTGTTCAAGTTACAGGGTTAGGAACAAGTAGGCAATACATGTGTGACTCTCCCATAGGTAACAGCTGCAGCATCCAAAATAGCCAGACTCTAAATATTAATGGGTAGAAATATATTGCTTAATTTAATCAATATTGGTGACTAAACATATAGATTGCTTTGTTCTGTGTGCCTGGAATGCCAAGACCTATAATAGATGAAGAGATTGCACTGTGGTCCAAAATATGGGGGTGCAGAGGTGGCATCCTACTGAGGTCTTGGTTCCTGAAGGTTCCTCTGCTACATAAGAAGATACTAATGTTATGAATATCACATAGTAGGTGAGGAATCTGTTTCTGTCTTGCATTTGTTAGCTCCCTGGCTGCTGCAAGCTCTCATTATGCAGACCCTGGCTTGGCAAACATCTCGTATGCTGATAGGCAAACTGGAATTAGGGTGGAATGGCGCTTAATGCAGGCAGCTAATTGAATTTTATTCCCAGTTACAGATGAACAATAGACGGGATCCTGACACAGTCACCCCATGAAATGAGACAGAGCATTCAATTTCCAAAATATCTCTATTGATCTATTTTAAGAAAAACGATGCCACGCAAATGAGAGTGCAGAGTCAGGAAAGAGGGTTTCAGCATAAAAAGAAAAAAAAACTTCTGCACAAATTTCCGTATGGATTTCTGTGTGTTTCCGCATCAAAACTGCATGAAAAACTGCATGTGTTATTTGCAGATTTGATACGATTTTGCCACGTATCTCAGCCTTTCATTCAAAACGGTGAAATCTGCACCAAAAATTGCAAAAAAATTAAATATGCTGTAGATTTCTAATAATAATAATAATAATAATAATAATAATTCTGTACAGCAGGTCAATTTCCGCATGGAATAAAAAGGCAACAAGTACATGAGATTTGTCGGCTCTCATACACTTTGCTACACTGTGGCTTTTCTGCACAAGAATCCGCATGGAAGAAACGCAGATTGCCTAACTGCCACATTATTTTAATTCATTATTAACAGCGTCCTTATGTAAATAAAGAAGTGATATTAAAAATATCTATCAATTCTACATTAAATATTTTAAACAGAAGCTCTGTTTTTGCTTAAAGGGAATCTGCCACCATGATATTCAATATTAAACCAGGCACCAATGTAATAAAACCTGTCACTTAGTGATCCCTTGCTTCATCCTGGACAAGAATGTACTCTTAATCCATGTGTAAATGAGCTGCTCCTCCTGCTTCCTCTGCTAACCCCTCCCGCTCCATCTTGATTGACAAGGCCAGCTTCCCGCATAGCATTTCTTTTTTCCATCACATTACCGTATATACTGCTCGTTATCATAGTTACAACCACAATGCAATCCATCAGTGGTGGTCGTGCATGTGCACTGTAGGAAAAAGCACAAGCCTATGTACTAGTTCGGCACATGGCTTATGTCATACAGGCAGTAAGGCTTTCAGTTCTCTATTTCATCCTATGAAAGTGGTTGAAGGGGGGTTGGAAGCACCAGACGGGTCATTGTAGTCTCCCATATTCTTCCTGTGAGACTCTCTTCGCTGTTTGCAGACTTCCCCTCCCTCCCCTGTCTGTTCCAACTACCGGCTATGATCTGCATATGCAGGAGAGGGAGCTGCAGGGACTGTGTCGGGGTGAGTGAAGGGGAGAGATTTTAGATGAGGGGTTTAGGGGGGGCCAATAACTCCATCCTTGTGTAAGCCACTTCATAGTGGTATGAGAGGGTAGAGGAATGGAGAGAAAGTCATTTAGGGCCACGGCTGGACTAGTAAAAAGCCCTAGCCCTAGCACCCAAACCCCATCAACCCAAAATCACTGAAACAGAGCTGTACTTAAGGCTTCATGCACACGGCCGTTGTTTGGGTCCGCATCCAAGCCGCCATCTTGGCGGCTCGGATGCGGACCCATTCACTTCATGTCCTATGAACATGTCCTATTCTTGTCCGCAAAGCAGTCATATCAATGGCCGCCCGTTCCGCAAATTGCGGAAAGCACACGGACGGCTTCCATTTTTTGCGGATCCGCGGTTTGCGGACCGTAAAAAACGGCACGGTCGTGTGCATGTAGCCTAACAAGTGCTTCTTGGTTACTTGGCTAAAACTAGATGAGGGAAGTTTTAAAAAATCTGATTTGGACGATTCACTGAAGTTCTTTAAGAAACTTGATTTGTTCTGAATGAATTAATCTTGAATCTCTATAAATCTGGTGCACCCAGGCCAGTCTGCCTAATGATATGCACTGTCCATCTCCTCTCTGCCTGCTTGATCCCTGCACTGCTTCGGACCTGGCTTCAGGTTTGAAGTTTGAAGCCATGAACTTGCTTCCTGTAAATGTGTTGCCTTGTGTCCCCCCCCCCCTCCATGTTTAATTATTGACTCCCCTACTCCTTGTGATTAAGGGTCCATCCACACGTCCGTGGTGCAAATTGCAGATCCGCAACACACCCGGCCGGCACCACCTATAGAAATGCCTTTTCTTGTCCGCAGCTGCGGACAAGAATAGGACATGTTCCATCTTTTGCGGAGCTGCAGACCAGAAAATCGTGGACGCGCTCCGCAAATGCGGATGCGGACAGTACACTGTGTGCTGTCCGCATCCATTCCGTCCCAATAGAGAATGAATGAATTCCGTCCCTATAGAGAATTGCGGAACGGATGCGGACCCATTTGCGGACGTGTGGATGGAGCCTTATTACTCCATCTCCCTGCTCCTTGCCTTTACATCCTACAACTTACAACTTTTAGCTTTTTACAACTTTATTGACGCCCTGGATGTTTTTGCCCTCTGCCTGTTTCCCTCCTGCATCGCTTTGCTAATCTTCTGTCCCGGCTGGTCGCCAGCTCCAGGTTTGAACTTTGAAGTTACGAACCTGCTCCCTGTGAATGTGCTGCCTCGTGTTCTCCCCCTTCCCTCTATGTTTAACCATGGACCTCCCTGCTTTTTGTGATTAACTTCTCCACCTCCTTGCAACTTGTTCTTCATAATACCATCCTGGTTTTCCAGCCTCAATCTTGCCTCTCCAGTGAATGCTTTTCCTTATATATTCCTAAGTCTAAGATTGGCTACACTGTGGATTCCGGTGGATGAATGATTATAATTGTATCTTTGGCATTTACCTCCTTAGTAGTCCAACCAACTAGTGAAATAAGACTGCTTTTCATCTGGAGATAGTGTGGTCTTACCAGGAGGGAGAGGCTGAGTATGATAAAATAAAGAAGTAAATCCACAAGAAAGGAGAGGAGAAAAGCAGGATAAGTGGAGAAAGAGAGAGAGAAACGAAGAATTAAAAATAAAAAGGGAAGAAACAAAGAAGCTCTTAAAGGAAAATAAACAAAAAGAAAATATAAATTATAAATAAAGAGGAAGGGAGGAAGGGGAGAAGGGGGGAGAAAAAAAAAGACGGAGAGGGACAAGAAAAGAAAAGATAGAAAAAATAAGGAGGGAAAGGAGTAAAAAGTAGAGGGGGAAAAGGAAGGGGAAAAAATGGCTCCCACGCAAAATAGACGATCAGCGGAACATTCATCCTCAAAAACAGGACAAAATTGAACAGTTTTTGAAGTCCCCAAGTGTAACCACCAGAGCAGGACAAAAAGGAACATACAGTTGCAAGAAAAAGTATGTGAACCCTTTGGAATGATATGGATTTCTGCACAAATTGGTCATAAAATGTGATCTGATCTTCATCTAAGTCACAACAATAGACAATCACAGTCTGCTTAAACTAATAACACACAAATAATTAAATGTTACCATGTTTTTATTGAACACACCATGAAAACATTCACAATGCAGGTGGAAAAAGTATGTGAACCCTTGGATTCAATAACTAGTTGAACCTCCTTTGGCAGCAATACCTTCAACCAAACGCTTCCTGTTGTTGCAGATCAGACGTGAACAACGGTCAGGAGTAATTCTTTACCATTCCTCTTTACACAACTGTTTCAGTTCAGCAATATTCTTGGGATGTCTGGTGTGAATCGCTTTCTTGAGGTCATGCCACAGCATCTCAATTGGGTTGAGGTCAGGACTCTGACTGGGCCACTCCAGAAGGCGCATTTTTTTCTGTTTAAGCCATTATGTTGTTGATTTACTTCTATGCTTTGGGTCATTGTCCTGTTGCAACACTCATCTTCTGTTGAGCTTCAGCTGGTGGACAGATGGCCTTAAGTTCTCCTGCAAAATGTCTTGATAAACTTGGGAATTCATTTTTCCGTTGATGATAGCAATCTGTCCAGGCCCTGACGCAGCAAAGCAGCCCCAAACCATGATGCCCTCACCACCATACTTCACAGTTGGGATGAGGTTTTGATGTTGGTGTGCTGTGCCTCTTTTTCTCCACACATAGTGTTGTGTGTTTCTTCCAAACAACTCAACTTTGATTTCATCTGTCCACAAAATATTTTGCTAGCACTGCTGTGGAACATCCAGATGCTCTTGTCTTGTGCAAACTGTAAATGTGCAGCAATGTTTTTTTTGGACAGCAGTGGCTTCTTCTGTGGTATCCTCCCATGAAATCCATTCTTGTTTAGTGTTTTACGTATCGTAGATTCACTAACAGGGATGTTAGCATATGCCAGAGACTTTTGTAAGTCTTTAGCTTACACTCAAGGATTCTTCTTCACCTCATTGAGCAGTCTGCTCTGTGCTCTTGCAGTCATCTTTACAGGGCGGCCACTCCTAGGGAGAGTAGCAGCAGTGCTGAACTTTCTCCATTTATAGACAATTTGTCTTACCGTGGACTGATGAACAGCAAGGCTTATGGAGATACTTTTATAACCCTTTCCAGCTTTATGCAAGTCAACAATTCTTCATCGTAGGTCTTCTGAGAGCTCTTTTGTGTGAGGCATCATTCACATCAGGCAATGCTTCTTGTGAAAAGCAAACCCAGAACTGGTGTGTGTTTTTTATAAGGCAGGGCAGCTGTAACCAACACCTCCAATCTCATCTCATTGATTGGACTCCAGTTGACACCTCACTCCAATTAGCTCTTGGAGATGTCATTAGTCTAGGGGTTCACATACTTTTTACACCTGCACTGTGAGTGTTTACATGGTGTGTTCAAAACAAACAAGGTAACATTTAATTATTTGTGTGTTATTAGTTTAAGTAGACTCTGATTGTCCATTGTTGTGACTTAGATGAAGAGCAGAACACATTTTATGACCAATTTGTGCAAAAATCCATATCATTCCAAAGGGTTCACATACTTTTTCTTGCATTTGTATGTATGGATAGCAGAACCTATCACACTACCTAACACCCTGCACTGCAACAGCTACATCTGTATTATATATATATATATATATAAGCTATCTAACTAGCTATCTAATGTAGTGTGGAAAGCATATAGCACAGCAATGACACGGCTCTCTCTCTCTCATAGAACTTTAAAAAAACTGTACAAAATGGCTGCTGGGGAGGTTCTTATATAGTAAGGGGTAGGCAACTTTCCTATTGGTCGCAAGGGATGTTGCTAAGCTCAGACAAAGACATTGAAGCCTTCTCATTGGCCGACAAGCAAGAAGGGAGGTTACTGATGAAAATAAATCTAGAATATTCGAAATTACTAATATACAGTTGCAAGAAAAAGTATGTGAACCCTTTGGAATGATATGGATTTCTGCACAAATTGGTCATAAAATGTGATCTGATCTTCATCTAAGTCACAACAATATACAATCACAGTCTGCTTAAACTAATAACACACAAATAATTAAATGTTACCATGTTTTTATTGAACACACCATGTAAACATTCACAGTGCAGGTGGAAAAAGTATGTGAACCCTTGGATTTAATAACTGGTAGAACCTCCTTTGGCAGCAATAACTTCAACCAAACGTTTCCTGTAGTTGCAGATCAGACGTGCACAACGGCCAGGAGTAATTCTTGACCATTCCTCTTTACACAACTGTTTCAGTTCAGCAATATTCTTGGGATGTCTGGTGTGAATCGTTTTCTTGAGGTCATGCCACAGCATCTCAATTGGGTTGAGGTCAGGACTCTGACTGGGCCACTCCAGAAGGCGCATTTTTTTCTGTTTAAGCCAATTTGTCTTACCGTGGACTGATGAACAGCAAGGCTTTTGGAGATACTTTTATAACCCTTTCCAGCTTTATGCAAGTCAACAATTCTTAATCGTAGGTCTTCTGAGAGCTCTTTTGTGCGAGGCATCTTTCACATAAGGTAATGCTTCTTTTGCAAAGCAAACCCAGAACTGGTGTGTGTTTTTTATAGGGCAGGGCAGCTGTAACTAACACCTCCAATCTCATCTCATTGATTGGACTCCAGTTGGCTGACACCTCACTCAAATTAGCTCTTGGAGATGTCATTAGTCTAGGGGTTCACATACTTTTTCCACCTGCACAGTGAATGTTTACATGGTGTGTTCAATAAAAACATGGTAACATTTAATTCTTTGTGTGTTATTAGTTAAGCAGACTGTGATTGTCTATTGTTGCGACTTTAGATCAGATCACATTTTATGACCAATTTGTGCAGAAATCCATATTATTCCAAAGGGTTCACATACTTTTTCTTGCAACTGTATATCACTATATTCTAAATATTTGTAAATTCTCAAAGTGCCGATATTCACGATTAATATTCGCGATTCAAATATTTATGATCAACACTAGTTATGATACAAGACTTAATTTTGGAGAGGTTTGGAAGGGAGCATTTCTCTCCGTAATTTTTTGTGGAAAGAGCACACCGGGTCCCAGGGGGTAAACCAATTCCTCGAAGGCAGCCATGGACACTCCTTGCTAAGATATTAGTTTCGCGAGATAGTGACATGATTTTGAGAAGGGCAAGGGAGTGCACCCCTATTTTGTATAATGGGAACAGACTGGCTTTTTTTTCAGATTTTTCTAAGGATATTCAATATAAGAGACGTAGCTTTATGGAAGTGAAGAAACGTCTCCAGAAAAAATAAATTTAATACTCATTTGTCTACCCGGGCAAGCTGCGGATAATTGTGAACAGCGAGACCTTCTTTTTTGACACACCAGATCTTGTGGTGGACTGGCTTGATCGGAATAATATATTAATGATCTTTGGTGGGGGAGGCAGGAGGAGGGCGAGAGGCCTTAGGTTAGAGATCTGTTGCAGGAATGTGGCAGATCAATGTGTGGGAGGGGAGTGGGCTTTGGGGTGGGTTGCGATGCGTCTCTCTTTGGGAGTGGGAAGTTAGGAAACCTGAGTAATTCTATATTTGGGCATCTCACGGGTTGATTGATGATGATTAGAGTTGAGCGAACACCTGGATGTTCGGGTTCGAGAAGTTCGGCCGAACTTCCCGGAAATGTTCGGGTTCGGGATCCGAGCCCGATCCGAACTTCGTCCCGAACCCGAACCCCATTGAAGTCAATGCGGACCCGAACTTTTCGGCACTAAAACGGCTGTAAAACAGCCCAGGAAAGGGCTAGAGGGCTGCAAAAGCAGCAACATGTAGGTAAATCCCCTGCAAACAAATGTGGATAGGGAAATGAATAAAAATAAAAATTTAATAAATAAAAATTAACCAAAATCAATTGGAGAGAGGTCCCATAGCAGAGAATCTGGCTTCCCGTCACCCACCACTGGAACAGTCCATTCTCAGATATTTAGGCCCCGGCACCCAGGCAGAGGAGAGAGGTCCCGTAACAGAGGATCTGGCTTCATGTCAGCAGAGAATCAGTCTTCATGTCATAGCAGAGAATCAGGCTTCACGTCACCCACCACTGCAACAGTCCATTTTCATAAATTTAGGCCCAGCACCCAGGCAGAGGAGAGAGGTCCCGTAACAGAGGATCTGGCTTCATGTCAGCAGAGAATCAGTCTGCATGTCATAGCAGAGAATGAGGCTTCACGTCAGCCACCACTGCAACAGTCCATTGGCATATATTTAGGCTCAGCACCCAGGCAGAGGAGAGAGGTCCCGTAACAGACAATCTGGCTTCATGTCAGCAGAGAATCAGTCTGCATGTCATAGCAGAGAATCAGGCTTCACGTCACCCACCACTGCAACAGTCCATTATCATAAATTTAGGCCCAGCACCCAGGCAGAGGAGAGAGGTCCCGTAACAGACAATCTGGCTTCATGTCAGCAGAGAATCAGTCTGCATGTCATAGCAGAGAATCAGGCTTCACGTCAGCCACCACTGCAACAGTCCATTGGCATATATTTAGGCCCTGGCACCCAGACAGAGGAGAGGTTCATTCAACTTTGGGTAGCCTCGCAATATAATGGTAAAATGAAAATAAAAATAGGATTGAATGAGGAAGTGCCCTGGAGTACAATAATATATGGTTAAGGGGAGGTAGTTAATGTCTAATCTGGACAAGGGACGGACAGGTCCTGTGGGATCCATGCCTGGTTCATTTTTATGAACGTCAGCTTGTCCACATTGGCTGTAGACAGGCGGCTGCGTTTGTCTGTAATGACGCCCCCTGCCGTGCTGAATACACGTTCAGACAAAACGCTGGCTGCCGGGCAGGCCAGCACCTCCAAGGCATAAAAGGCTAGCTCTGGCCACGTGGACAATTTAGAGACCCAGAAGTTGAATGGGGCCGAACCATCAGTCAGTACGTGGAGGGGTGTGCACACGTACTGTTCCACCATGTTCGTGAAATGTTGCCTCCTGCTAACACGTTGCGTATCAGGTGGTGGTGCAGTTAGCTGTGGCGTGTTGACAAAAGTTTTCCACATCTCTGCCATGCTAACCCTGCCCTCAGAGGAGCTGGCCGTGACACAGCTGCCTTGGCGACCTCTTGCTCCTCCTCTGCCTTGGCCTTGGGCTTCCACTTGTTCCCCTGTGACATTTGGGAATGCTCTCAGTAGCGCGTCTACCAACGTGCGCTTGTACTCGCGCATCTTCCTATCACGCTCCAGTGCAGGAAGTAAGGTGGGCACATTGTCTTTGTAGCGTGGATCCAGCAGGGTGGCAACCCAGTAGTCCGCACACGTTAAAATGTGGGCAACTCTGCTGTCATTGCGCAGGCACTGCAGCATGTAGTCGCTCATGTGTGCCAGGCTGCCCAGGGGTAAGGACAAGCTGTCCTCTGTGGGAGGCGTATCGTCATCGTCCTGCCTTTCCCCCCAGCCACGCACCAGTGATGGACCCGAGCTGCGTTGGGTGCCACCCCGCTGTGACCATGCTTCATCCTCATCCTCCTCCACCTCCTCCTCATCCTCGTCCTCCTCGTCCTCCAGTAGTGGGCCCTGTCTGGCCACATTTGTACCTGGCCTCTGCTGTTGCCAAAAACCTCCCTCTGAGTCACTTCGAAGAGACTGGCCTGAAAGTGCTAAAAATGACCCCTCTTCCTCCTCCTCCTCCTCCTCCTCCTCCTGGGCCACCTCCTCTTCCATCATCGCCCTAAGTGTTTTCTCAAGGAGACATAGAAGTGGTATTGTAACGCTGATAGCGGCGTCATCGCCACTGGCCATGTTGGTGGAGTACTCGAAACAGCGCAACAGGGCACACAGGTCTCGCATGGAGGCCCAGTCATTGGTGGTGAAGTGGTGCTGTTCTGTAGTGCGACTGACCCGTGCGTGCTGCAGCTGAAACTCCACTATGGCCTGCTGCTGCTCGCACAGTCTGTCCAGCATGTGCAAGGTGGAGTTCCACCTGGTGGGCACGTCGCATATGAGGCGGTGAGCGGGAAGGCCGAAGTTACGCTGCAGCGCAGACAGGCGAGCAGCAGCAGGATGTGAACGCCGGAAGCGCGAACAGACGGCCCGCACTTTATGCAGCAGCTCTGACATGTCGGGGTAGTTGTGAATGAACTTCTGCACCACCAAATTCAGCACATGCGCCAAGCAAGGGATGTGCGTCAAATTGGCTAGTCCCAGAGCTGCAACGAGATTTCGCCCATTATCACACACCACCAGGCCGGGCTTGAGGCTCACCGGCAGCAACCACTCGTCGGTCTGTTCTATACCCCGCCACAACTCCTGTGCGGTGTGGGGCCTGTCCCCCAAACATATGAGTTTCAGAATGGCCTGCTGACGTTTACCCCGGGCTGTGCTGAAGTTGGTGGTGAAGGTGTGTGGCTGACTGGATGAGCAGGTGGAAGAAGAGGAGGAGGAAGCCGAGAAGGAGGAGGTGGCAACAGGAGGCAAAGAATGTTGCCCTGCGATCCTTGGCGGCGGAAGGACGTGCGCCAAACAGCTCTCCGCCTGGGGCCCAGCTGCCACTACATTTACCCAGTGTGCAGTTAGGGAGATATAGCGTCCCTGGCCGTGCTTACTGGTCCACGTATCTGTGGTTAGGTGGACCTTGCTACAGATGGCGTTGCGCAGTGCACACTTGATTTTATCGGATACTTGGTTGTGCAGGGAAGGCACGGCTCTCTTGGAGAAGTAGGGGCGGCTGGGAACAACATACTGTGGGACAGCAAGCGACATGAGCTGTTTGAAGCTGTCTGTGTCCACCAGCCTAAATGACAGCATTTCATAGGCCAGTAGTTTAGAAATGCTGGCATTCAGGGCCAGGGATCGAGGGTGGCTAGGTGGGAATTTACGCTTTCTCTCAAATGTTTGTGAGATGGAGAGCTGAACGCTGCCGTGTGACATGGTTGAGACGCTTGGTGACGGAGGTGGTGGTGGTGGTGTTGGTTGTACATCCCCTGTTTGCTGGGCGGCAGGTGTCAACGTTCCTCCAGAGGCGGAGGAAGAGGCCGAGGCGGCAGCAGCAGAAGAGGCCGAGGCGGCAGCAGCAGAAGAGGTAGCAGGGGGAGCCTGAGTGACTTCCTTGGTTTTAAGGTGTTTACTCCACTGCAGTTCATGCTTTGCATGCAGGTGCCTGGTCATGCAGGTTGTGCTCAGGTTCAGAACGTTAATGCCTCGCTTCAGGCTCTGATGGCACAGCGTGCAAACCACTCGGGTCTTGTCGTCAGCACATTGTTTGAAGAAGTGCCATGCCAGGGAACTCCTTGAAGCTGCCTTTGGGGTGCTCGGTCCCAGATGGCGGCGGTCAGTAGCAGGCGGAGTCTCTTGGCGGCGGGTGTTCTGCTTTTGCCCACTGCTCCCTCTTTTGCTACGCTGTTGGCTCAGTCTCACCACTGCCTCTTCCTCCGAACTGTGAAAGTCAGTGGCACAACCTTCATTCCATGTGGGGTCTAGGACCTCATCGTCCCCTGCATCGTCTTCCACCCAGTCTTGATCCCTGACCTCCTGTTCAGTCTGCACACTGCAGAAAGACGCAGCAGTTGGCACCTGTGTTTCGTCATCATCAGAGACGTGCTGAGGTGGTATTCCCATGTCCTCATCATCAGGAAACATAAGTGGTTGTGCGTCAGTGCATTCTATGTCTTTCACCGCTGGGGAAGGGCTAGGTGGATGCCCTTGGGATACCCTGCCAGCGGAGTCTTCAAACAGCATAAGAGACTGCTGCATAACTTGAGGCTGAGACAGTTTCCCTGGTATGCATGGGGGTGATGTGACAGACTGATGGGGTTGGTTTTCAGGCGCCATCTGTGCGCTTTCTGCAGAAGACTGGGTGGGAGATAATGTGAACGTGCTGGATCCACTGTCGGCCACCCAATTGACTAATGCCTGTACCTGTTCAGGCCTTACCATCCTTAGAACGGCATTGGGCCCCACCATATATCGCTGTAAATTCTGGCGGCTACTGGGACCTGAGGTAGTTGGTACACTAGGACGTGTGGATGTGGCAGAACGGCCACGTCCTCTCCCAGCACCAGAGGGTCCACTAACACCACCACGACCATGTCCACGTTCGCGTCCCTTACTAGATGTTTTCCTCATTGTTATGGTTCACCACAACACAACAAAAATATTATTTGGCCCAATGTATTGTATTCAAATTCAGCGGGATATAAATTTGAGGCCTAGTATTTAGGCGCTGGGTGACCGGTATGGATTTAGTGACAGAATTGGACTTGGAAATGCACAGTAGCGTGTGTGTGAAGTTATTCTGAATGACCCTATGTGCACCTTGAATATTATATACCCTTTTAGGGATAGATTTCAAATAGCTCTGATATAGCAGAAACCACTAAATTATGAAATTGCTAAATTGGGAATTGTATTTATTTTTTTATTTTAATTTTTTTTTAACATTTTTATTAAATTTTTTCAAGTATAACAACAGGTAACAGGGATACCAGGGTTTCGGCTCGCAGGCCGTAGTGAAGCAGTACAAAGACAGAGACATCTCAGTGAAATAGTAGATACAGCCAACTGCATATTTAAGTTCATTACAAAAATCAAAGCTACAGCAGTATGGGAGTGTAGGCTCAGCGGGATACACAAGTGCTATAACTAATAAGGGGAGTACTCCTCGGACCTTCACTAGTTATACAGGGCTATATAAGAGATGCGAGAGGATACCGTTCACGCAAAGGCCCTGTCGCTCAGAGTGGCGTAACTAAGGGGTACATTCTCATACTTTATGTTGCATTTGGATGACACTACAGTATGTCACTTTTACGTGTTAGGAGACCTAAATTTAAGCCAAGGGGCCCATTTCTTGAAAAAAGATACATGGGTGCGGGTTTCCCAGGATGACAATTCCTCAAACCTGTGGATCTGATCAATTTTTTGGATCCACTGTTCAATAGGAGGAGCCACTGGTTGTAGCCAGTATTTCGGGAGCTGTAGACGGGCAGCTAGTAGCATCTGCAAGAACACCAGTGGAGGTTTTTCATCACTCTTGTTACAGGGAAAGGATAAGAGAGCGATTTGGGGAGAGGGAGGAATTGCAGTGCCACAGACCTTATTTGCCATTGAAAATACCTCGCCCCACCATTTTAGTATCATAGGGCAGCCCCACCATATATGCAGGAAAGTTCCTTTCTCCCCAAGACACCTCCAGCATGTGTCAGAAGCAGACCCGGCATACCTTGAAGTTTTATCAGGTGTGTTATACCACCTGGTAAGGATTTTGTAGCCATTTTCCTGGATTCTGACACAGCGGGAGGCCCTGTGGGGGGACTCCAGCAGTTTGGGTATGGCTTCAAAAGGAATCGTAGTGTCTAAATCTCGTTCCCATTGCGTCACAAAGGACGGCTTTGCGAGAATGGGTGGCAGCCGCAATCTACTGTAAACCTGTGAAACTAGTTTTTTGGGTGGTGAGCATAGAGAAATCTGGGATTCCAGCCATACCTGCGGTCTAAGTAAGTCCCCGAAACTGATGTGGTGTTTCAGGTAAGCTCTAATATATGAGACTGCAAAGGAGTCACGCGGGTGAGGATTCAGAAGAGTATTGGTACTCCCCAAATCCATCCACTCCCCATCTGGATGGGCAAGAGAGTACACCCGGGTGGTAGAAGAGATAAGCTCTGGTGATGTTGCGCTTCTCAGGGCGAAAGGAGCAGTATGTAGGATATCAGAGATAGTTAATGTAGGAGAGGGAAATGGGACGTGACAGTGTGTAGAGAAGATCCACTTCCATACTTCAATCGTGGCCTTGAGAATCGGATACTGAGACATAAGACTCGGGAAAATTGTTTTATGACCTAGCAGGAGTGCCCTAGCTGACCCATTCAAGATATCCAGTTCTACCTGTACTGTTATTGGGGGAGGGGAAGGGCGTAACCATGCGATTGCCCGTGAGAGGAGAATGGCCTTCCCATACAGTTCGGGGTTAGGTAAGCTTATTCCTCCTGCATGCCTGGGCTTTGTAAGGAGAGCAGAGGATAATCTCGCTTTCCTTCCGTTCCAAATGAAGGACCGGAATTTTTGCATGATAGTGTCATAATAGTGCTTGGGGACAGAGATGGGTAGGACTTGCTGAAGATAGGTAAGTCTAGGAAGTATTAAAGAGGACAGGAGGTTTTTGCGGCCAAACCAGGATAGTGTCGGGTTAGATCGGGCCAGGTTGTCTATTGAGTCAAGAAGTGATTCTTTTAAGGGAGTGTAATTGAGAGAAAAGAGTTCAGTTATCTCGGAGCTAATCTTTACCCCTAAATAGGTTATAGTGGGAGAGGACCAATTAAATGGGGAGTCCACCATCAGTTGGTGTCTGGTTGCCCTTGAGATGCCTGAACAAAGAACCAGTGATTTGCTGGCATTAATTTTAAAGTCTGATAGGGCACCGTATGTACTGAGATGGGCCTGAATTCGGGGTAATGAAACTTTCGGGTTCACCGTCATTATTAAAACATCGTCCGCAAAGGCGGCTAACTTCTGATCCCTACCTCCCAAACATAGACCCTCCACCTCCCAGTCCAATCTAATAGTGGCGAGCAACGGCTCAAGAGCCAGTATGAATAGTAAGGGTGATAGGGGGCATCCTTGGCGTGTCCCATTCCCAATGGAAAATGGAGCGGACAAGGTACCATTAACTGAGACAGAAGCAGTAGCATGTTTATACATTGAGAAGGTCGCCTGGACAAAGGGTCCAGGTATGCCGAATCTCAACATCACCTGTTTTAAATAGGACCAATTAATCCAGTCGAATGCTTTTTCCGCATCCGTGCTAAGCAACAGCAAGGGCGAAGAGAGCTTTTTGGCGTGACAGAGGGTGTTGATTACCCTAGTCGTGTTATCTTTGCCCTCCCTGTTGCGGATAAAGCCGACCTGGTCCCCATGGATTAACTGAGGGAGGAGGATGGCTAATCTGTTTGCCAACATCTTGGCCAGGAGCTTGAGGTCTATGTTTAGGAGGGAGATGGGCCGATAATTGGGGCATAGTTTGGGGTCTTTCCCCTCTTTAGGAATAAGGGTAATGTTCGCCGCCGTCATATCTCTGGATAGGGGGGTGCCCTGAAGTGTCTGATTACAAACTTCAAGGAGGTGTGGGAGCAGGAGGTCCTGAAAAGTTTTGTAGTAGGTCAGTGGAAGGCCGTCGGGGCCCGGGCTCTTTCCTGTAGGCATTTGGTTCACTGCTATTTTGAGTTCACTCAGTGAGAAGGGGGCTTCAAGAGCTTGCTTCTGTGACGGAGACATTTCAGGGAGGTTAGCGGCATCTAGGAAGGATGTCGTTGCCGAGGCACGAGTGTCTGGGTCTACACTATGGGGGAGGTTATAGAGGTCATTGTAAAAGGAGCGAAAAAATGCCGCTATCCGGGTCGACGAGAAGACGGGAGTCCCATCTTGTGAGATTAACTGGTGGACATAGTTTGCGGATCTCCTCCCTTTGATCCTATTCATGACAAACTTAGTGGCCTTATCCCCATGAGCGAAGAATTTGTGTTGAGAGTTCATGTAAAATTTTGCTGCTCTGTGAGATAGGAGGGATCTAAGCTTGGCCCTATAACTTGATAGCTCCTGAAATTGAGGATCGGAGGGTTTCATTTTATGTAGCGATTCCAGTCTCTGGATGTTTTTCAGCGTATCATCTATGTCTTTTTCTCTAGTTTTCTTCAGGTACGTGCCTATGCTAATGCAGTGACCCCTAACCACTGGTTTGTGGGCGTCCCAGAGAGTGTTTACCTGAAGATCTGGGCTTTTGTTTAGTGAAAAATACTCTGTGATGTATTTAGAGATCGACTCAATTGAGTCTTGGAAACCCAAAAGGGATTCATTCATACGCCAGTGAAAACAAGTCGGGGCTTCCTGAGGGGCAAGGACTTTCATAAAAACCGGGGAGTGGTCTGACAGGTGTATAGAACCTATAGATGGATCCCTGCATAGATGTACATGTTCCTTGGAAACAAGCAGGTAATCTAGTCTATGGTAAGTGCCATGTACAGAGGAGTAGAATGTGAAATCTAGAGTATTGGGATGGTGAGACCTCCACACATCTATCAGATGCAACTCCCATAGTAGATTCCTAATTACTTTTAAAGATTTGCTGGAGTGGGATGACTTGTGGGAGGAGACATCAAGTTGTGGCATTAAAGCTACGTTGAAATCGCCCCCTGCAATTATCAGACCCTCCTGGAAGGATTCTATGGTAGGGAATATGCCTGAGAACCAGCGGGATTGGTTTGAGTTAGGGGCGTATAAGTTGATAAAAGTGTAGATCTGTGACCCAATGGAGCCTTTAAGTAGTATGAACCTTCCCTCCGGATCTAGTATCTGACTAATAAACTTGAAAGGGATTTTCCTTTGTAGCCCTATGCTGACCCCACTAGAAGCAGAGGAATTACCTCCACAATGGTACCAGTTGGAGTAGTGGGAGAAGCGCATGTCAGGGTAGCGGTTGAATCTAAAATGGGTCTCTTGTAGAAATATCACCCCAGCTCCGGCCTTTCTTAGAATGGCAAAGATTTGGCTCCGTTTTGAGGGGGAGTGAAAACCCTTGACATTGTAAGAAGTTACCAATAGGTCAGCCATTAAGACATGTGAGGGTGTAGTTACCTTGTAGCCGGTGACATTTTCCCCAAGAGAGCATTTCAAACTTGTGGAGGTCCGCTGTCTGGTGTATCACGGTATTCGCTAGAGAAAGGAGATCTCTCCATGGCAGTGGTGGAGACCAAAACCCTGGACGGGGTATAAGGGTAAAAGAAGAAAAAGTAAACAAAACATAACAAATTAGACAAACATCACACAAGTGAACAGACATATCGGGGTATGTCATACAAAGTGAAGAGGGGTGTAGGAGGTCTTTAGACCGGTTAGGAGACCGTATAACGCCCAGGTAAGGGCCATGATCGGGTACTAGCAGGGATACGTAACTTTCCCAATAAGAAAAAACATCATAAAGTCGCTACGGTGACTAGGCCTAGCTAAGGCGTCCCGAAAACTAGAGGCACAGAGAAATGCCGACATCTGACACAGTCATGGCAGCGTTATACAGGACCCTCTACTGTTCCTGAGATAAGCTCCTCGGAGTGAGATGATGTCCTCTCTTCTTGGAGCGGGAGGACTTCGGAGTACGGAGGATTTCAAACGGGACCACGCTAGGAATATCTGGCAGGATGCCAAGGTCCTGGAAGAGTTCCCAGTTTTCAATCGGCATAGGGGACACATTCAGCAGTTCATATACCGCTGTGAGATCTGTGAAGGAGGAAACGTTGACCCTTTTGCCTGCGTACGAGAAGGTGAGTCCAAACGGGTAGGCCCACCGGTACAGGACTTTGTTAGATCGAAGCCAATCTGTCAGGGGCTTGAGGGATCGACGTTTCTTCAAAGTTGACGGTGCCAAATCCTGGAAAACCTCGATCTTGGAGTCTTCATAAGCTAAATCCGGGTGGTTGCGCGCTGAGTCCAGAATTGCAGCTTTAACTTGAAAGTTAAGGAACCTGCAGATGATATCTCTGGGCGGCTCTGTGGGCTTTGGTTTGGGCCTCAAGGCTCTATGCGCTCTTTCTATGATGATCTCCTGCGGGTGATCAGGCCCCAGCAGTGAGCCGCAGATTTCAATGATGGCGGCTGACACTTCGCCAGGGGGGACCGTTTCTGGCACTCCCCTGAAACGCAGGTTGTTTTGGCGTCCCCTGTTCTCTTGATCCTCCAGCGAATTATGGAGGTCATTCAGGTATGTAGCGCAGCGCCGTAGGGAGTCAGATACCGACGTCTGGTGATTAAGGATCGCTGCCTGGCGCGTCTCCAGGACCTCCACCCGCTCCCCCACGTGTCTCACCTCTTGCCTGCATGCGGACATCTCCGCTAAAATCGGCTCCAGTATTCTATTCAGAGCCCGGTCAAGGTATTTTCTTGTGAGCGGGAGGTCAGCGGTGGGATGGGAGCTTTCCGAGTCGCTTTCCCCCTCCGATGGTGCAGACGCGCGCTTCAGGGCTTTAGGTTGCGGAGTCGGCGCCATCTTGGGTTCTCTGGAGGCGATCGTGGAAGCAGCCTTCTTTAGGAATTTCTCCATATCTCCGCCGGATGCTTGGTTCTTGGAAGGAGCAGGAGTGTCACCTTGCCTTGCGTTCCCGATCTTGACCATTTTCTGCTGTAATTAGCTAATGTTAGCTGGCATTAGGGACGAGTCTCCACACAGAGCAGAGAGCTATGCGACCATCTCCATCCGGCGCTAGCTCCGCCCCCCGGGAATTGTATTTCAACCCAGAACAAAAAATGTGCTTTGACGGACACTAAATAACTTTCCCATCCACAACAGGACAGCGGTAACGAGAGATTTAGCGGGATATAAATTTGAGGCCTAGTATTTAGGCGCTGGGTGACCGGTATGGATTTACTAACAGAATTAGACTTGGAAATGCACAGTAGCGTGTGTGTGAAGTTATTCTGAATGACCCTATGTGCACCTTGAATATTATATACCCTTTTAGGGATAGATTTCAAATAGCTCTGATATAGCAGAAACCACTAAATTATGAAATTGCTAAATTGGGAATTGTATTTCAACCCAGAACAAAAAATGTGCTTTGACGGACACTAAATAACTTTCCCAGCCACAACAGGACAGCGGTAACGAGAGATTTAGCGGGATATAAATTTGAGGCCTAGTATTTAGGCGCTGGGTGACCGGTATGGATTTACTCACAGAATTAGACTTGGAAATGCACAGTAGCGTGTGTGTGTGAAGTTATTCTGAATGACCCTATGTGCACCTTGAATATTATATACCCTTTTAGGGATAGATTTCAAATAGCTCTGATATAGCAGAAACCACTAAATTATGAAATTGCTAAATTGGGAATTGTATTTCAACCCAGAACAAAAAATGTGCTTTGACGGACACTAAATAACTTTCCCAGCCACAACAGTACAGCGGTAACGAGAGATTTAGCGGGATATAAATTTGAGGCCTAGTATTTAGGCGCTGGGTGACCGGTATGGATTTACTGACAGAATTAGACTGGGATATGGCCAAAAAATAACCACACTATTGCTGGTTAAATGCACTTGGTGTGACAGCTTGACCAACCACACTACTGAGGGTTAAATGCACTTGGTGACGGGCGCAGCTTGCCCCTGATGTAGTATATGGCCAAAAAATGAACAGACTATTGCTGGTTAAATGCACTTGGTGACTGGCGCAGCTTGCCCCTGATTTAGTATATGGCCAAAAAATGAACAGACTATTGCTGGTTAAATGCACTTGGTGACTGGCGCAGCTTGCCCCTGATTTAGTATATGGCCAAAAAATGAACAGACTATTGCTGGTTAAATGCACTTGGTGTGACAGCTTCACCCTGATGTAGGCTTTAGCCAAAAAACAACCACACCATTGAGGGTTAAATGCACTTGGTGACAGGCGCAGCTTGCCCCTGATGTAGTATATGGCCAAAAAATGAACAGACTATTGCTGGTTAAATGCACTTGGTGTGACAGCTTGACCAACCACACTACTGAGGGTTAAATGCACTTGGTGACGGGCGCAGCTTGCCCCTGATGTAGTATATGGCCAAAAAATGAACAGACTATTGCTGGTTAAATGCACTTGGTGTCACAGCTTGACCAACCACACTACTGAGGGTTAAATGCACTTGGTGACGGACGCAGCTTGCCCCTGATGTAGTATATGGCCAAAAAATGAACAGACTATTGCTGGTTAAATGCACTTGGTGACGGGCGCAGCTTGCCCCTGATTTAGTATATGGCCAAAAAATAAACAGACTATTGCTGGTTAAATGCACTTGGTGTGACAGCTTCACCCTGATGTAGGCTTTAGCCAAAAAACAACCACACCATTGAGGGTTAAATGCACTTGGTGACGGGCGCAGCTTGCCCCTGATTTAGTATATGGCCAAAAAATAAACAGACTATTGCTGGTTAAATGCACTTGGTGTGACAGCTTCACCCTGATGTAGGCTTTAGCCAAAAAACAACCACACCATTGAGGGTTAAATGCACTTGGTCACAGCTTGTGCTGGCGCACCACAAGACACAAAATGGCCGCCGATCACCCCAGAAAAAAGTGACTGACAAACGGTCTGGGCAGCCTAAAAACAGTGAGTGAGCATTTGAATTTCAGCAGCTCAATGATGCACAGCTGCAGATCGATCGATTAATCAAGTCCTTTGGAGGAGTTAATCACTGCCTAATCTCGCCCTACTGTCGCAGCCGCAACCTCTCCCTACGCTAATCAGAGCAGAGTGACGGGCGGCGCTATGTGACTCCAGCTTAAATAGAGGCTGGGTCACATGGTGCTCTGGCCAATCACAGCCATGCCAATAGTAGGCATGGCTGTGACGGCCTCTTGGGGCAAGTAGTATGACGCTTGTTGATTGGCTGCTTTGCAGCCTTTCAAAAAGCGCCAAGAAAGCGTCACGAAAGCGCCAAGAAAGCGACGAACACCGAACCCGAACCCGGACTTTTACGAAAATGTAAACAGTTCGAGTTCGCTCATCCCTAATGATGATTAGAATATTAACCTGGAATGTTTGAGGCCTTGGTGATAAGATAAAAAGTTAGGCTTGGAGACACCTACCTGCAATTGTAAGTCTGGTGGAGACTCATTTTACTCAGGGCATGATCCCTCAACTTGGTGGGGGTTGGGCTGCACAGGTCTAACATTCCAATTTCACTAGTTATTCTAGAGGAGTGACAGTATTAATTAATAAACAGATAGATTTTTTATGTTTGGCATCCTCTATTGATAAGCAGGGGAGATATGCATTCTGTATTCTTTATCTATATTCCTCCTCCTTTTTCTATTCATGTACTTAATTGTTTGATGGCCTTTATGGATCAGTGGCCAGGCTGTCCGTCTATAGTTAACAGGGATTTTAATTGTGTTATTAATCCAGAGATGGATAGGATATCTATGGGAGAGAATATTTACACCTCTGCTCAAGGGTCCCCGCTGGCTAGTTTTTGCCAGGAATCAGGTTTTGTGGATTAGTTTTTGCCAGGAATCAGGTTTTGTGGATGTATGTGCATATTTATCTAAAGCGAAAGAGCCTATTCCTGTGTTAGTAAATCTGGAAACTCTATGTCCAGGATATATTTGGCCCTGATAAATGAACTGTATTAAACTGATTAAATATGAGGCTAGGTCTTTATCAGACCATGTACCTCTTTTGTTGGAGTTTAGTATGGTTGATAATAATTCTAATGTGAAACCCCCATTTAGATTAAACCCCATTAGTTATCAATAATAGATAATCATGACCTGATAAAAAAATTTGATTATTTCCTTTTGGGATAGGAATTATGGCTCAGTGAAGTCCCAGGCGTAGCTATCGGGGAATGGGAGCAGCAAAGGGGGGGGGGGGGGGGGGGGGGGGGCGGGCGGGCATCAGGGCCCTATTAAATTCTTAAAATAGTTTTTTTTTTGGGGCTATTCCAGGGCCGTCTTTAATATTGATTGGACTTTGGGCAAGCCCACAGATCATCCCTCCACCCCCCTCTCACTTGCTCCGCTGATCCGCTCCGTTCTTGCGGGGTCTCACGGGATCACGTGCCGCAAGACAGGATTGCGCACCGAAGTGACCGAACTCATGCCCACGCAGCTCGCAAGTACAGATTAGCGGAACAAGTACAAGGGGGTGGGGGGATGATCTGTGGGGTTGCCCAGGGTCCAACTCCAAACAATATTAAAGATGGCCCTGGTGCTATTCCACTCTTTCCCTGATGGTGGTGGCGGGGTTCCTACTGCTGAGGCACGTTTGTATGGCTGCCTGCCTTCTTGCTCAGCCACCCTGCACGGTTAAATGACTGCCTGCCCTTCTACTCAGCCATATTGTATGGCCGCCTGGTCAGCCGCACGTTTGTATGCCCGCCAAACTGCAGCTTTGAATTGCCGCCTACCACCCACCTCTGAGAACCGCTGCTGCCTGCCTGCAAGCCAGAGTCAGGAGTCAGGACCCTCCTGCTTCAGACTCCCTGCCAGCTTTGGTGAGTCTGATACCCTGGACTCTGCCGCCTACCATGGACTGTGCCCCCTAAACATACACTGTTGGTGACACAGTACAAGGGTATAAGGGGATACACCTGTACTGTGCCTCCTAACCTCTACTATGCCCCCTTATACCCTATAATGTGCCTCCTACCCTGTACTATGCCCTCTTATACCCTCCATTGTGCCCCCTTACCATACCCTGTACTGTGCCCTCTAATACTCTATACTGTGCCCCCTTATACCCTATATCCAATCACTGTATGGAGTCGTCATCCAGTCACTGTATAGAGGCATTATCCATTAACTGTATGGAGGTGTTATCCAGTGTATGGCGGCGTTATCTAGTCACTGTATGGCAGTGTTATCCAGTCACTGTATGGTGGTGTCATTCGGTCACTGTATGGCATTGTTATCCAATATGGTGGTGTTATCCAGTCACTGTATTTAGGCGTTATCTAGTCATTGTATGGTGGCATCATCCAGTCACTGTATGGCGGCATCATCCAGTCACTGTATGGTGGCCTCATTCAGTCACTGTATGTAGGTGTTATCAGGTCATTGTATGGTGGTGTTATTATTTGGTTGGAGGGCTAATATATTTACAGTGTATACTGTAGAATTCAGTATATTATGCTGTAGTGTGGCCTGTATTTCCCAGTAGAGTAAATGAGCCTTGTAGAACACAGTCCACACCACTGACCACCAGGAGCAGCCTTCTGCAATATAGCCTACAGTACATGGCAGCCTCCCTTCTCTGCCATGTTGCTCCGCTGTGTACTAATGATTATTTTGGCACACTTAAGCTGGGTTCACATCACCTTTTTGTCATGCGTTAAACATATACAAAAATGTATACCTTAACAGATGACTCAGATTGATGTCATACAGTGGCATATATAGGATTCCACTGTAAAAGAAAGTACACTTTTTTGCCGGACTCTGCAGGATACAAAACTTGCTTTTTTGTATCCCTTTTTTCCAACGTATACGTCAAACAGATGGTAAAAAGGTGATGTAAACCCACTCTTACATATGCACACATGCAATTCCAACATGGTCATGAAGAGGCGGCACCGTGCAAAAATTTGCTGTGGGGCCCAGTCAGTTCTAGCTACACCCCTGGTGGGACGCATTTAAAGCCTTTATGAGGGGATTGTTTTTTTAGTAATATTTCTAATCTGAGAAAATGTTATGCTATGAGGGAGAAGGAATTGGAGGAAGCAGCTGCTGCTGGAATGGATAAGTTCACCAGGAGCAAAACAGAGGAAAGCAGGGAAATTATGCAGGGAACAAGTCAGGCTTTTTCTGACTTTCTTCTGGATAAGGCCCAACAGAGGCTTTTCTTTAGAGAATCTTCAAGAGATGGAGGATGCAATCAAGGTCTGTTCAGGAAACTCTTCTCCTGGATCAGATGGACTCCCATATGAATTTTATCGCAAGTATAGTGAGGTTACCCTACCCTGTTTATTGAGGGTATTTTCTGATTCAATAGGGGAGGGTGTCCTTCCAGAATTAATGACAGAAGCTGTGATCACAGTTATGTTGAAGAAGGGTAAGGATCCTCTCAATTTGGGGTCTTATAGACCCATTTCTCTTCTTAATACTGATGTTAAGCTTCTCTCAAGGATACTTGCTACATGTCTTTCCAAGGTCATAACATCAATTATATCCCCCAACCAAAATGGCTTTATTCCTAATAAAAAATCATTATAATCTGTACCGTCTTTTTGCTAATTTACAGGCTCCTGGGGGGACTCTCGTTCCATCCTGTCTCTAGATGACTCCAAGGCCTTTGACTGACAGGGTGGAGTGGAGATTCCTTTGGAGAGTGTTACAGAAGATGGGATTTGGTCCTAGGTTTATCAATATGATCAAGCTTTTATATAGATCTCCTACTGCAAGACTCAATATAAATAGGGTTCTTACAAGAAGTATCTCTATGAGCAGAGGCACCCATCAGAGGGATGTCCACTCTCCCCCTTTTTATTTGAGGTTTAAATTGAGCCTCTTGCTGCTAGGGTTAGACAAGATCCTCAGATTCTAGGATTCAGGGTATTAGGAATGGAGGACCGTATTTCCCTATACGCATATGATATCTTACTCTACTTACAACTTACGAATACTACCCTCCCAAAAATAATTCAAATCATTAACTACTTTGGGGAAGTTTCGGGTCTAGATATAAATTGGCTGAAAACTATGCTTATGCCTTAAGAGAAACCTGAACTCTCCAATGAGGGATCTCTAAGTTTCTTCAAGATTTAACAATATCCCCTAAGGTTGAAGACTTTATATAGCTTAATTTTATGCTTTTGATAAATAAACTAAGGTCTAAAATAATGATATGGCTCTGGCTTTCCTTATCGAGAGCCGATACACTATCCCTAGTTAAGATGGTGATTCTGCACCAGTTACTCTATACCCTCAGGAACTCCCCAGTAAGGATTAGAGATAATTATTTTTTATTAATTGAGAGAATTATCAATGATTTACTATGGGGGAGAAAACATGTAAGGCTTAAACTGGAGCATTTTTATAAGCCGTTGGAACAGGGAGGGCTTAACCTTCCCTGCTTCAAGGGCTATTTTATAGCTGCACAGCTGTGGTTCTTTTGTGAATGGAGTTCTCCACATGACAATTTTTTCACCTTTTGGAATCTGGTCAACTATTCAATTCTCATAAGGACTTTAAAGCCACCAGGAAGTTATTCACAAAGTCTTGGTGTTTAATATGACACTGGTTTGGAATAAAGGATTTACTTGGGTGTGCCCCTTTATGGTATAATTATCATCTACAAGTTTTAGATGAATTGGGTACTGATCAGTATTGGCAAAAAAAAAATATTTTTTTGTGGCACAGAGTTAGCACGAAGAGAAAATTTACGGAATTTATCTTAGCTTAGGTATTTTCAGTTAAGTTCGGCACCTTTTGAGTGTTAAAAAAAAGAGGTTTAAAATAGACACTTCTACACATTTGAATGATTTGATAGAGAATTTGGGGCAAAAGGCTAAGATCTCTCAACTTTATAAAGTTCCACTTAAAACACGGATTGGTGATATATGTTGTTCGGGTCAGAAGGCTTGGCAAATTGATTGTCCAACGATTCATCTCAAAAACTGGGACAATATATTTGCAAATTTAAAATTAGTTTCTTAATCAAGTTTTGGTCCAATTTAATATCTTAACCTTTTTAGGACACAGGGCGGACAGGTAAGCCCTGATGTCCTGGTACTTAAGGACCACAGGGCGTACCTGTACGCCATGTGTATTTTCGATCACCGCTGCGCGGCAGGAGGTAATCGACACCCGGTGCCTGCTCAAATCATTGAGCAGGCACCTGGGGCAAATGCGTCGGGGGGTCCTGTGACCCCCACGTGTAGGCGATCGCAGAAAACCGCAGGTCAATTCAGACCTGCGGTTTGCTGCGTTTACGTGTTATTCGGGTCTCTGAGGACCCGATAACCCGGAACAGGATGGTGATCGGTGGTGTGTTTTTACCAATCACCATCCTGAGATCCTGAGAGGTGATGGTGACATCACCTCTCAGGATCGCCTCTGATAGGTAGGCGGGTGGAGGGACGTTCAAATCTTGGCAACGCTCCTCTCCTCCTCCTTTTGTGTCCCGGAGTGGAGGAGAGAGGAGCGCTGCAGTGTACGTGTCGGATCTGAGCCAACATCACCCCATCTGTGCCCCAGCACCCATACTTGCCCCCAGGACCCTATCTGTGCCCCAGCACCCCCATCTGATGAGCTAGGTAATTAGGGAAAGACTAGGGAAAGGTTGGGCTAGGCAGGGATATAAAAGGGAAAGTTAGTGGGGAAAAAAAGTTTTATTGCATCACCCTAAGTAGGGTGCCTGGGGTCCACAGCACAGCTGTGTGATCCTAGACCCCACAGGGGTGCTGCCGCTTGCCACCCTGCCCCCCATCCCCCCCCACATCTTTTTTGGGGCGCAGGCATTTTTATTTTTATTTTTTTGTGCGTACGCTGACTGTGGCTGGCACTCTTAGCGTCCGGCCACTGTTAGCGCATCGCACACCCCACCGCTGATCAACTTCGGGCGGTCGATCAGCGGTTTTGAATAATATTTTTTTTTTCACATTTTTTCCCCTTTCTTTAGTTAGGCTTTTTTTTCTGTTAGCTTTAGGGATAAGTACGCGAACACCCGTGCCCCCACACACACGCACACTGAATAAAGATTTACACGCATGCACACACACACGCAGACACATACTCCCCCCACTCTGGGTGTTAGCGGGACACTTGTGTGGGACCTTATGCACCCACTGCTAGATAAAGGTTATCACCTGTACGTGGATAACTTTTATACTAGTCTCCCCTTGTTCCAGTCCCTCACCGCCAGATCCACGTCCGCTTGTGGGACAGTGCGGAAAAATCAATGCGGCCTCCCTGCCCACCCCTCCAGGTACCTATCCCCAGGGGTGAGACCCGTGCCCTAAGAGTCATGGCAATAAAGATACAGTCTTGTTTGGCTGTTAACCCTTGCTTTGTTAGTGAAATAAATGGGTTAAAATGGAAAATTTGGCAAAAAAATGAAATTCTCAATTTTCATCCCCATTTGCCAATAACTCTTGTGCAACACCTAAAGGGTTAACAACGTTTGTAAAATCTGTTTTTAATAGCTTGAGGGGTGTAGTTTCTTAGATGGGGTCACTTTTATGGAGTTTCTACTCTAGGGGTGCATCAGGGGGGCTTCAAATGGGACATGGTGTAAATAAACCAGTCCAGCAAAATCTGCTTTCCAAAAACCATATGGCGCACCTTTCCCTCTACGCCCTACTGTGTGGTCGTACAGTAGTGTACGACCACATATGGGGTGTTTTTGTAAACGGCAGAGTCAGGGCAATAAAGACACAGTCTTGTTTGGCTGTTAACCCTTGTTTGTTAGTGGGAAAAAATGGGTTAAAATAGAACATTTGCCCAAAAAATGCAATTCTCAAATTTCATCCCCATTATCCAATAACTCTTGTGCAACACCTAAAGGGTTAACAAAGTAAAAAATGAGTTTTGAATACCTTGAGGGTGTAGTTTCTTAGATGGGGTCAGTTTTAGGGAGTTTCTACTACAGGGGTGCATCAGGGGAGTTAAAACAGAACACGGTGTAAATAAATCGGTCCATAAAAATTAGCCCTCCAAAAACCACACGGCGCTCCTTTCCCTCTACGCCCTGCCGTGTGGCCGTACAGTAGTGTAAGACCACATATGGGGTGTTTCTGTGAACGGCAGAGTCAGGGCAATAAAGATACAGTCTTGCTTGGCTGTTAACCGTTGCTTTGTAAGTGGAAAAAATTGGTTAAAATTAGAGTTGAGCGAACACCTGGATGTTCGGGTTCGAGAAGTTTGGCCGAACTTCCCGGAAATGTTCGGGATCTGAACCCGACCCGAACTTCGTCCCAAACCCCATTGAAGTCAATGGGGACCCAAACTTTTCGGCACTAAAAAGGCTGTACAACAGCCCAGGAAAGAGCTAGAGGGCTGCAAAAGGCAGCAAAATGTAGATAAATCCCATGCAAACAAATGTGGATAGGGAAATGAATAAAAATAAAATAAATACAAATTAACCAATATCAATTGGAGAGAGGTCCCATAGCAGAGAATCTGGCTTCATGTCAGCAGAGAATCAGTCTTCATGTCATAGCAGAGAATCAGGCTTCACGTCACCCAACGCTGGAAAAGTCCATTGTCAGATATTTAGGCCCCGGCACCCAGGCAGAGGAGAGAGGTCCCATAACAGAGATTCAGGCTTCATGTCAGCAGAGAATCAGTCTTCATGTCATAGCAGAGAATCATGCTTCACGTCACCCAACACTGGAACAGTCCATTGTCAGATATTTAGGCCCCGGCACCCAGGCAGAGGAGAGGTCCCATAACAGAGATTCAGGCTTCATGTCAGCAGAGAATCAGTCTTCATGTCATAGCAGAGAATCAGGCTTCACGTCACCCACCACTGGAACAGTCCATTGTCATATATTTAGGCTCCGGCACCCAGACAGAGGAGAGGTTCATTCAACTTTGGGTTGCCCCGCAATATAATGGTAAAATAAAAATAGGATTGAATGAGGAAGCGCCCTGGAGTACTATAATATATGGTTAAGGGGAGGTAGTTAATGTCTAATCTGCACAAGGGATGGACAGGTCCTGTGGGATCCATGCCTGGTTCATTTTTATGAACGTCAGCTTGTCCACATTGGCTGTAGACAGGCGGCTGCGTTTGTCTGTAATGACGCCCCCTGCCGTGCTGAATACACGTTCAGACAAAACGCTGGCCGCCGGGCAGGCCAGCATCCGGGCAGGCCAGCATCTCCAAGGCATAAAAGGCTAGCTCTGGCCACGTGGACAATTTAGAGACCCAGAAGTTGAATGGGGCCGAACCATCAGTCAGTACGTGGAGGGGTGTGCACACGTACTGTTCCACCATGTTAGTGAAATGTTGCCTCCTGCTAACACGTTCCGTATCAGGTGGTGGTGCAGTTAGCTGTGGCGTGTTGACAAAAGTTTTCCACATCTCTGCCATGCTAACCCTGCCCTCAGAGGAGCTGGCCGTGACACAGCTGCCTTTGCGACCTCTTGCTCCTCCTCTGCCTTCGCCTTGGGCTTCCACTTGTTCCCCTGTGACAATTGGGAATGCTCTCAGTAGCGCGTCTACCAACGTGCGCTTGTACTCGCGCATCTTCCTATCACGCTCCAGTGCAGGAAGTAAGGTGGGCACATTGTCTTTGTAGCGTGGATCCAGCAGGGTGGCAACCCAGTAGTCCGCACACGTTAAAATGTGGGCAACTCTGCTGTCGTTGCGCAGGCACTGCAGCATGTAGTCGCTCATGTGTGCCAGGCTGCCCAGAGGTAAGGACAAGCGGTCCTCTGTGGGAGGCGTATCGTCATCGTCCTGCGTTTCCCCCCAGCCACGCACCAGTGATGGGCCCGAGCTGAGTTGGGTGCCACCCCGCTGTGACCATGCTTCATCCTCATCCTCCTCCACCTCATCCTCGTCCTCCTCGTCCTCCAGTAGTGGGCCCTGGCTGGCCACATTTGTGCCTGGCCTCTGCTATTGCAAAAAACCTCCCTCTGAGTCACTTCGAAGAGACTGGCCTGAAAGTGCTAAAAATGACCCCTCTTCCTCATCCTGCTCCTCCTGGGCCACCTCCTCTTCCATCATCCTCAAGTGTTTTCTCAAGGAGACATAGAAGTGGTATTGTAATGCTGATAACGGCGTCATCGCCACTGTCCATGTTGGTGGAGTACTCGAAACAGCGCAACAGGGCACACAGGTCTCGCATGGAGGCCCAGTCATTGGTGGTGAAGTGGTGCTGTTCCGCAGTGCGACTGACCCATGCATGCTGCAGCTGACACTCCACTATGGCCTGCTGCTGCTCGCACAGTTTGTCCAGCATGTGCAAGGTGGAGTTCCACCTGGTGGGCACGTCGCATATGAGGCGGTGAGCGGGAAGGCCGAAGTTACGCTGTAGCGCAGACAGGCGAGCAGCAGCAGGATGTGAACGCCGGAAGCGCGAACAGACAGCCCGCACTTTATGCAGCAGCTCTGACATGTCGGGGTAGTTGTGAATGAACATCTGCACCACCAAATTCAGCACATTCGCCAGGCAAGGGATGTGCGTCAAACCAGCTAGTCCCAGAGCTGCAACGAGATTTCGCCCATTATCGCACACCACCAGGCCGGGCTTCAGACTAACCAGCAGCAACCACTCGTAAGTCTGTTGTTCTATACCCCGCCACCACTCCTGTGCGGTGTGGGGCCTGTCCCCCAAACATATGAGTTTCAGAATGGCCTGCTGACGTTTACCCTGGGCTGTGCTGAAGTTGATGGTGAAGATGTGTGGCTGACTGGATGAGCAGGTGGAAGAAGAGGAGGAGGAAGCCGAGTAGGAGGAGGAGGCAACAGGAGGCAAAGAATGTTGCCCTGCGATCCTTGGCGGCGGAAGGACGTGCGCCAAACAGCTCTCCACCTGGGGCCCAGCCGCCACTACATTTACCCAGTGTGCAGTTAGGGAGATATAGCGTCCCTGGCCGTGCTTACTGGTCCACGTATCTGTGGTTAGGTGGACCTTGCCACAGATGGCGTTGCGCAGTGCACACTTGATTTTATCGGATACTTGGTTGTGCAAGGAAGGCACGGCTCTCTTGGAGATGTAGTGCCGGCTGGGAACAACATACTGTGGGACAGCAAGCGACATGAGCTGTTTGAAGCTGTCTGTGTCCACCAGCCTAAATGACAGCATTTCATAGGCCAGTAGTTTAGAAATGCTGGCATTCAGGGCCAGGGATCGAGGGTGGCTAGGTGGGAATTTACGCTTTCTCTCAAATGTTTGTGAGATGGAGAGCTGAACGCTGGCGTGTGACATGGTTGAGATGCTTGGTGACGGAGGTGGTGGTGTTGGTGGTACATCCCCTGTTTGCTAGGCGGCCGGTGCCAACGTTCCTCCCGAGTGGCGGAGGAAGAGGCCGAGGCGGCAGCAGCAGAAGAGGTAGCAGGGGAAGCCTGAGTGACTTCCTTGTCTTTAAGGTGTTTACTCCACTGCAGTTCATGCTTTGCATGCAGGTGCCT
This sequence comes from Bufo gargarizans, assembly GCF_014858855.1. NCBI lineage: Eukaryota > Metazoa > Chordata > Amphibia > Anura > Bufonidae > Bufo > Bufo gargarizans. The sequence goes on from NC_058081.1 coordinate 500,124,084, forward strand.
GGTCATGCAGGTTGTGCTAAGGTTCAAAACGTTAATGCCTCGCTTCAGGCTCTGATGGCACAGCGTGCAAACCACTCGGGTCTTGTCGTCAACACATTGTTTGAATAAGTGCCATGCCAGGGAACTCCTTGAAGCTGCCTTTGGGGTGCTCGGTCCCAGATGGCGGCAGTCAGTAGCAGGCGGAGTCTCTTGGCGGCGGGTGTTCTGCTTTTGCCCACTGCTCCCTCTTTTGCTACGCTGTTGGCTCAGTCTCACCACTGCCTCTTCCTCCGAACTGTGAAAGTCAGTGGCACGACCTTCATTCCATGTGGGGTCTAGGACCTCATCGTCCCCTGCATCGTCTTCCACCCAGTCTTGATCCCTGACCTCCTGTTCAGTCTGCACACTGCAGAAAGACGCAGCAGTTGGCACCTGTGTTTCGTCATCATCAGAAACGTGCTGAGGTGGTATTCCCATGTCCTCATCATCAGGAAACATAAGTGGTTGTGCGTCAGTGCATTCTATGTCTTCCACCGCTGGGGAAGGGCTAGATGGATGCCCTTGGGAAACCCTGCCAGCAGAGTCTTCAAACAGCATAAGAGACTGCTGCATAACTTGAGGCTCAGACAGTTTCCCTAGTATGCATGGGGGTGATGTGACAGACTGACGGGCTTGGTTTTCAGGCGCCATCTGTGCGCTTTCTGCAGAATACTGGGTGGGAGATAATGTGAACGTGCTGAATCCACTGTTGGCCACCCAATTGACTAATGCCTGTACCTGCTCAGGCCTTACCATCCTTAGAACGGCATTGGGCCCCACCAAATATTGCTGTAAATTCTGGCGGCTACTGGGACCTGAGGTAGTTGGTACACTAGGACGTGTGGCTGTGGCAGAACGGCCACGTCCTCTCCCAGCACCAGAGGGTCCACTAACACCACCACGACTATGTCCGCGTCTGCGTCCTTTACTAGTTGTTTTCCTCATTGTTACCGTTCACCACAATAACAAAAATATTATTTGGCCCAATGTATTGAATTCAAATTCAGGCCTTTTTTTACAGACACCTAACACTATCTGGCTATCTATTTAGGTACAGTATTACACTAATACAGGCACAGCAGTAACGACAGATTAAGCTGAATATAAATTGTAGGCCTAGTATTTAGGCACTGGATGACAGGTATACGTTTACGGACAGAATTAGACTTGGAAATGCACGGTAGCGTGTGACGTTATTGTGGATGACCCTATCAGCACCTTGAATCTAATATACCCTTTTATGGATAGATTTAAAGTAGGCCTAATACAGCAGAAACCACTAATTTAGGGAATTGCTAAGTTGGGAATTGTATTTTAACCCAGAACAAAAACTGTGCTTTGACGGACACAAAATAACTTGACCAGCTACAGCAATAACCACAGATTTAGCTGAATATAAATTTGAGGCCTATTATTCAGGCGCTGGGTGACAGGTATACGTTTACGGACAGAATTTGACTTGGAAATGCACGGTAGCTTGTGTGTGAAGTTATTGAGAATGACCCTATCAGCACCTGGAATCTAATATACCTTTTTATGGATAGATTTAAAGTAGGCCTGATACAGCAGAAACCGCTAATTTAGGGAATTGCTAAGTTGGGAATTGTATTTCAACCCAGAACAAAAATATATCCTTTGCCAGACAGCAGACAGTATTACAATTGGCTGGCCACAGCTGGAACTCCAGCTTTAGGGTACTGCTATTTTGCCAATTGTATTTCACCCCTCAATAAAATAGCAAGCACAGCCAAGCCCCTGATGTAGGATATAGCAAAAAAAATAACCACACTATTGATGGTTAAATGGACTTGGTGGCAGCTTGCCCCTGATGTAGGATATAGCAAAATAATAACCACACTATTGATGGTTAAATGGACTTGGTGGCAGCTTGCCCCTGATGTAGGATATAGCAAAATAATAACCACACTATTGATGGTTAAATGGACTTTGTGGCAGCTTGCCCCTGATGTAGGATATAGCAAAAAAAAACACACTATTGATGGTTAAATGGACTTGGTGGCAGCTTGGGCTGGCGCACCACAAGACACAAAATGGCCGCCGATCACCCCAGAAAAAAGTGACTGAAAAATGCTCTGGGCAGCCTAAAAACAGTGAGAAATTGAATTGCAGCAGTTCAATGATCAACAGCTGTAGATCGATCACTGACTTAATTGTTTTTGAGGAGTTAATCACTGCCTAATCTCGCCCTAACAGTCGCAGCTGCAACCTCTCCCTACACTGATCAGAGCAGAGTGACGTGCGGCGCTACGTGACTCCAGCTTATATAGAGGCTGGGTCACATGCTGCACTGGCCAATCACAGCCATGCCAATAGTAGGCATGGCTGTGACGGCCTCTTGGGGCAAGTAGTATGACGCTTGTTGATTGGCTGCTTTGCAGCCTTTCAAAAAGCGCCAAGAAAGCGACGAACACCGAACCCGGACTTTTACTAAAATGTTCGGGTTTGGGTCTGTGTCATGGACAATCCAAAATTCGGTACGAACCCGAACTATACAGTTCGGGTTCGCTCATCCCTAGTTAAAATCAAAAATTTGGCAAAAAAATGTAATTCTCAAATTTCATCCCCACTTGCCAATAACTCTTGTGCAACACCTAAAGGGTTAACAAAGTTCGTAAAATCAGTTTTTAATAGCTTGAGGGGTGTAGTTTCTTAGATGGGGTCACTTTTATGGAGTTTCTTCTCTAGGGGTGCATAAGGGGGCTTCAAATGGGACATGGTGTAAATAAACAAGGCCAGCAAAATCTGCCTTCCAAAAACCATATGGCGCACCTTTCCCTCTACGCCTTACTGTGAGGTCGTACAGTAGTGTACGACCACAAATGGGGTGTTTTTGTAAACGGCAGAGTCAGGGCAATAAAGACACAGTCTTGTTTAGCTGTTAACCCTTGCTTTGTTAGTGGAAAAAATGGGTTAAAATGGAAAATTTGGCAAAAAAATTAAATTTTCAAATTTCATCCCCATTATCCAATAACTCTTGTGCAACACCTAAAGGGTTAACAAAGTTTGAAAAATTGAGTTTTTAATACCTTGAGGGGTGTAGTTTCTTAGATGGGGTCACTTTTAGGGAGTTTCTACTCCAGGGGTGCATCAGGGGGGTTTAAACAGGACACTTTGTAAATAAACCGGTCCATAAAAACAAGCCCTCCAAAAACCACACGGCGCTCCTTTCCCTCTACGCCCCACCGTGTGGCCGTACAGTAGTGTAGACCACATTAGGGATGTTTTTGTAAACGGCAGAGTCAGGGCAATAAAGATACAGTCTTCTTTGGCTGTTAACCCTTGGTTTGTTAGTAGGAAAAATGGGTTAAAATGGAAAATTTGGCAAAAAAAATTAATTTTCTAATTTCATCCCCATTTGCCAATAACTCTTGTGCAACACTTAAAGGGTTAACAAAGTTCGAAAAAATATGTTTTGAATACCTTGAGGGGTGTAGTTTCTTAGATGGGGTCCCTTTTAGGGAGTTTCTACTGTAGAGGTGCATCAGGGGGCTTCAAATGGGACATGGTGTAAATAAACCAGTCCAGCAGAATCTGCCTTCCAAAAACCATATGGCGCACCTTTCACTCTACGCCCTACTGTGTGCCCGTACAGTAGTTTACGGCCACATATGGCGTGTTTCTGCAAACTACAGAATAGGGGCAATAAATATTGCGTTTTATTTGGCTGTTAACCCTTGCTTTGTTACTGGAAAAAATAGATTAAAATGGAAAATTTGCCCAAAAATCTAAATTCTGAAATTTTACTTCCATTTGCCATTAACTCTTGTGGAACACCTAAAGGGTTAATGACATTTGTAAAATCAGTTTTGAATATCTTGAGAGGTGTAGTTTATAGAATGGGGTCATTTTTGGGTGGTTTATATTATATAAGCCTCACAAAGTGACTTCAGACATGAACTGGTCTCTAAAAACTGTGTTTTTTTAAATTTCTGGAAAATTTCAAGATTTGCTATTGCTTCTAAACTTCTAAGCCTTGTAACATCCCCAAAAAATAAAATATCATTCCTAAAATGATCCAAACATGAAGTAGACATATGGGGAATGTAAAGTAATAACTCTTTTTGTAGGTTTTACTATGTAATATAGAATTAGATAAATTAAAACATGGAAATTAGCAATTTTTAAAAAAAAATTGGTTAAATTTGGTATCTTTTTATAAATAAAAAATAATAATTTTGACTTAATTTTACCAGTGTCATGAAGTACAATATGTGATGAAAAAACAATCTCAGAATGGCCTGTATAAGTCAAAGCGTTTTCAAAGTTATCACCACTTAAAGTCACACTGGGCAGATTTACAATAAATGGCCTGGTCCTTAAGGTGAAATAAGGCTGTGTCCTTAAGGAGTTAAACAGAATTTATATTAAACCCGTATGGCTCAATAGATGTGGTCTAAAGAACACTCCCAATTGTCCATGGTGTGATGCACCTGAGGAGGTCTATTTGCATATGTTTTGGTCTTGTGTAGAATTTAAACAATATTGGGCTGCAATCCATAAATTTATTACATATAAATTGAAAGTAGCGATTCCATTTACGGTGGAATGTTGGGCATTGGGTGATATTTCCAAGGTGGGATGTCATAAATATAAAAGAACCCTTCTGATTAAAATAATGTTCTTGGCGAGACTCCAGGACACATGGGCTTGGTTCTCGCGAAATGCTCCAAGTATGAATACATGGTTAAATCTTGTTAATATGATTAAGATATATGAAAATATGTTACATAGGCAAAGAAATACTGAGGCTAAATGGACTAGAATCTGGGGAGAGTGGAAGTTTTAGGGCTTTCCTGTTTCTATACCCACATTATCCTCTCTGTCTTGTTGTCGGAGGGAATGGGAGATGCATCGCAAGGGGGAGGGTTGTTTGGGGGGGGATTTAGGGGACTAAGGGTTATTAGGGAAAAAATAAGATAATAATGTCATTGGCTACAATGAATGTAATTGCTTGAATTTTCAATCAAATTTATGCTAAAAAAATAAAAAATGAAAAAAATTAATAAAAGCATCAGGTCTAATTTATCGCTGTGGACTTAACTGTGCAGTGCATCAAGATTCAGGTAGTGGCCCCATGACAGAGTGGAGATAGTGGCAGCAGCAGCAGCAACGGCAGTAGTGGCCCATGACAGAGTGTTGACGGTGGCGGCAGCAGCAGCAGTAACCATCACAATAGTGGACCCATGACAGAGTGGGGATGGTCGTGGTAGCAGTAGCAGTGGCAGTCCTGGGACAAAAGTGGCCCCATGACAGAGTGGGGGGGAGGGGTACAGCAGCATAGGCAGTAAGGCTGTGTTAACATCACTGTGTTCCATCAGAAGAACATAAAACATAATAAATAAATAAACAATCCAAAAGCATCCTTAAAGCCTCTTTCAGACAGTCAATTGTTTGTCAGTATTTTTCATCAGTATTTAACCAGTAATTATAAGCCAAAAACAGGAGTCCAAAACAGAGATAAAATGTAATAGAATTATTTGCATCTCATATGTGTTTTGGAGCCACTCCTGCTTTTAGCTTACAAATTATGATCAAATACTGATGCAAAACACTGACAAAACACTGACTAAAAGAATGTATTAGCTACTATGAATTTCAGTTGAGTTAGTGGAGTTGGGAGGTCGCTATAATAGCGTTGATGCTGCTATTATCAGTATAACTATCCCACTTCTGTGTCTACTGAAACGCTTGCTGCTCACAATAAAGACGGGCGCTTTGCATGTGGAAGAGGTGGAAATGGGGGAAGACAGTACATAGGGTGATAGCCAGACCGTCCACCGTTTATCTTCTCAGCGTGAATTGGATGAGGAGGAGGAGAAGCAGGAGACGGTTGCCTCTGCTACAGAGGGCAGTACCCATAGCAGGTTTATTCCATCTGTTCAGCATGGATGGGCAGAAGAGGAGGAAGAGGATGAGGAGATTGAGAGTCATCCTCCTGATGAGGACAGCGAAGTCTTGTCTGCTGGGACTCGGGCACATGTAACGGTCAGCAGAGGAAGAGACCGTAGAGCAGGACTCAAGTACAGTGCAGCAGACAAGGAGGCTGAAGTAGAAACCGGCTTTATTAAAGGAGAACTCTAACTGCCGGAGAAGCAGATTTACAATATGAACAGCTTGAGAATTCACAACAAAGATAATGGAAATTTGCATAAAGAAAACAAATGAATCACAAACACAAGTACAGACAATAGCAGGCTACTCTCTTCTAGGTAGTCCTATCTGTCCCCGCTACCCGGGGTGCACCTCTACGGTGCACTAAACTAAATCCTATTCCACTATGTCCTAGCTCCGGTTAGCATCAGTGCACTCACAGTTCGGTGTCCGGCACATGCAGGCAGGTACAGTCTGGGTCCCGATCTGGTTGCTTGCTTGCTTCAGCGTGGCTCAGCTCTGGCCTCTCTTTGTAGTCTCTGTAACTCTGGTTAGAGATAATCAGCAGCTCTGGACGTGTAATCAGGCAGGGCCTGGAATTCACTCACAGTTCCTCTGGTAAGTGCCTCACACTACAGCAGTCTCTCTTCTGCACCAGGAAACATCAGCTCAGTCAGGGAGCAAACACACTCCAATGTCTCAGATACTGTGTCACAGCAGGCAGGGAGGAATCACTCTAATCTTCCCTGTGGATCTCCCTCTCAGTGCACAGCGTCCTTCTTCCTGTGTACTCAGACACCTGCACCCCAGGCTCTCTGCTCAGCCCGGGAAAAACACTTAACTCCTTGTCCTCTGGAAACAACTCCTCACACTGTCCTACTCAGCCACAGTGGCCTCTGGTGGCTGGAGGGAAACATGACAGTCTGCTATATATATATGTGTTGGAAATGTTGCTGGATGATCAGGGCTGCCTCTTACATGCCTCCCCACTTAAAGGTGGCCGTCCTCGGCCTTGCTATATAGTCCATAGAAATAATGGTTAATGTAACTTTTTATACAGCAGTACAACATTGTCCACAATACATACAGGTGGACCATATGAACTCATCAGCAGCGTACCTGTTTGGTGGAACCCCTGCAGTAAGCCTACTGGATCTCCGGAGGTCCTGGCTATCTGTTACGACCTGACTCTCTCCACTAGGAACTGCCAGTCTGGATTCATCCACCACAATAGGAGGTTCGGGTGTGTCCGAGGGCCCCTCTCCATTACGGGCCGGCAATGGTTCTGTGACAGTGCCTTCATCACCTGTAACCTGGGAGGCTCCTTCAGTGTTGGGAGCAGTCCACCAGTCTTCACCATAATCTCCATCAGAGATAACAAGTTCTGAGTATGGGGCAGGAGGAGGTGTCCTCTGAACAGGTGCGGGATCTTTGGACCGGCATGGCCGTAACATATTCCTATGTAGAGTCCGTGAAGCAAATTCCTCATTCTCAACCTGCACTTCGTAGACCGGACCATTAGGGTACACTCTCTTGATCACTTTATACGGCTATACTTCCCAACGCTCACTCAACTTGCCTCTGGGACGTTTCTCTCGTACCAGTACCCGATCCCCAGGCTGCAATGGAACCTCCTGAACTGGAGGACGGTCTGTATGAGCTCTCTCCTGTAACCGTTGACCTGCCAACCGGCGAATGGTCTGGAGACGCCGACGGTGTTCTTTCACCCATGAGGTGGTTGATCGCTCTATTAGGTCTTCTGGCTGTTCTAGGTTTAATTCCACGATCTCTCGACCAGCCCTACCGAACAGTAACATGTATGGGGTGTAACCGGTGGTGGTGTGGACACGATTATTGTAAGCCCAGACTAATTCTGGCAGGTAGTCAGGCCAGTGTGCCCTCTTGTCTTCCTCTAGTGTCCTCAGCATTTGCAGCAATGTGCGGTTAAAGCGCTCACAGGCTCCGTTTCCTTGGGGATGATAAGGAGTTGTCCTGGATTTTTCAATGCCGTACAGTCGATGTAGCTCTTCCATCACTTTTCCTTGAAAGCACGCCCCTTGATCTGAATGGATCCGCTTTGGACACCCATAGACCCGAATTAAGTCTTGACAAATGGCTCGTGCCGCGGACTCGGCCGTCTGGTCCCGAGTTGGGGTGACTACTGCAAACTTGGAGAAGTGGTCGATCATGACCAGGCAATACTGTGGACCTCTTGACGATTGTCCCACAAGAAGATAGTCTATCATCAACACTTCCAGCGGTTCTGTGGTCTGGATGGACTGTAGGGGTGCTCTCTGTTCTGTACTCTTCGTGAGTTCACACACTCGACACTGTCGGCAAACTTCTTCAACTGTGGCCTCCAGTCGCGGACAATACACATAACGCTGCAGCCACTGGTATGTCTTGACTGGCCCGAAGTGAGCTCCAAACTCATGAGCCTCTTTGGCTATCTCCCGTGCCATTCTTCTGGGTATCACTACCTGCCACCTCGCCTCTAGGTCGGCAGGCTGTTGCCACTTGCGGAACAAAACAGCTCCATGCACTTCCAGTCTGTCCCATTGATGTAGAACGGACTTCATCTCGGCATCCAGATCAGTCCTTTCTTCTTTGTTGGGTTTCCTGCACTGGGTTACCCAGCTTTTCATTTGCTGCAGTCCAATGTCTTCATCTTGCAATCTGCCCCATTCTTCATTAGTTCTCCCCAATGCTTTGGGTAGCTTACGGGCCTCCCCACTTGTCTGGGCCGCGACTGTTGGGGGAGCGAACTTGCGGAAGTCAGGAGTTTCATCTTCTTCCTTTTGTTCATCCATATCCCCTACTGGAGTTTCAAAAGTAACCCTTGAGAGACCATCAGCATTAGTGTTCTCTGTAGCGGAGCGGTAGCGAATTGAGAAGTCATACTTTGCGAGGCGAGCCGCCCAGCGTTGCTCCAGGGCTCCCAACTTGGCAGTACCCAGATGGGCCAGGGGATTGTTATCCGTCCGTACGAAGATCTTAGCTCCTGTCAGATATCCTGCAAATTTCTCCGTCATAGCCCACACCAGGGCAAGGAGTTCCAGCCGGAAGGAACTGTAGTTATGGGGGTTTCGCTCCGTATCTCGCAAGGATCTACTGGCATAAGCGATCACTCTCTCATGTCCATCTTGTACCTGCGACAGGACTGCCCCAAGTCCGTAGAGGCTGCCATCAGTAGCTAAGATGAATGGTTTATCAAAATCGGCATAAGCCAAGATGGGGGCCGATGTCAGGGCTTCTTTCAGGGCCTGGAAGGCCTCTTCCTGTTTCTGTCCCCAGGGAATACTTTGGCCCTTGGGTTGCCCAGCCGTTCCTCTCAACAACTCATTCAGAGGGCCCGCTATTTTTGCGTAGTCTTTGATGAACCGCCGGTAGTACCCAGTCAGTCCCAGGAAGGCCTTCAACTCACGCAGTGTTCTCGGCACTATCCATTGTCGTATTGCAGCCACTTTGTCTTGGGACGGTAGCACTCCGTCTTGGGACACCCTATGGCCCAGGTACTCGATCTCCCTCTTGAAGAGATGACACTTCTTTGGCTTTACCTTCAGGCCATGGGATCGCAGTCGCTCGAGTACCTGCCCTAGCCGATTCAAGTGTTCTTGAAAAGTAGCAGAGTATACGATGATATCGTCTAGGTATATCAGAGTGGCTTCAAAATTCAGGTCTCCCAGGCATCTCTCCATCAGCCGCTGGAAGGTTCCAGGGGCATTAGTCAGTCCGAATGGCATCCTGTTGAATTCAAATAACCCCATGGGGAGTATGAATGCTGTCTTTGCCTTGTCCTGCTCAGCCACTGGTACTTGCCAGTACCCACTTGCTAGATCCAGGGTGGAGAAGTATTTGGCTCGTCCTAGAGCCGTCAGAGACTCCTCGATGCGTGGCAGAGGATATGAGTCTCGCGCAGTGCAAGCATTCAACCGCCGGTAATCCACACAAAATCGAATAGTGCCGTCCTTCTTCTTGACAAGCACCACTGGGGCTGCCCAAGGGCTCTGGCTTCCCCGCACCACTCCGGAATCTATCATCTGTTTCAATAGCGTCTTCACTTCCTGGTACAACTTGGGCGGAATCTGTCGATATCTCTCCCGAATTGGTGGAGTGTCCCCCGTCGGTATATCATGTGTGATAGCATTCGTGCAGCCAAAGTCATCGGCGTGGCGGGCAAACGCAGCCTGATTCTCCCACAGCATGGTTTCAACTGCTCGCTGTTGGTCTAAACTGAGAGCCTTAACATCTATCTCCATTTGATCCAAGATGGTTCCCCCATTCCATTCTGGGGTCGGCGCCTCTTCTGCACTGGCAGTAACTGCCAGGGTCCAACCAGCATCCCCTACCGGAGCTAGAGTCACTTCTCTCTGACTCAGGATTTCTCCCTGATGTAGGTACACACGAGCCAGTTCCACCCCTGGCGTCAAGGGAACTTCTAGATATCCCACATTCACAGCTCTTATGGGTACTCGTCCATTCTGGACCACTCCCAGTGTCCGGGCCACCAGGACGTCCTGACCCAGCTCTCCTAGGCCTGTTGGTTCAACGAACACCTCCATGCCTTCAAGATTACGGAAAGTTCCCACGGGTAACGTCAGCACGGTCTCCCGACCAGGGGGAAGGGTGAAGGTAGCCTTTCCTGGCGCTCGGATCGTTCCCACCGCCTGGTGTGCTGGTACACTTTTCTGTATTCCACAAAAACGGATTAGCCGTTGAAATGCTTTCTGGGTAGGTTTGTGCGGGGTGGCTTGTTTCCAGTAACCCGGCCCCCGTTTGGTGAACATGATCTGATCCAATTCTCGCAGGATATTCATGCCCATTATCACCGGCACATCTTCTTTGAACGTTTCGGGGACCAACAAGATACCTTTCCGCCCCACTTCCTGTCCACATAGCCGTACATTCATCCACACGACCCCTGTGACAGGAATCTGTTGTTGGTTAGCCGCTGTAACCCGGACCAGTGTCTCTCGTTCTGGCTTGGCCAGCGCTTGAAAGTAACGGTAGAAGAATGACTCGGGCATAGTTGTCACTTGAGACCCAGTATCCACTAAGCAGTCGACAGGAACACCTTCGAACTCAGCTCGTATAGTGGGGCACCCTGCGACCAGGTGTTTGGAGCTTTGCTGGGTAACTTGGCTCTCCACCTCCCCTGCAGTACGCCCCACTACTGCAGGGGTCGGTAGTTTAACGGCGGCTCTTGGCGTCCAGCTGGATTATTCCGACACTCTCTGGCGAAATGTCCTAGATCTCCACACCGCCAACACTGTGCCCCTTGACGGCCCACTTTTTGCCTGCGAGTGGGAGGTGCCCTCAGAGCTTGGCTGGATGGCCCCACTGAAGGGTAATGAGGGGCTTGATGGTATGGTAAACTAGCATAAGGGCATTCGGGTGTAGGAACCCACGGAGTCGCCTGATAGGTTTGTTGTCGGGCTGGATAGGCAGCCTCAGTAGTATGGCGCGACTCTATCCGTTTCTCCAGGTGTGTCAACTTTTCGTGCATGGCACTCAGGGAGCTCTGCAAGTCTTGTACCACTCTGACCAGGGCTTCCTCATTTCTTGTAACCCCGGGGGGTGTAACGGTCTGGGTCCGTATTACTCCAGAAGCATAGCCGTCTTCTTTGTTTCGCGTCACGGCCTCTGCCAAAATTTGTCGAAAGGTTAGGGTAGGGTCTACTCTGACTCGTTCCCGCAGAGCCTGTTTCAGGGGATTGCTGTAGAGCCCCAGAATAAATTGTTCCCGCAGTATCCGGTCTATGGGTCCCATGCCAGTAACCCCATCTGCCTCTTTTTTTTGTACCTCGGCCAACACTTCCTGTAGGGCTGTAGCGTACTGAGAGACACCTTCGTCTTCCCGTTGAGTCCGGTAAAAAAACTTCGCCCGGAGGTGCCCTGCACTGGCTGTTTCCCCATATATTTCTTCCAGGAATCTCACCATCTCTTGCAATGTATTGCGCGTGGCTTCTGGTTGTAGGAGAACATTTCTTCGGGCCTCACCCTCGAGAGCGGCCAAAGCAATTTCTACTTGTAGTTCTGGGCTGACATTGTAAATCCTAACAGCACTCTGTAACCTTGTCACCCAGTCTGACAAGGTCATGTTCTGGCCATCAAATTTGGGTAGCAAGTTGAACAACGTGCCAATAGGAAGGGCCCTTGCAAGGGTTCCACCATTGCCTGAGGTACTCACATTAACATCATGCACATTGCCTTCAGCCGCCTCCATCTCTGTGACTGTACCCTGCTCGCAGCGCCACTTGTAACGGTCAGCAGAGGAAGAGACCGTAGAGCAGGACTCAAGTACAGTGCAGCAGACAAGGAGGCTGAAGTAGAAACCGGCTTTATTAAAGGAGAACTCTAACTGCCGGAGAAGCAGATTTACAATATGAACAGCTTGAGAATTCACAACAAAGATAATGGAAATTTGCATAAAGAAAACAAATGAATCACAAACACAAGTACAGACAATAGCAGGCTACTCTCTTCTAGGTAGTCCTATCTGTCCCCGCTACCCGGGGTGCACCTCTACGGTGCACTAAACTAAATCCTATTCCACTATGTCCTAGCTCCGGTTAGCATCAGTGCACTCACAGTTCGGTGTCCGGCACATGCAGGCAGGTACAGTCTGGGTCCCGATCTGGTTGCTTGCTTGCTTCAGCGTGGCTCAGCTCTGGCCTCTCTTTGTAGTCTCTGTAACTCTGGTTAGAGATAATCAGCAGCTCTGGACGTGTAATCAGGCAGGGCCTGGAATTCACTCACAGTTCCTCTGGTAAGTGCCTCACACTACAGCAGTCTCTCTTCTGCACCAGGAAACATCAGCTCAGTCAGGGAGCAAACACACTCCAATGTCTCAGATACTGTGTCACAGCAGGCAGGGAGGAATCACTCTAATCTTCCCTGTGGATCTCCCTCTCAGTGCACAGCGTCCTTCTTCCTGTGTACTCAGACACCTGCACCCCAGGCTCTCTGCTCAGCCCGGGAAAAACACTTAACTCCTTGTCCTCTGGAAACAACTCCTCACACTGTCCTACTCAGCCACAGTGGCCTCTGGTGGCTGGAGGGAAACATGACAGTCTGCTATATATATATGTGTTGGAAATGTTGCTGGATGATCAGGGCTGCCTCTTACACACACATGGCTGACTTTATGTTATGCTGCCTTTCCCGTGACCCTTGCGTTATACGCATTTTGGCCAACACTGATTACTGATTGTTCAACCCTTCTCGACCCCCGCTACAGAGAGAACTTCTCATCTCTCATTCCTGTGGTGGAGAGGACTAGCAAAATAGTGCAGTACCAGAATGTCCTTGTGGAAAAATTGCTCCAAAAATTTCCAGCTGACAACGTAAAGTACACAGAGTACGTAGTTCCTTGGGCAACCGAGGAGGGGAGACTAGGGGAACACACAGCAGTTCCAACAGAGGCAAAGCAACACTCTCTAAGGCCTGGGACAGTTTCATGACACCCCACCATGTCACAATGAGAGAAAAGTTTTGGAAGAAGGTGAAGGAGTACATAGCAGACCGTGTCAGCGTCCTCAATGATCCTTCTGTGCTGTAAGCATGCAGTGGGTGACATCATAGATGGTAGGTATGTGTCACTGAGGCTGCTACACTCAGTGATGTAAATCCCGGAGGTAAATAGTGACCAGTGATGGTAGATCACTGAGTTGGTGGTAGCTGGAATTTGGGTCCGGGATTTAGGAGTGACTGAAGAGCTTGGGTGGGAAGGTCACTCCCATACTCCATCTCGGGTGTTACCGCCACACACACAGGTGTGATGGTGATTTTAAAAAGGACACTCTGCCAGAGAGCAGTGTGTGTGGATGGTGGTCTGAGAGGAAGACTACTGAACCCAAACCTCTTGGCAGGGAGGATTTGCTGGGAGAAAAACTGCAGCTGGTGAGAAGCCTGTATCACTGTGTGTTGTTATTTCATTTGGACTGTTCTGTTATTTGAAGAAAGCAAGCCTGTACTGTGCTGTGTGCCTAATAAACCCTGAAAAGAGACTGTTTGAGTGGTCCCGTCTCACATATGGTGGAGAATGCGGGCAATTGGTTGCTAGGAGCAACGACATGAAAACCTGTCAGTGGTGAATGTCGTGGGTTAAGGCAGCAGCAGGTTTGCAACAAGAATCTGTTGAAATGGAGGAGCTCCTCAAGCAGATGGTGCAGAGCAATCTGCAGCAGCGGCAGGCACTGGAGCAGCAGCAAAGAGCCCATGCAGAGGCTTTACAGGCTCAACGGCAGGCTAATGCACAGCAACACGAGACTAACCGTCTATTGACTGAGCAAATTGCGGCCCTCAGAGACGCTGTGACAGCACCACAAGTGGTGCATATGGCTGGGCAAGCTTCAGGTGGTGTGCGGAAAACTGTGCAGTCTGCTTTACAGAGAATGACAAATGAGGACGACGTGGAGGCTTATTTAACTGTCTTTGAACGTATTGCAGACAGAGAGAAACTGCCTGTAGATCAGTGGGCTGAGGTGCTGGCTCCATATTTGACTGGGGAGCCGCAGAAGGCATACTATGACCTGACCTTACAGGATTCGAGAGACTACCGCAAGTTAAAAGCGGAAATACTGGCTCGCATGGGAGTCAGTCCTGCACTCCAGGCCCAGCGGGTACAACAGTGGATCTTTTGCCAGGACAAACCACCGAGGTCACAGATGTTTGATCTGTTCCACTTGGTACGGAAGTGGTTGCAACCAGAGTCATCGTCCCCAGAGCAGATGGTGGAAAAAGTGGTAATGGATCGTTACCTGCACTCTCTTCCCGCGCCAGTACAACGCTGGGTTGCCCAGGGAGATCCCCAGAATGCTGACCAGCTGATAAACCTGGTTGAGAGGTACACTGCAGCGGAAAACCTCCTTGCAGGAGCTGAGAAAATAAAAATAATTCCCGGCAACCCCAAGGTTTATGCGGAACCCAGTAGGAGGGGGTTTAAACCCAGGGGAGAGCGGGGACAAGTGCCCGTGGAAATGAAAAAAGAATCACCAGAAACTGGTTCTAGACCTCCACCCCGCCGTCTTGTTTGTTGGAGGTGTCATAACCTGGGGCACATTGCAGCTCACTGTCCCATGACAAATGAACGTATGGATTGTGACATGGCACGACGGTGCTCCCTGTTTGCCCATCCCGCCTGCAGTGCCATCCAGTACCAGGCAACCGGGCCTCATATGTGCCAGGTGACTGTCAATGCTAGCCCTGTGATTGCACTACTAGACTCAGGAAGCCTGGTTACACTTGTTAGAGAAAATCTTGTTCCCATATTGCCGGCACCTGGACAGGGCATGGGGGTGATGTGTGTGCATGGGGATGTTAAGAACTATCCAGTTGCTCAGGTCACCATAGCCACTGAATGTGGGACTGTATTGCATACGGTGGGCATGGTGAAGAACTTATTGCATGCCATGATAATAGGGCGGGATCTTCCGTTGTTTTGGGAACTGTGGGGTAAAACGTCACCCAAACAAGTAAAATTTGCACCTGCTTATGATGTGTCTCATGTTGAGGAAATCACAAACCAGGCTATGCCTAGTGAACCAGCTGAGGTAGTTGAGGGATTTCCGCTATCTGTCTTGGTGGGAGACGAGAGTGAGACCGTAGAATCCGAGCAGACCGTACCCGTTCTGGATATCCCGCAAGGGAATTTTGGGACTGCCCAGGCGCAAGACCCCACTCTAAAAGGGGCTTTAGCAAATGTGACTGTTCTAAATGGTGTTCCCCAAGAGCCGGGTGCTGACCACAGGTATCCGTATTTTGAAATGCACAATGACCTCTTATATCGGGTTACCAAAGCTCACGATGAGGTGATAGAACAGTTAGTGGTTCCCGGGCCCTATAGAAAAATGGTCCTAGAAATGGCTCATACTCATGTGTTAGGGGGTCACCTAGGTACAGATAAAACCCGCGAACGAATATTTCAGAGGTTCTATTGGCCGGGGTGTTATAAAGAAATAGACGAATACTGCAAATCCTGCCCTACATGCCAATTAAAGGCCCCGCGGTCTCATTTTAAAAGTCCGTTGGTGCCACTTCCTATTATTGAGATACCATTTGAAAGGATCGCCATGGACTTAGTGGGACCGTTAGACAAATCAGCTAGGGGACACCAGTATATTCTAGTAGTGCTGGATTATGCTACCCGGTATCCAGAGGCCGTGCCGTTACGAAACTCCTCCGCTAAAACTATTGCTCGGGAGTTGTTTCATATATGCACGAGAGTGGGACTCCCCAAAGAAATCTTGACTGACCAAGGGACCCCATTTATGTCCAGGGTCATGCTCGAGCTGTGTAAACTACTGAAAATTAAACAGTTAAAAACTTCAGTGTACCATCCCCAAACTGATGGCCTCGTAGAAAGGTTCAATAAAACCTTGAAAGCCATGTTGAAAAAGGCCATTGAGAAAGATGGCAAGGATTGGGATTGTTTGTTGCCATATCTGTTGTTTTCAATCCGGGAAGTTCCTCAAGCTTCTACAGGGTTCTCACCTTTTGAGTTGCTTTATGGTAGACACCCTCGGGGTTTGCTTGATGTAGCTAAGGAGACATGGGAGACTGAAGTTACTCCATACAGGAGTGTCATTGATCATGTGGTACAAATGCAAGAGAGAATTGCCAAGGTGATGCCCATAGTGAAGGAACATCTCCAAAGGGCCCAAGAAGCTCAGAGAAGTGTGTACAACCGTTCTGCCAGAATTAGAGAGTTCAAGCCAGGGGATCGGGTATTAATTCTCGTACCTACGGTTGAGAGCAAGTTATTGGCTAGATGGCAGGGACCTTTTGAGGTGATAGAAAAAGTTGGGGAAGTAAATTATAGAGTCCATCAGCCAGGGAAAAGGAAACCAGTGCAGGTCTATCATGTAAACTTAATGAAACCTTGGAGAGAACGGGAGTCCTTGTCAGCTACGCTCTTATCTCCCACTGTTTCCGGTCCTGAGTTTGGAAAGGTGACAATTGCTAGTTCCTTATCACGTCCCCAAAGACAGGAAACTAAAGAGTTGTTGCAACGTAATATGGACATATTCTCTAGCTTACCAGGTTGCATTAATGTGGTGGAACATGTCATCACTGAACCCCACATAAGGGTTAAAGTAAAACCGTATCGCATCCCAGAAGCCCGTAGACAAGCAGTCTCAGAGGAGGTTCAGAGAATGTTACAATTAGGGGTAATTGAAAGGTCCAAAAGTGAATGGTCTAGCCCAATTGTGTTGGTCCCAAAACCAAATGGAAGCTGGCGCTTTTGTAATGACTTTCGGAAACTTAATGAAGTTTCCAAGATGGATGCTTACCCTATGCCTAGGGTGGATGAACTAGTTGAAAGGTTGGGTCCCGCCAGGTATATAACCACGTTAGACCTCACCAAAGGGTATTGGCAAATACCATTAGCAAAAGAGGCCCGAGAGAAAACAGCCTTTTCTACGTCAGAGGGATGTTTCCACTATGTGAGGATGCCATTTGGGTTGAAAGGGGCCCCTGCTACATTTCAAAGGGCAATGGATGACATTTTGCTTCCCCACAGGGAATATGCAGCAGCCTACTTAGATGACATTGTTATCTACAGCCTGGATTGGAAAAGCCATTTAAGTAAAGTCCAGGCCGTTCTAGACTCACTCAGAGAAGCAGGGTTTACAGCCAACCCAGAGAAGTGTGCAATAGGTATGGAGCAGGCCAAATACTTGGGTTATGTTGTGGGAAGAGGCATGATTAAACCCCAGGCCAACAAGGTAGAAGCCATACAGAGTTGTCCCCGGCCTCTTACAAAAAAACAAGTGCAGGCCTTCTTAGGGATAGTCGGGTATTACCGGCGATTTGTCCCCAACTTTGCCAGTATTGCTGCTCCTTTGTCTGACCTCAAGAAAGGGAAAAAGTCAGTTATGGTTCAGTGGTCCCCGGAGGCAGAAAAGGCGTTTGTAGAACTAAAGTCCGTTCTTTGTAGGCAACCAGTGCTAATAGCGCCAGATTTCTCCAAGGAATTTATAGTACAGACAGATGCATCAGAGGTGGGACTAGGGGCTGTTATGTCCCAGGAGGTTAACAGAGAAGAGCATCCTGTCATGTATCTAAGTAGGAAACTGAACCCCTGTGAGAGGAATTACTCGATTGTGGAACGGGAATGTCTGGCAATAAAATGGGCCCTAGAGTCCCTAAGGTATTACCTGCTAGGCAGAAAGTTCAGACTCGTCTCAGACCATGCCCCACTGAAGTGGATGAGTCAAAACAAGGGAAATAATGCTAGGGTAACAAGGTGGTTCCTGGCATTACAAGATTTTGACTATGTGGTGGAACACAGGCCAGGCAAATTGCACATCAATGCAGATGCCCTGTCAAGAGTCCATTGTTTGGTTATGGAAGGTGCCAAGCCCCCCGGCTTTAGGCAGAGGGGGGGGATATGTAAGCATGCAGTGGGTGACATCATAGATGGTAGGTATGTGTCACTGAGGCTGCTACACTCAGTGATGTAAATCCCGGAGGTAAATAGTGACCAGTGATGGTAGATCACTGAGTTGGTGGTAGCTGGAATTTGGGTCCGGGATTTAGGAGTGACTGAAGAGCTTGGGTGGGAAGGTCACTCCCATACTCCATCTCGGGTGTTACCGCCACACACACAGGTGTTATGGTGATTTTAAAAAGGACACTCTGTCAGAGAGCAGTGTGTGTGGATGGTGGTCTGAGAGGAAGACTACTGAACCCAAACCTCTTGGCAGGGAGGATTTGCTGGGAGAAAAACTGCAGCTGGTGAGAAGCCTGTATCACTGTGTGTTGTTATTTCATTTGGACTGTTCTGTTATTTGAAGAAAGCAAGCCTGTACTGTGCTGTGTGCCTAATAAACCCTGAAAAGAGACTGTTTGAGTGGTCCCGTCTCACAGTGCCTTACAACTATTGGGTGTCCAAGCTGGTCACGTGGCACGAACTGGCGCTCTATGCCTTGGAGGTACTGGCCTGTTTTGCCGGAGCGGGTATTTAGTGCTGCTTGGGGCATAATAACTGATAAGCGCATCCGACTGTCAACTGAAAATGCTGACAGGTTGACTCTTATTAAAATGAACAAGGCCTGGATTGCCCCTGACTTCTCTACATCGGGGGAAACCGGCTGAACATAAAAGCACTTTAAATGTGGCTTTTATGGTGTATGGAATACACTGTATTTCCATCCACCCCTTCCACCACAAAAAAGGGCATATGGTTAAATCTTCCTTTTCTCGTCCTCCACCATCATATCAACATGCTCATTAGGCTGCCCTCACTCCTAATGTTTTAAAGGGTCAGCTCAGCAGCAGGCCCTCACCCCTAATTTTTTCAATGGTCAGCTCAGCAGCAGGCCATCAATCATAATTTTTCAAGGGTGTGTATGACTTTGTGTAATAAAGGGTGTATTGGCGTACTACACTGAACATCGGTCCCAGCAGCAATCTGGGAGTCCAAGATGCATCCAGACATCCTCCCCATGCTGTTCCTGAACCATTTCAGTGGTGTTTCCATCAATTTCTGACCTTTTCCTGTGAACCAGACACCCTCCCCTCTTCAGAGCAGGGAGTGCCTGGTTTAATGCTCGGGTTCTCCCATTGACTTCTATTTTGCTCTAGTGCTCGATCGACACTAGTTCCTATATATTAGACTGAGTCTGACACACAGTAAGTCTATATATGGTATAACAGAACATATTAAGCATAAAGAGTGCAGCAAGTGTACTAGGTAAACACGTCTATATATAAAACCGCCTGTTGACAATAAGTCTGATACATAGTAAGTCTGTATAACAATGTATAACAGATTAAAGGGTTTCTGTCATCAGAATAACATTATGTAGCTGAATGACATTAGCAATGTACATAACAGTATGCTTTATAACTCCCTGCCTGCCGCCATTCTCTTAAAATAAAGACTTTTTAAATATGCTAATGAGCCTCTAGGTTCTTCTGGGGCGTTGCTTCAGCACCTAGAGGTTCGGTCTACTCACCCTTTGGCACGCCCAGGTCCCGTTGATTGACTGTCGAGTTCTCCTCATCCGTAAATCCTGCGCCTGCGCCGTCCCGTTTAGTATTCGGAGCAGGCGCAGTGAGTGAAGCCAGCTTCCTGGTGCCAGCTTCCTTCGGCGCTAATGTCAGTCAGCTACATAACATGACAGAAACCCTTTAAGAATAAATGGCGCAACAGGTGAACAAGATACACAGGGTGATTACACTGCGCCTGCACTGTTCCTGCAGTCTCCCTATGCTCTCCATACAGTGTCTAAAAACTCTCCTTACGATCATCCTACACTGTCCTTGCACTGTCCATTTTACATTTTCTACAATTAAAAGCTTTCTAACACACTGTCCCTAGCGCTTTCCACGTCTCTCAGTTTACAGTGAAATGGCGGCAACCGCTCGGGATGAGGATTTTATGAGGCTTCACAGGGGATGGCTATCTGCTCATTGGCTGGCTGCACAGCATTATGGATCATATCGCGTTCCCAGGCTTCTTACTTTCCATTTTAGGGGGGAAAAAATGATTCATTTCTATGAAGAGCAAGGAAATTCAGATTCATGGCAAGTCAAATTTTTCCTGAAATTCGAATTTTTCATGAAATTTGGATCAAAGTAGTTTCACTTCAATTCGCTCAACACTAGTCACAACCCTCACTACCTAGAACAGTCCCCTAAATAAATTCAGACCCCAGATGAGAAAAAAATAAGACCCCCTCTCACACCACATACACTATGCACAAACACCACATTACACATACAGTACATACAACTACACCCACACACGAATTACAACATACCACTAGCAAGCATCCCACAGCTTCCCATGCCACCCCATGTCACAGAATGCTTACTATGCCACCTTATTTTTTATAATGACTACACACCACCCCCCTTCAACATAATGCTCACCATCAGGCTCAAACTGGAACACGGGTACATCTGAATCTACCAGTGGGCCCCTAAGTAAGGTGGCCCCCTAGTCCCCCACCTGCACAAGTAACACATGAGACAATTTACTGACCGAACTACATGTAGACAGGCAGCATAGAGTGCCTCAACCAGCCTATGTTCATATACAAAAATTGAGTTTCTTAACAGAGTGCCAAGTTTATTATAGAAACATTGGTTGGCTGAGAAGACTTCTAGGTACAGAGGTATGCCAGACAGTTTCCTCTTTCCCCAGGGACCTGCCCTGCAGCAGGGACCCCTATAATCTTTTTATGCCTCCCCCTTTGTCACATACTGATCCTCCTTTCTCAAATGCTGTTTTTCATGGCCCCCCATTTTCACAAACAAGCCCTCATGGTGACCCCCTTCCTTTCTGACATACTACTCTCCATGTTTCCTCCTGTTTCAAACGTTCCTTATCATGGTCCCCCATTTTCACATGTTGGTCTTCTTGGTGACACCATCCCCGCTTTCTCAAATTTTGCTCCCCATGGGCCCCTCTTTTTCTACATACCTCTTCCCCTTCTCACATACTGCACCACATATTTCCCTCCACTTTCTCACATATTGACCCCCCACCTCTTTTATATACCGCTTCCCATAATCCTCCCCTCCATCTTTCGCACAAACTGTTCCCTATGATAACTCTTCTTTCTGTGTCGCACTCCTCCTCCACCTTTTTTCAGGCTGTGTTCTCCTCCTTTTCCTTTGCACTGCTGATGCGGAACCTTTTGCCTTGTGACTATGATGTCACCAAAGTTCCTACACCCGTTTTAGTTCTGCAACATCCAGCACAACTGCAGGTTTTCTGCATGTTACATGGAACCACATTAGAAATCATGTGATCCTGATGACATCATGGGAAATTTGTGGTGGTATTGCTCTGATTTTGTGCAAATCATGGCAAGTAGCTTTTTTTTTTTACAGAGGTAGGCCAGGTGACCTGTTTTGTGACAAGCCCACTGGGAATATACTTAATAGGGCAAATTTACAGCCAGGGTATGTCCAGGAGCACAGCACTGGAAAGAATTTACATGCATAGAGCAGCAGCTGTCTTAGATTCTGGTTCTGGTGGGCAGGGCCCCTGTTCTCCAAAGAGGGGGTAGTTGTTTTCTCCACTAAGGCTGCAAGACTCTTTTTACACTGTATCTTGAGTTTCTGTTTGCCATAGGTACCAGGGAAGATTATAGCATTATCTGCTAAGCTGATCCATAAAACGAATGCCTCTGATTGCCATCCGTCCCCCACAGATGCCCATGGTTAAAAAAAATCTATTCCAGGTGGTATACAAGCTTCTTTTACTAGATACCTCTGCATTGAATACCTCTGCTTTTTTATTCCATGCAGCTAAAACATGGAATCTTCACCAGATTCCACCAAACTGAGAAAAAAAAAAAACGGACAAACTTTTGTTCCTATTCATTAACAGCAGACAAATATACTGATAATTGTAGAACTAGTGACTAAGTTTTATTTATAAAAATATGTTAAAAATAACAAAGAAGCATTATTCACCTTTATCGATTCCACACCACTGCCATTCCGATGCTGCACACCAGTTCCAGAGCCTCCTAAGGGCACCAGACATGACAGGAAAAGCCCCTTCAACCCATCATTGGCCTTAGCAGTGAACTGCCTCAGCAAGTTCAAGTAGCAGAAGAAAGTACCCTTCTTTCCCTTTTAAACGCTATTATATTTGTAAAAAAATTGAAAAAAGAAAAATGTGTACATAATTGGTATTGTCGCATCTGTAACAAGCTGTACAATAAAAGGGACATGTTATTCATCCTATAAAGTGAATATTAAAAAAAGATTTAAATAAAAGCTAAAATTGCATTTTTTTGTTCAAATTTACTCCCAAAAATACAGCAAAAATTGATCAAAAAGCTGTATTTACTTTAACATGGCACCAATGAAAAGTGCAACTCAGCCCACAAAAAATAAGCTCTCGTACAGCTCCATTGATGGTAAAATAAAAATGTTATGGGTCTTGAAAAGCAGCAACTCAAAACAACTTGAGTGCAAAAGTAAAATTTTGAATTTAAAAGCAGCTTGTTTTTAAAGAGGCATTTTTTTACCACTAGCAGCCATGCATATACCCATTAGCGATAAATGTCACTATCACATTAATAGGGTTGTTCGCCGCTGAGAAGTTTTCTGCAGACTTACTGGTGTAGCCGGTAAACCCATGGTCGTAATCATACTTGCCTGGTCCCTGCCACTAGGTTCCGGCTCCATCGCTGCCCCGCCGCCTCTGCAGGTCCTGAATGTCCCAGCCTCAATATCCATTATGACATAGGTCATGTGACAGTTGCAGCCAATCACTGGCTACAGCAGTCATGTTTCACCCATGCATCAGGTTACTGGGTCATGTGACACATGGATGTTGACGCTTGGAGACCCAGGATCTGCAGAGGCGTCAGGGCAGCAATGGAGCGAGAACTCAGCGGCAGGGATCAGGTAAGTATGATTACTAATGTGGGTCTGGCCATGTTGGGGAATCTGCAGAAAACATCTCCATCGTGAACAACCTCTTTACGATAACTCTTTATGATAACTAATGCAGGCAAGAACTGAAAATGACTTGCATACAATCCTAGCAGACCCCAGAATACCATTGCCTGACCAATTCGGCCGAATTGAATCTGAATCGAATCAATACATTAGATGTACCCCAAAATGGTGCCAGGTAAAAATACAAATCACCATTAAAAAAGTCATTCCTCATACAGTTATGCTGAAGAAGAAATAAAAAAAGGTATGCTTTTGAAATACAGAGCACAAAAAAAAAATCTAAACGCCCTTACAAAATGCTGCTCTTGGTTACCATTGTCTAATATATACAGACAGTACATGACACTGATGGCCCCACTTTACCCTGCTCATTAAAACTCGCATGAAAGACACAGAAGTGGAGGTCTCTGGGTAATAGCACTCACCAATAAAATGAAGAAGAAAAATAAACTCTGTCTATTGCTTGGTTTGAGAGACAGCAAGACAGAAGTGATTAAGATCAGACTTCATCTCTAGATCCTCTTCCTATCTGGCAAACGCTACATTTAATAATGGCGCAGTCATGAATTGGTCTTATCAGTCATTTGGTTTATGAGCGATGGCCTTTGGCTGCGGCCCTGTCCTATTAAAGCCGCTGTTCAAAGTCTGCAAGCAATAATATGTTAAAGTCGGGAGTTTATCTTCAGCTTTTGTTTTGCAGACGATAACATTATGCAGGACTCCTGTTTAATTCTTCTGTCTCATCTGAGTACAACTGCGTGGCTGAAGCTGCCCCGTCTCTCCTATTACTGGAATTCAGAGTCCTTTGTTTTTTTCGTTATAATGATTGTGCTCATTAAAAATCCCCCACAGTCTTCGAGATTCGAGCACCCCCTCCGCACCACTCTGTATGCCAACCCTTCGATACCAATGGTAAATTGTGAATATTACAATCCCAGGGGGTGTTCCTCTAACGTCTGATATTGAGAAGATGTATCTGGGTTAAAATAATAAAAATGTAAATTTACATAACAATAGGGCTCTGCATTATTCTAATCTCAATAGCAAAATTAACAGAACACATAGACGTAAATGTCATGAGATGCAAAACTTTGCACACCCACGTTTGCTTAAATAACTGGAGAGGGATGAGCCCTTCAGATGAGGCAAATTACTTGTCCATCTCCACCCAACCCTCATCTAGAGCATGAAGTGAAAGGGGAGTGCAAAATGTTTTGGCCGATTAAATCCAACATGACAATTTCAACCCATGTCTATCCTTACAGGCAGTCTGTCACCACCAAAATCAGTTTTAAGGTAAGTATACAGCCATACTTAGCTCAGTCCTCTAATCTTAACGGAAGTTTATTTAAAATTTTATGAAAATACGTTTTTTGTGCACTGTGTTTCTCTTTCACTGCATCTCTTCTGGCTCTTAAATCTCAGGGACAGTCATTCAAACAAGAGAAGAAGGCGGTGGGAGGAATTATGGTGGAGTAATGGTACACCAATGTGAATGACCTCACTGTTGGTGCACATAAAACATTATTTGCATACAAATAAAAAGAAACAGTATTAGAGGGCTGAGTTTTTACAATGGTTATGTTTTCGGGCACCTACTCTGCATGGTCGTATGCTCAATTTGAAACAGATTTTCAAGGTGGTAGGCTCCCTTTGAAATTGTGTAGGTGGAGGCCGGAAATCTCCATACACTTATGATCATTGATAAATCCTCCAGATTGTGACATATACATCTCGAACCCTAAAAATTTTCTAGAGCTCATTAGGGAGATAATCGGTGTTGTTTGACAGGATCCTGACAGCTGTTACTATACTATTTATACCCTTAGGAAAGGTCATCAGTTTCTCATCGGAAGGGTTTAACTCCCGTACCCTACCTTATCAGCTGGCTGAAAGAGTCATGGTGACCAGAACAAGTACCAGACAAGGACCAGACACGGTTTCATACACTTCTTAGTGGCCATAAATAGTACTGTATTGCTCTTTCTCAAGCAAGTAAACAGGGGAGAACTGAACTACTGTATTCCAGGTACAGACAAAATAGCTACAGGTGCTCTTCAGTGTGAGGACCCCAGTGAAGCAAGTTCACATAACTCAGCTGGCTGAATTCCTCTAAGCATTACAGGAAATACTTAGGAGCAATTTGTGTTTCCTGTCCCTTGAGAAACCATATGAGAGGACACAGAGAGCTGCTATATTGATTACTGGGGACTCCATTTTAAATGCTATCTCTACTTTAAAGGGATTCTGTCACCAGGTTTTACCCCCTCCAGATAAAAATATGGTTATGTTCAGGGAGCTTTAACCATTCCTAATGTGGTCTTATAAATGTAATCTGTAGGCTCATTTTGCTAAAAATACGCTATTACTAACCTGTCATTCATAAAAATAAGGTGCCCAAGGGGATGTAAATGGCTCCAAGCTGCCACCCGCACCCGCTGCCGTTCGTGCCCAGCTCCACCTCATAATCTTCTGTGACGCCTCCTGCTCTCTCTCCCTCCCTCCCCCCTCCTCCTGATGTAAGATTGCTGTGACACCTCCCCCCTCGTCCTGCTGTAAGATTGCTGTGACGCCTCCCGCTCTCCATCCCTCCCCCCTCCTCCTGCTGTAAGATTGCTGTGACGCCTCCCTCCTCCTCCTGCTGTAAGATTGCTGTGACGCCTCCCGCTCTCCCTCCCTCCCCCCTCCTCCTGCTGTAACATTGCGATCTTACAGCAGGAGGAGGGGGGAGGGAGGGAGGGAGAGAGAGCAGGAGGTGTCACAGCAATCTTACAGCAGGAGGAGGGAGGAGGGAGGGAGGAAGAGAGAGAGAGAGCAGGAGGCGTCACAGAATATTATGAGGTGGCGCTGGGCATGAACGGCGGTGGGTGCGGACGGCAGCTTGGAGCCATTTACATCCCGTTGGGCACCTTATTTTTATGAATGACAGGTTAGTAATTGCGTATTTTTAGCAAAATGAGCCTACAGATTACATTTATAAGACCACATTAGGAATGGCTAAAGCTCCCTGAACATAACCAAATTTTTATCTGGAGGGGGTGAAACCTGGTGACAGAATCCCTTTAATATATGGATGGATATCAGTGGACCAATATACGAAAACTCAGGAGTCAACGACTATAAAGATCCTCAAATTCAGATGAGGTAATAAGGTGTCTAATAAAGGATCAACTGTCCATAACAGGAAGATTTGTCAGATTATCAGAATGTATTATAACTTTTTTTTTATGGAAAGCTCAACTGGACAATTATAGGAAATTAGTGTTTGTATGAACACTAATTCCCGATAATTGCCCTATGTAAATGAGGTAGTGATCATTCCTTGCCATACAGATGGGATGATTGCTACATATAAACTGCAAGCAGCTTTAACGAGTAGGCAATAATTGGGAGCAAATAGTTATTTGCCAATCATTACCCTGTATATTGGTCCATATAAATGGGCCTACAGTCTTGAAGAAACCTAAAACCTTCAAAGATCCAGGTCATAAAATGGTTAGGAAGTTGCTGGTCAAAATATTATCTTTGCCCCAGGGGACTATAGATATAAAGAAATGTTTTTGCTCTGGAGGAGTCAGTATGTCCATGCACAACAAAAACAGCTCCTTGATTTCAACTGGAATTATGTAATGCTGCATTTCCCCAGTGGTGGCGCTGTAGGGAAATAAAGCAGTTGCTGCTGGGTTCCCTCACATAATTGGATAAACTCTTTAAAACTAAGTTGTTTTTTTCTAAATGCATTGATAGACTATGTTGGGGATTGTAGTTTTGGGTATATAGAGTTACCATTTTCTCTGGTTGTTTGGAAAGTGTTCCATAAAATTCTATTTAACTCTTTTCCAACCATTTTTCAACACACTTCAAGCATTGGAGCTACTTAAGAGTCCATATTTATTTAGAACTGTATATCATTTAATTAAATACGATGAAGCCAAGAAAAAAAAAATCAATAAAAACCATAAAATGTGTTAAAATACATTTTAAAACAAGCAGGAAATCGATTTGGAGAAATGAGTCTGAGGAGCCAAATTTGGATACATGTATTGCTTTAATAAGCAGAAATAAAATTAAGGAATTGTCTTTGGCTAGAAATATATTGTGATTGAATTGCCAGCTTAACTGGAATATGTGACTGGGCAGAGGCATATAGAAACTGTGTTGTGTTCTGAGTCTATTGGAAGCTCAAATGAAAAAAAAAAAGGCAAATCGTCCAGTTATTTTTTTCCTTTGAATTTAATGACTATTTGGCCCATGACTAAAATGAAAATAATTTTTTTCCCTCTTTGTTAGAGTCCTGACTGGAATCAATGACATTTCAGAGTTCAATAATGACGCTAAAAAAAGAAAGATACTCCTCATTTTTATGTGATTTCATGGCTGTGGGCACTAATGCTGGTTTTCATTAATGAGGACTTTAAAATGAATTTCTGAGACAAAGCTCCAAATCCCCACTCAGACATATGATTAATAAATAAAGCCACCACTAGGGGAAGCTGAGCAGCTGACTGAAGCTATACTGCTTTATTATAGATTTAATATATTATACAATGTATAGTATAGACAGTATGCATAAGCTCCTAGGCTCCCTCTAGTGGTGGCTACAGGTAGATAGGATTTTGTTGTTGCCCAACACTAGGAAACAGTCTTACCAGTTTTTTTTTTCAAAAGTGAAAACTTTGAAACTTACTAACTTACTTTGATTGTCATAGCTGTACCAAAAGCTTTATTCACTTCCTTTCAGGTTAGTGAAGCATCAACCATGGCAAACAATAGGGCTATCCTTATAAACTGAGTAAAGCAGACAGCCCCCTCATCAGGTCACCGACACACAGGGACTCGGAGAAAGCCTTCTGCTGTGTCGGAACATCATCATTTGCACAGCAGAAGCTCCATTTCCGGGACTATGACAGCCAGGTACATAAATTGGGTTCAGCAATTTCCTGGTAATCCAGATTAGGCACTATCTTTGACCGATTTTTGATTATCAAATGGAATCTCAGATTGTTTACTTTTAGATCATTGAGTTCTTCTATAATATTATTGCATTTAGCCATTTTTCCCATGCAGTGGAACATAAAAATAACATTTTAAAAGTTAGTGTGGTCATTAATCATAGCTGGAAGCATTTCAATTACTGAAATCTCTGTGGCTTTGGACCGTTAAGATCACCTTGGCATATTGTAACCAGTCAGAAAGACACCTTGTTTGCAGCTTCATGCTACAGAACAATTAAGTGAATATGTGACATGACCAGAGGCAGCAAAGTTGACAGTTCTAGAACACGGCTGGGGGCTTAAAGGTAATCTGTCACCAGCGACCTTGCTATCCAACTGTCTGCATGGACACATGCTGTAGCTGTGGTTCATCTGATTAAAACATTGGTATCTTTTGTTGATATGAGGCTCTGTTCCCAAGTTATGAAACTTTTTATTAATATGCAAATCAGGCCTTTAGTGCAATGGTGCTCTTGTTGCACCGAAGCCCCACTGCTTTATGTGACTAACCCCTCCTTCATTGCTTTAATTGACAGGTCCAGTCAGTGGAAAAGCAGTGAAGGAGAGGTTAGTCACAGAAATGACTGCAACTTAGGTGCAATATAAGCAATGGTGGCGCCCTCATTGCACCAATGATGCTTTTTCCTATTGGATTGCAGGGTGGTTATAACCCCTGAATAAGAGCAGTGTATAATGTAATCGAAAAATAAGTCAAGCCAGCAAAGGAGGCAATATGGACAATTACAATACATTAGTAAGTGGCTTGTATTAACTTTCTCTACATGATAAATGTAATTTGCTGAAGTGAGACAAACCCTTAAAAACAGTTGGTTTAAAAATTTCTTCTAAAATTCCAAGCCTTCTAAAGACCCAGAAAAACAAAATGACATAAAATTATGCCAGCATAAAGTAGACATATGGTAAATGTAATAACTATTTTCTGAGGTATTATTTGATTCTCTAAATGTTAATCATATTAACCCAAATTTACCACTAACATGAAGTACAATGTGTCATGAGAAAACATTCTCAGAATCGGTAGGATAAATAAAAGGATTATATTATAGAAATGTGTTGCGCAAAAGATTCTGGTTCCCTCATTAAAGGGCATGATTATATAGCTAACATATAGAACAAATTTGCATAAAATATTGATCACTTTGTACATTCCAATACTTACAGTATCTTGTACTGATTTAGAGTTACTTCCTGTATTATACCCCAGAGCTGCACTCACTATTCTAACCCATGAACTTTTTCAAATTTTTAAACGTTATAGTCACAGAAGTACCAAGACATACGGATGTCCCCTCGACAGTGGGTGACAAAGGATCTGTGAGACTGGCAACACGTGCTTTGATCTGAAAGGTTTCCTTGTGGATCAATAGGCATCTGTGTTGTTTCTGATACTGGCCACACCTCTAATCTTCGGTGTTGCTATAGTAGTCATTTAACTTTCCTTATTTATAGTTGCTTCTCCTACAATGCTGTGCAGTTTATAACTTTAGTGGTATCTGTGGTCTGCAGGTGTTTGGTTCTCGGCTGAGTTCCAAGTTAAGTGTTTCCTTTCCCTTTTGCATTTTGTTTTCATTTTTCTGTGTGTTGCTTTTCCCCAGCCCTTTGGTGTAGGCCTAAGGGAGACTCCTGTTTATTCTTCCTTTCTGGAGGAACAAGTAGTCTCACTCCTGTCACTATAGCCAGGGTCTTATAGGGTGAGTTCGGACTCTAGGTACTCTTGCGTATGAACTCATCTACCTTTGAGGTCTGTTTAACTTTATACTGACTGTGACTAGGGATTTGAATAGGAGGTGTCATTCTCTTTTCCCTAGCTTTTAGGTCTTGTTCCTTGTTCCCTTTCCTTCTTCGTCCGGTGTGGTATCTCCCTCACACACACAGGCGTGACAGTTACTCCCACAAATTTTAATGTATTTATCTGGATTTTGTGTGAAAGACCAACACAAAGTAGCAAGTATGTGTGGTTTTCAATAAAACTGAGGTGTGCATTTGTATTAAGCCCCCCTGAGTCATTACTTTATAAGACTACCTTTTGCTGCATTTACAGCTTCAAGTCTTTTGGGGTATGTCTCTACGATCTTTGCAAATCTAGAAGCTGACATTTTTGCCCATTTTTCTTTGAAAAATTACTCAAGCTCAGCAATTTTCAAGTCTTGCAACAGATTTTCAATGAGATTTACGTCTGGAGTTTGATTGGGCCATTCTAACACATGAATATGCTTTGATCTAAACATTCCATTGTATCTCTGGCTGTATGTTTAGGGTCATTGTCCTGCTGGAAGGTGAACCTCTGCCCCAGTTTTAAGTCTTTTGCAGCCTCTACCAGGTTTCCCCCCTGGATCGCCCTGTATTTAGCTCCATCCATCTTCCGCTACTTGGCTTGTGGCAAACTGCAAATGGGACTTCTTATGATTGCTTTCAAAAGTGGCTTTCTTTTTGCCTCTATTTCATAAAGGCCAGATTTGTGGAGTACTTGACTAATAACTGTCCTGTGGACATATCCTCCCACCTGAGCTGTGGATCTCTGAAGCTTCTCCAGAGTGACCATGGGCCTCTTGGCTGATTCTATAATTAGTGCTCTCCGTGCTTGGGCTGTCAGTTTAGGTGGACGGCCCTGTCTTGGTAGGGTTGCAGTTGTGCCATACTCCTTCTATTTCCAAATGACAGATTCAACAGTGCTCCGTGAAATATTCAGAGCTTAGGATATTTCTTTATGACTTAACCCTGCTTTGCACTTCTCCACAACTTTATCACTGACCTGTCTAGGGTGTTCCTTGGTTTTCATGATGTGCTTTGATCACTAATGTTCACTAACAAACCTCTGAAGCCTTTACAGAACAGCTGTACTTATGCTGAAAATAAATTACACACAGGTGGACTCTATTTACTAATTAGGTGACTTTCTGAGGGCAATTGGTTACACTTGATTATATTTACGGGTATCATAGTTATTAAAAATTTAAAAAGCCATGTATTATATTCTTTTTACTTCACAAACACTTACTTAAATACATTTAAGTTTGTGTATGTAACGTGAAAAAATGTGAAAAACTTCAAGGCACTATACTTTACATGATTTTTCCTGTACTGATCCTGAGTTACAGTACCTCCTGAATTATACTCCAAAGCTGCACTCACTATTCTGCTGGTAGAGTCATTGTGTACATACAGTAGTTATCCTATACTGTTCCTTAGTTACATCCTGTATTATACTCCAGAGCTGCACTCACTATTCTGCTGATGGAATCACAGTATACATACATTGCAGTACTTATCCTATACTGTTCCTGAGTTACATCCTGTATTATACTTCAGTGCTGGAAACATTCAGCAAGCTTGTCCTCAGACACTCCCATAACAGTTGAGCTGAGCTTCTCTAATGCAGGGACACATTCAGTTATTCCTGTATCAGGTGCCTGTTATAAAGACTGAATTTCCCAGATTAAAAATCACCATATCAGGCACTGTGCAGACAGTAAACAAACAAGGAATGTTGGAAGATTTCAGTTCTGAAGCCTACAGAATTGTCAAATCTGCAAGATTCAAGAGTCCCAGCATCACCTGCTTGTTCACTGTCTTCACAAAACATCTGATCTGAAACATCCAGCATGTCCTGGAGCCCTGTGCTCATTGCTTCTAATGAACTCAGTCCCTTTCGTTTATATAAGGGCTCTTTCACACTTGCGTTCTTTTCTTCCGTCATAGAGTTCCGTCGTCGGGGCTCTATGCCGGAAGAATCAGGATTATCCCAATGCATTCTGAATGGAGAGAAATCCGTTCAGGATGCATCAGGATGTCTTCAGTTCAGGACCGGAACATTTTTTGGCCGGAGAAAATACTGCAGCATGCTGCGCTTTTTGCTCCGGCCAAAAATCCTGAACACTTGCCGCAATGAAGGATCCGGAATTAATGCCCATTGAAAGGCATTGATCCTGATCCGGCCTTAAGCTAAACGTCGTTTCGGCGCATTGCCGGATCCGACGTTTAGCTTTTTCTGAATGGTTACCATGGCTGCCGGGACGGTAAAGTCCTGGCAGCCATGGTAAAGTGTAGTGGGGAGCGGGGAGCAGTATACTTACCGTCCGTGCGGCTCCCAGGGCGCTTCAGAGTGACGTCAGGGCGCCCCACGCGCATGGATGACGTGATTGCATGGCACGTCATCCATGCGCATGGGGCGCTCTGACGTCATTCTGGAGCGCCCCGGGAGCCGCACGGACTGTAAGTATACCGCTCCCCACTACTACTATGGCAACCAGGACTTTAATAGCGTCCTGGCTGCCATAGTAACACTGAACGCATTTTGAAGACGGATGCTTTCAGTTCACTTGCGTTTTTCCGGATCCGGCGTGTAATTCCGGCAAATGGAGTACACGCCGGATCCGGACAACGCAAGTGTGAAAGAGCCCTAAAGCTGAAAAGCTGCCCTCACCCCTGATATTACCACCATGGAGGTTCTGTTGTGTAGTAGACGGAGATTCAAGTCATTTTAGCCATCATACTGTTAATTCTGCTGCCTTTATTTTTGTCCTTTGTATACTCTATTCCTAATAGTGATTTATCCCAGTGCTTCCACTAAACATAATAAACTGGTTTTGCTTTGGCTATTGGGAGTGAGGCAGTCAGTGCCCATACATCGCTGTCTGTAGCGCTAACCTCAGAGATGCTTCTGCTGACAAATGGGAGGTTGGTTGAGGCTGCATTTATCAGCAGAGCTAGTCAAACCAAAGTGGCACTGTTTACCAAACACAGCTCCGGAAAGCAGACGGCAGCGTTTGCCTAGTGCAAATATTACAGTGTTCCGGAGGCAGCGGGAATAGCTCTGCATCTGTGGAACACTCTCACATCACCATCACAGTGCATCTCCAAAGCAAAAGCTAAGGGCCGAGATTGCTCGTTAAAGGGGCTCTATCAATTCCTTTTCGTTAAAAGGGTGCCCTGACCCTAAGCAGATGACTGATATTCCTTCTGCTCAGACCTCCAGTGATCACTCCTCCGCAATGAGTTGCCTTTCTCTGCAGCGCCACCACAGGGGAAATGAAAACTTACACAATTTCCTTTTAAATAATTTGGCTGTCTATGTAATGCATGAGATGGAGACGCACTCTCTGAAGTTTTCTAAGGATATTTCCATCAAAAATAATTTTCTGTGTTACTTCCGTTCTTGGAAAAGTTGGATGACAACCAGTAAGGCTAGATTCATGAAGGCCATGGGAGTTGTCACCATGCTTTCAAAGAATTTCTAGTGACAAAATTGCCTAGTGATGCAGTGATTTGGGATCAGAGTAGTTGACATTTTATTGTACTCTTGTTCAGTGGCGTACCTTCCATAGAGGCAGACCAGGCACCTGCTATGGGGAACAGGGGAAAGGGAGTCCCGCTCTGAACTACTTCTTCAGTTCTCAACATGAAAAGATTGCATTCTCTTGTAGCCGCCACTAAAGGGTGCTCAGCAGAAAGAGATTATTACAGCTGCCATTGCAGACAATGGTAACTGTATACATTCCTATGCACTGAGGCCCCCATTGTGGTTTCTGCAGGCAGACAGTTTTGTAATACATTATGTGATAGGAAGCTGGGATTTAGAGCTTGATAGGGGAAGTTTATCAATGCATTTATGTCAGGTGTATGGTGTAAATACATTGAGGAATAGGATGCTCAGAAAGAGCACTATATTTATAAGGCACCGGTTCCACTTTTCAGATAAAGTCAGATAAAGTGGATGAGGTGGGGGGTGACTTTTCTAATTACAATTTCTTTACTTAAAGGGAATATCCCATGATTAATGTAAAAATAAAGAAAGAAAATCATATATCATATGGTACATGACAATCTCTTTCTAACAAACTTAAAAGCCCTGTACCTTACATGGATCCAGAGATCACCCCATGCATTTCTCCAATTGCTTTGCTAGAATAATTTCAAGCTGGCAGCTCAGGGGACGTGTCCTTTCTCAGGAGACATGTCTTTCTGCTGCAGCTTGTGGCAGTTGAAGGAAGGAACTGAGCATGTGCTTCCATCTCAGTGAGCTGGACAAATAATTTAGAAATTCAGATTAGTTAGTGGGCCCCTAAACAGTCTTTACACTGCTTTACTAGGGTCCCAAGGAACATTTAATTCCATAGTCGCAGTCTAAGCCAATAGGTATAAAATGATGTCTCAAAACATTTTAGTGCAGCAGTGTTCATATTTAGAGTTGCTTGAGAAAAGGAGAGTATTGTCTAAAAACAAAACTTTAAATTCCTCATACTCACAAAAGTAGATAAAAGTGTATCAAATAGCCCATAAGCAGATGCTGATCGCAACACCATACCCAGGGTTATGCCATCATTCTGCTTCTTCTAAAGCCCCGGAAGAAGCCTATCGAGGCTGGAATCCTGGTTTGCTATAGGGTCCTGTACTTAAAGGGGTTGTCAAAGATTTTTCAAGTGATATCCAATCCACTCTGAAACAGCTGATTGGTGGGAAAGTGAGGTGTCTGAACCCCGCTGATCAGACATTGCTGGCTGATCTTGAGCATAGGCCATTTAGGATAACTCAAAAGATATGAAATGAATATTGGGGGTCATTTATTAAGACCAATGTCTTAGACGCTGGTCTTAATAACCCCTTGCATTGGTGGTTGATCCGCTAAAGTTATGTAGAGGCACCGGCCTCTACATAACTTCAGCGCATCCACTGCCAGTCTAAATGTAAGCCAGTTTCCTTGCTGGCTTAAATTTAGACCATTTTCTATGACTAAGGCAAGCATGTCCAAAAAATCTCTGTTCACCCCAGTTAAGCAGTGGGAAACTAAGGCAACTATGAATCATTAGATCATAAGACTGTGGAAGAGGAAGGTCAACCACATGACAGCTATTATTTTTGGTGGGTGGGGGGTGCAGAAACTTTAAGATAGTTTTTAAGACAGAAAGCACTATTAAAAATGCCACTGAATCCGACTTTTTCGCCTTGCGGATATAGTTAATTTCAGGACACTGCGAATACTGCCATGGGAAAGCCTCAAACTTTCCTTTCAATTGCCAGACTATACTCATTACCACTATACCCAATTAACGCATTTTCTGACCAGTATGCATAACTCACCCCAAGTGTCTAAGCCATCGGCGTTTGAACGACTATGTAAGCTATCAGACTCCACTAAAGGATTGATATTGAATATTTATGTTATTTTATCTACCCCTCTCCCTACTGAGTTACATAAACATGCATACATGGGAGAAGATTTTAGACCGCACTCTTTCAGCTGAAGAGTGGCAGCTGATTTGGAACAGGACAGCGATGACTTTTTCATGTGTCACCCACCAGGAGAACTCATACAAGGTGTTAATGCTCTGGTATCACACTCCCCAATTTCTGAAACACCTTAACCCTGCTATTTCGGATAGATGTTGGCGCTGTGATACGGAGATGGGCTCTCATATCCATATTTTCTGGGAATGTCCTCTGATACGTCCATATTGGTTGATGGTGCGGGGTGTTCTCTTCCAACTTCTCAACATTAGGTTCCCATTGGACCCTATGATTTACTTATTGGATATGCCACATGTCTCGCTAAAAAGACATATCCTCAAACTCACTCTGCACATCAGATGCCTGATTGGGATTTTTTGGAAGAAACGCATCCCGACATCGCGACTAGATCTTATTGCTAATGTTATCAAGGTGCGTCGAATGGAAAGCTTAACGGCTATGATGGAGGCGAAGAATGCTAGGTTTGAAAAAGTATGGCAGTTATAGGACGAACATTTTGAATCCTACTGTCACGGCTGGCGGTGGGGGAAACCCCCAGCCGTGCGGTGCCAGGAGATGGTGGGGTTACCCCTTGGCCGGGACCACAGAGTTAGGGAGCAGGTCACCTCCTATAGCGTCCCTAACGCTGACCCTGTCTCCTGTCTGTATGAGCCGACCTCGGTGGTAGGAGGGCTCATACGCCGGAACCTAAGAGTCCCTACAAGCCCTCAAGTCGGCCCTGAACTAGGGGACAGAGTAAGACGACCTGCTCCTCCTAGACACGGAGGAGCAGGAGTCTCAACGGCCAAGCAACACAGGGGGAACATCAACAGACATATGGAAATGACAGGTAAGTGAGACTAGTCCTGCACTTACCTGCCACAGACACACAAACCTGGAACCCATGAACAAGTGCTGATGTCCACAGCAACATAAAGGACACAGCACACACCAGACATACAAGGGAAACCAGGAAACCATAAGCTGCACTAACAAGATAACCCCGCACACACCTAGATAACACCATGGAACACAGAATAAACTGACAGAGGTTTTATGACCAGAAGGTTGGTCCTCACCAGGCAGATGGAGGAGACAGGAGGCTGCTCCAGCCAGCATGGCTGAGAGCAACCTACTGAAGCCTGCAGGAGTCTCAGGCTATATAGGCCAAAAGGCCACACCCACCAGTCAACCACACCCAGTGACAACACACACACTGGGAAGGGAGTTAACCCTTCCTACACCACAGAAGGGAAACTCACATAAAGGGGAAAGCACACAACCTCACTCACCTGTCTCCGACGGCAACGGCATGCGTGGCAACCGTGTCCTCCAGAACAGCCAACAGGCCGAGACACTTCCACAGCATGCAAACATCGCCAGACGTTGCCGCGGACAACCGCAGGTGAAGGGAGGAGTCCAGGTGCATATAAAACATCACCTCGTGCACAACAAACAACACAAAGTGCACACAGACATACGAACGGGCATTCACACAAAACCCGTTGCCAAGGGCAACCGCACGCACACTAGTTGTCCGCGGCAACCGCACCTGAGGCAAACAACTAAGTGCCCCAGCTGCGGTTGACGAACTCCCAAACCGCGGGCAACAGCATGCGGCACCCAAGGAGTCACGACCATGACCAAGGGTCGTGACACCTACACGTAACCAGTGTCGTAACTAGCCTTCCTACTCCCCATGTCCCTCATTTGGTCTTGTCTTGTAATGTCTTCCCCCCTGTCTGTCTTTAATGTTCTTTTTTTTGTTTATTTTCAATGATCCTTCTAACGACCACTCTGGATCTTTGCTCCGATATAGCTTATAGCTCTCCTGTATAATGTTACTCGAATATGTTGTTGTCTCTTGACATTATGTTATATCTTCTGTATTTGAGATCACTGTGGCTATAATGTTCATTGGTTTGATAGACGGACACACGTACGTCTGCTTTTCTATAATACTTTATTGTGTAAACACAAAACTTTCAATAAAAAAGACATTTATGAAAAAAAAAAAACACTGAATCCAATATTCACTTATTTTTTATGTAAATAAAATTAATTTTTGTGTACATAGCGCCTCACGCAGAATTTCCTCACGTCTTATGCGTACAACTAATGGATTAATAAATGATTACAGCAGACAAGCCGTAAATAAGATGACACTTTCCATTGTAATAAAATAAAACCCACTCATTTGTCTACAAACTATAGGACGTGGTGAGCATCGGCACCATACAACGGTAATGAATTTTCTTGGTATTCCAGAAATTAATGAATAAATCAGTGGATGTAATTTAAAACTGATGTGGTCCGCTTTGGCTCCTGACCGACATTTCCATTCCGTGGAATGTCTTAGGTATAGGTTTAATGTTTACTATAAATCTGAGCACAGTTTTTATTACAGTTTATTAAAGTGTTTTGAGGGCATTACCTCTGTGCTTATGCCTCACACTTGTTTTGTTTACTGATATACTTTAGGTCATCAGTGTTGCCCCCACTGACCTGTTACAGCATTATATTTTTAAATCTTTTTATATTAGATCAGCTTTATAACCTAGGTTCAGCTAGAGTGTGTACACTGTCCCCATCTGGCGACCAGCCTGTACCATTAAAATATCTAGTTATTAGTAATGTATAAATCAACTTCAACATTGTATACTTTCTATAAACTGGATATTTTTTATTAAACTAGACCCAGCAGTGTTTGAGTGTTGTACTAAAGTCCCTTGAGCCCAACAGAGGAAATCATCCTGAGGACCATTCTGAGGGACAGGTCTCCATACAGCTTTAAAATGAAATTGAGAACAAATTGACTGGATTTTGGATCTGAAGCGAGATTCGCTCATCCCTAATTAATATATAGCACCTGATTTAGGGGAATTCAGAAAACCCATTTTCAAATACACTATTAGAGATTGGAGAACCTGTTGAGGTTCGCAATATTTTTGTTCGATTTTGACCGATCGGCTCCAATTGCCCTGGAAATTGGTATATAACACCCTCTAGTCTCCTAGGACTCTAAATTTTTGGGAAAACATGTTATCTCTTTTCGTATGTTTTTATGAATGTTTGCTTTTTCTCTACCTCCTCCCCCCTCCCTAAGCTCTTGAATTTAATGACAGCATGATGTCTGAGTGACATACATAGCTACGGGTTAACCCATGTTTGCTTGTTTCTCCCTTTTAGTTGGGAGCAGCAGCAGTACAGTGTGGATGTAGAAAGGCTAGGTTATTAGAGGCACATGGTCGCAATAGTAACAGCAGCAGAAGCAGCATAGCATTGAAGAACATGCAAAGCAGTAGATTGGCTGTCTATGGGTAATAGTAGTAATAGTAGTAGCAGCAGTGGTAGTGGTAGTAGTAGTAGTGGCAGATGCATAGCATTAATAGTGGTGGCGGTAGGGGATTAGCAGAGAGGAGTAGCAGCTATGGTGGTGGCAGCAGCAGAAGCCATATGGTACATGTTGCCAGGCAGGCAACAGCATGATAGGGGGCAGAAGCAGTATGGAGCATGTTAGTAGACAGGCACCATCAGTGGCATGATGGAGGCAACAGCAGCAGCCATATGTATCATAATGGTAGGCAGGTAGCAGAAGTGGCATATAGGAAGCAGTGGTATGAAGGTGGCAGTGGCATGATGGAGGCAGCAGCAGCAGCAGCTGGATAGAACATGATGGTAGGCAGGCTGCAGCAGTGACATGATGGAGGCAGCAGAAGCAGCCATAATGAACCTGATGATAAGAAGGCAGCAGCAGTGGCAGGAAGGCAGCAGTGGTGTGATGTAAGCAGCAGCAGAAGCCATACAGAACATGATAATAGGCAGTAGTAGTATCACAATGGCGACAGAGGCATGATGGAGGCAGCAGCAGCCATATAGAACATGCTGGTAGGTAGGCTGCAGCAGTGGCATGATGGCTGCAGTGGCATGATGGAGGCAGCAGCAGCCTTCTGGAACATGATGGAAGGCAGTCAAGATGATGGTAGGCAGGACAGCAGTCAGGAAAACAGCAACAGTGGCAAGATGGGGCAACATCAGCAAGGTCAGATCTATTCATTGGCCTCAGCAGGAGGACTGTGGAAATCCTCCTCAATCCATGCTTGGTTCATTTTGACAAAACTGATGTTTTGTACACTGGTGGAGGAGAACTTGGTCTGTGTGGGTGTCACTATGCTCCCTGCATTGCTGAAAACCCTCTTCAAGATGACACTTCGAGGCTGGGCAAGTGAGAGAAGGAAGAGTGTACTGTGCCAGTTTAGGTAGGCCACTGTTTCAGTCTGTCTGCCCAGAAATCCATGTGATCAGGGTACAGGGTATGCAGTGGAGATAGGCCATAGTTTAGGTAGGCCTGAACCTGGGTGTTCTCGCAGCAGGTCTTGGCTTTCTGATTGACTTCAGACAGGTGCAGCACATTCATGTTGAACTGGCTACTGCTGCTGCTACTGCGGCTTCTGCTGCTTGTGGGTGAGGGAGGTGGGTGACTCTGCAGGAGCAGAGAGGGGCCTCACTTTCAGAAATGCTGGCGGCAGACACCTGCTCGCCAAAAGCTGTGGCAAGCTGTGTACACGGTGTTTCCTAGTAATAACATAATTCCCCCATTTTCCTGCGAGGATATAAAAGCATAGCTATCCAGTAATCATCTGCTTGATGTCAATGATATGTCTGTCACTTCATAAGCAAGCAAGCATACAGATCACCATTCTGGCCAGTGTGCCCGAAGAGCAAGTCCTTTCCGACTACACCCCACACTAAGACGATTGGGTGTTGTGGCTGGTACCATCGTCATCATCATCCTCTTGCTCCTTCACCTCCAACTCCTCCTACTCCTCTTCTTCCAGTGCAGCTCTCCGTCCTCCTCCTCCAAGGCAGTTTCTTCTTGTGGGTTCCCAATAGCTACAGGGTGGGCAGCAAGATACATTAGCTGTTCTTCCGCCATCGTCCCATGCTGCATGAGCATCAGCGTCCGTTCTAAAATAAACATGATGGGAATGAGATAATTCAGACCCTCTCACCCCCATTCTGAGATCATGTGTGTGGGGGTGATTTGACATAGCGGAGATGTGAGCATGGTGTCTAATTTTAGATGTATTATGTGGGCACTGAGGGGGCTTATTTTGTAGGTCTGACGAGGATTTGGGGATCTTATCTGAGCTGGCACCCCCCAATACTTTAAAAAAATTGTACCCCCTCACAGTAGTATTGCCCTTATTGTACAACCTTCACAGTAGTTTTGTACAGATGTGTGCCCCCTCACAGTAATTATGCCCACATTGTGCCCTCTCACAGTAGTTATGCCCTCTGTGCCCCTTTCACAGTTGTAATGCCCTCTTTGTGCCCCCTTCACAGTAATAATCCACATTGTGCCCCCTTCATAGTTATAATGCCATTGTGCCCCCTTAATAGTTGTAATGCCCACTGTGCTAGTAATTCCCTCTGTGACCCCTCCATAGTAGAAATCCCCATTGTGCCCCCTTCACAGTAATAATGCCAACTGTTCCCCTTCACAGTAATAATGCCCACTGTGCCCCCTTCATTGTAGTAATGCCCTCTGGCTCTGTGTCCCCTCCATAGTAGAAATGCCAATTGTGCCTCCTTCGCATTAGTAATGCCCTCTGTGCCCCCTCCATAGTAGTAATGCCCTCTGTGCCCCCTCCATAGTAATACAGTCCTCTGTGCCCCCCCTCCATAGTAATAAAGTCCTCTGTTCCTTCTCTGTATTAAAAACAAAAAAGCACAGTAACTACTCACCTTGCGCTCCTGAAGCTCACAGTCCTCTCTCCCCTGCAGGCACAAATCGCTCTGCAGCAATGTGTGGGTGGAGCCTATGCAGATTACCGGGCTACAGGCCCCACCCACACATGCCGGCAGCGCAATCTGTGTCTGCAGGCTGAATGGTGGAGGGGGGAGAAGTCTTCCTGCTCCACCATTCACAGCGCAGTCGGCCTGAAGGAGGGGAGGAGCGCAGGGAGCTGAGCGGTGAGTGACAGGACTACAGCTCCTTGTGCTCCAACAATGAGCGCTTCCATCTGTATTGATGGGAGCGCTCATCTTTCCTTTGAATCACTTAACAAATATTTAGTTGTATAACCACTGTTTCTGAGAACTGCTCACATCTGTGTTGCATGGAGTCAACCAACTTCTGGCCCCTGTGAGCAGGTATTCCAGCCCAGGATGATTGGACTACATTCCACAGTTCTTCTCAATTTCTTGGTTTTGCCTCAGAAACTGCATTTTTTATGTCACCCCACAAGTTTTCTATTAGATTAATATCCGGGAATTGGGCTGGCCACTCCAACTCTTCAATCTTGTTGGTCTGGAACCAAGATGTGGCACGTTTACTGGTGTGCTTGGGGTCGTTGTCTTGTTGGAACACCCATTTCAAGGGCATTTCCTCTTTAGCAAAAGGCAGCATGGCATCTTCAATTATTCTGATGTATTCCAACTGATCCATGATCCCTGGTATGCGATAAATAGGCCCAACACCGTAGTATGAGAAACATCTCCATATCATGATGCTTGCGCCACCATGCTTCACTGTCTTCACAGTGTACTGTGGCTTCAATTCAGTGTTTGGGGGTCATCTGACAAACTGTCTTCGACCACTGGACCCAAAAAGAACAAACTTACTTTCATCAGTCCACAAAATGTTGCACCATTTCTCTTTAGGCCAGTCAATGTGCTCTTTGGAAAATTGTAACCTCTTCAGCACATGTCTTTTTTTTTCACCAGTGGGACTTTGCGGTGGCTTCTTGCAGATAGCTTGGCTTCACATAGGCGTCTTCTAATTGTAACAGTTCTCACAGGTAACTTTAGACCTCCTTTGATCTTCCTGGAGCTGATTGTTGGCTGAGTCCCTGTCATTTTGGCTATTCTTCTATCCATTCAAATGGTAGTTTTTCGCTTTCTTCCACGTCTTTAAGGTTTTGGTTGCTAATTTAAAGCATTTGCGATCATTTTAGATGAGCAGCCTATCATTTTCTGCACTTCTTTATATGTTCTCCCCTCTCCAATCAACTTTCTGCACTTCTTTATATGTTTTTCAAAGAACGAATGACCTCACTCATTGAACTCCACACTGCTATTATTTTGAACATGCCCCTTTCAATTAGTGATTCAATTACACAGAATCAGCAGCATGCATGTCTGTTGGATTTCTATTACTCTACTACACCTGCTAGTAAATTATTTGCCATGTAAAAATATCATTTCTACCAAAAACTGTGGTTGATCAGGTTAGTGATGTCTGACTGCTATTATTTTGAACACAACTGTATATACTGTACTTGTTCTATGTATGCTTGCGGAAGGCTAAGTTATAGCCGAAACGTCACATGAGTTTAGACTGCCAAAATATGGATTAAAGGAACACTCTCACTACTCTTTCACTGGTGCCACCTCCATCTCTTTATTTT
This sequence comes from Bufo gargarizans, assembly GCF_014858855.1. NCBI lineage: Eukaryota > Metazoa > Chordata > Amphibia > Anura > Bufonidae > Bufo > Bufo gargarizans. Next base: position 500,167,081 of record NC_058081.1, read on the forward strand.
TTTCAATAAGGAGCCGCTTGGACACAGGTCCCTCAGGGGCACACACCTGTTTTTTTGCTTTGCATCCGTATTTCTGACATTTTGAGACTAAATGTACACAGTCACACAAAGTATGAAAGTTTGCAAGTCTGTTTCTGGAACTTAAAGACTTGGAGATGTACCAACACAGATCTTATTCTAGTATTTAATGTTATACCCTCTATATTGTTAGACACACACATACAATATGTTATTTTCCCAAACCCAAACAAAAAAAATTGAACTATATGGAGATGCACCGACACAGATTTTGGCTTAGTATTTCACATTATCAAAGATATGAACCGCTAGTCTCTGTATATGCCATATTCCCAAACCCCCTCATCCCCCATCCCCCCCAAAAAAAATACAAAATATTTAGAACTTTCTGGAGATGGCCTGAAAAAATGTGTTTCTGTTAAATGGGAAAAAAATGCAGGTAGCTCCTTTTGAGGTTCTGCAGCAGCTGCGGTTATGTTATAAGGCAGTAATTGCCTGTCTGCGTCTCTCATCTAGGGGAGAGTAACTGCAAAGAGCATCTTTTACTCATGTCTGTGTATAGCACATTTTATTGATTTCAGTATGAACTGCTTAATACCTGTTCTTCATTTCTCCTGCAGATATGCTACGGGGAAACTAAACACTTGCTTCTTGGTTTCCCACAGATTACAAATGATTGCTGATGGTCCCAGCAGTGAGATACCGCTTAATCATCACTGTATCTTTGAGTGCCTTTCTAACTACAGGCATTATCCAAAGTGGAAAATCCCTTTAAAGTTCAATGCCTACCTTGTCATGGGATGAATGCCACTATGATTCTTCCTTTAATTGTTTATTAATTTCTTCTGTATTACAATCTGAAGCATTAGTATGAAAATCTATCAGAAATTATTGGATTGCGATTTACACAGAGCAATAGCATTTTGTGTAGGGATGAGCGAACTCGAACTGTATAGTTCGGGTTCGTACCGAATTTTGGGGTGTCCGTGACACGGACCCGAACCCGGACATTTTCGTAAAAGTCCGGGTTCGGGTTCGGTGTTCGTCGCTTTCTTGGCGCTTTTGTGACGCTTTCTTGGCGCTTTTTGAAAGGCTGCAAAGCAGCCAATCAACAAGCGTCATACTACTTGCCCCAAGAGGCCATCACAGCCATGCCTACTATTGGCATGGCTGTGATTGGCCAGAGCACCATGTGACCCAGCCTCTATTTAAGCTGGAGTCACATAGCGCCGCCCGTCACTCTGCTCTGATTAGCGTAGGGAGAGGTTGCGGCTGCGACAGTAGGGCGAGATTAGGCAGATTAACTCCTCCAAAGGACTTGATTAACTGATCGATCTGCAGCTGTGGATCATTGAGCTGCTGATCCTCAATTGCTCACTGTTTTTAGGCTGCCCAGACCGTTTGTCAGTCACATTTTTCTGGGGTGATCGGCGGCCATTTTGTGTCTTGTGGTGCGCCAGCACAAGCTGCGACCAAGTGCATTTAACCCTCAATGGTGTGGTTGTTTTTTGGCTAAAGCCTACATCAGGGTGAAGCTGTCACACCAAGTGCATTTAACCAGCAATAGTCTGTTCATTTTTTGGCCATATACAAAATCAGGGGCAAGCTGCGCCTGTCACCAAGTGCATTTAACCCTCAATGGTGTGGTTGTTTTTTGGCTAAAGCCTACATCAGGGTGAAGCTGTCACACCAAGTGCATTTAACCAGCAATAGTCTGTTCATTTTTTGGCCATATACAAAATCAGGGGCAAGCTGCGCCTGTCACCAAGTGCATTTAACCCTCAATGGTGTGGTTGTTTTTTGGCTAAAGCCTACATCAGGGTGAAGCTGTCACACCAAGTGCATTTAACCAGCAATAGTCTGTTCATTTTTTGGCCATATACAAAATCAGGGGCAAGCTGCGCCTGTCACCAAGTGCATTTAACCCTCAATGGTGTGGTTGTTTTTTGGCTAAAGCCTACATCAGGGTGAAGCTGTCACACCAAGTGCATTTAACCAGCAATAGTCTGTTCATTTTTTGGCCATATACAAAATCAGGGGCAAGCTGCGCCTGTCACCAAGTGCATTTAACCCTCAATGGTGTGGTTGTTTTCTGGCTAAAGCCTACATCAGGGTGAAGCTGTCACACCAAGTGCATTTAACCAGCAATAGTCTGTTTATTTTTTGGCCATATACTACATCAGGGGCAAGCTGCGCCCGTCACCAAGTGCATTTAACCCTCAGTAGTGTGGTTGGTCAAGCTGTGACACCAAGTGCATTTAACCAGCAATAGTCTGTTCATTTTTTGGCCATATACTACATCAGGGGCAAGCTGCGCCCGTCACCAAGTGCATTTAACCAGCAATAGTGTGGTTATTTTTTGGCCATATCCCAGTCTAATTCTGTCACTAAATCCATACCGGTCACCCAGCGCCTAAATACTAGGCCTCAAATTTATATCCCGCTAAATCTCTCGTTACCGCTGTCCTGTTGTAGCTGGGAAAGTTATTTAGTGTCCGTCAAAGCACATTTTTTGTTCTGGGTTGAAGTACAATTCCCAATTTAGCAATTTCATAATTTAGTGGTTTCTGCTATATCAGAGCTATTTGAAATCTATCCCTAAAAGGGTATATAATATTCAAGGTGCACATTGGGTCATTCAGAATAACTTCACACACACCCGCTACTGTGTATTTTCAAGTCTAATTCTGTCACTAAACCCATACCTGTCACCCAGCGCCTAAATACTAGGCCTCAAATTTATATCCTGCTAAATCTCTCGTTACCGCTGTCCTGTTGTAGCTGGGAAAGTTATTTAGTGTCCGTCAAAGCACATTTTTTGTTCTGGGTTGAAATACAATTCCCAATTTAGCAATTTCATAATTTAGTGGTTTCTGCTATATCAGAGCTATTTGAAATCTATCCCTAAAAGGGTAGATCATATTGAAGGTGCACATAGGGTCATTCAGAATAACTTCACACACACCCGCTACTGTGTATTTCCAAGTCTAATTCTGTCACTAAACCCATACCTGTCACCCAGCGCCTAAATACTAGGCCTCAAATTTATATCCCGCTAAATCTCTCGTTACCGCTGTCCTGTTGTAGCTGGGAAAGTTATTTAGTGTCCGTCAAAGCACATTTTTTGTTCTGGGTTGAAGTACAATTCCCAATTTAGCAATTTCATAATTTAGTGGTTTCTGCTATATCAGAGCTATTTGAAATCTATCCCTAAAAGGGTATATAATATTCAAGGTGCACATTGGGTCATTCAGAATAACTTCACACACACCCGCTACTGTGTATTTCCAAGTCTAATTCTGTCACTAAACCCATACCTGTCACCCAGCGCCTAAATACTAGGCCTCAAATTTATATCCTGCTAAATCTCTCGTTACCGCTGTCCTGTTGTAGCTGGGAAAGTTATTTAGTGTCCGTCAAAGCACATTTTTTGTTCTGGGTTGAAATACAATTCCCAATTTAGCAATTTCATAATTTAGTGGTTTCTGCTATATCAGAGCTATTTGAAATCTATCCCTAAAAGGGTATATAATATTCAAGGTGCACATTGGGTCATTCAGAATAACTTCACACACACCCGCTACTGTGTATTTCCAAGTCTAATTCTGTCACTAAACCCATACCTGTCACCCAGCGCCTAAATACTAGGCCTCAAATTTATATCCTGCTAAATCTCTCGTTACCGCTGTACTGTTGTTGCTGGGCAAGATATTTAGTGTCCGTCAAAGCACATTTTTTGTTCTGGGTTGAAATACAATTCCCAATTTAGCAATTTCATAATTTAGTGGTTTCTGCTATATCAGAGCTATTTGAAATCTATCCCTAAAAGGGTATATAATATTCAAGGTGCACATTGGGTCATTCAGAATAACTTCACACACACCCGCTACTGTGTATTTCCAAGTCTAATTCTGTCACTAAACCCATACCTGTCACCCAGCGCCTAAATACTAGGCCTCAAATTTATATCCTGCTAAATCTCTCGTTACCGCTGTACTGTTGTTGCTGGGCAAGATATTTAGTGTCCGTCAAAGCACATTTTTTGTTCTGGGTTGAAATACAATTCCCAATTTAGCAATTTCATAATTTAGTGGTTTCTGCTATATCAGAGCTATTTGAAATCTATCCCTAAAAGGGTATATAATATTCAAGGTGCACATTGGGTCATTCAGAATAACTTCACACACACCCGCTACTGTGTATTTCCAAGTCTAATTCTGTCACTAAACCCATACCTGTCACCCAGCGCCTAAATACTAGGCCTCAAATTCATATCCAGCTAAATCTCTCGTTACCGCTGTACTGTTGTTGCTGGGCAAGATATTTAGTGTCCGTCAAAGCACATTTTTTGTTCTGGGTTGAAATACAATTCCCAATTTAGCAATTTCATAATTTAGTGGTTCCTGCTATATCAGAGCTATTTGAAATCTATCCCAAAAAGGGTATATAATATTCAAGGTGCACATAGGGTCATTCAGAATAACTTCACACACACCCGCTACTGTGTATTTCCAAGTCTAATTCTGTCACTAAACCCATACCTGTCACCCAGCGCCTAAATACTAGGCCTCAAATTTATATCCTGCTAAATCTCTCGTTACCGCTGTACTGTTGTTGCTGGGCAAGATATTTAGTGTCCGTCAAAGCACATTTTTTGTTCTGGGTTGAAATACAATTCCCAATTTAGCAATTTCATAATTTAGTGGTTTCTGCTATATCAGAGCTATTTGAAATCTATCCCTAAAAGGGTATATAATATTCAAGGTGCACATTGGGTCATTCAGAATAACTTCACACACACCCGCTACTGTGTATTTCCAAGTCTAATTCTGTCACTAAACCCATACCTGTCACCCAGCGCCTAAATACTAGGCCTCAAATTTATATCCTGCTAAATCTCTCGTTACCGCTGTACTGTTGTTGCTGGGCAAGATATTTAGTGTCCGTCAAAGCACATTTTTTGTTCTGGGTTGAAATACAATTCCCAATTTAGCAATTTCATAATTTAGTGGTTCCTGCTATATCAGAGCTATTTGAAATCTATCCCAAAAAGGGTATATAATATTCAAGGTGCACATAGGGTCATTCAGAATAACTTCACACACACGCTTCTGTGCATTTCCAAGTCTAATTCTGTCACTAAATCCATACCGGTCACCCAGCGCCTAAATACTAGGCCTCAAATTTATATCCCGCTGAATTTGAATACAATACATTGGGCCAAATAATATATTTGTTGTTGTGGTGAACCATAACAATGAGAAAAACATCTAGTAAGGGACGCGGACGTGGACATGGTCGTGGTGGTGTTAGTGGACCCTCTGGTGCTGGGAGAGGACGTGGCCGTTCTGCCACATCCACACGTCCTAGTGTACCAACTACCTCAGGTCCCAGTAGCCGCCAGAATTTACAGCGATATATGGTGGGGCCCAATGCCGTTCTAAGGATGGTAAGGCCTGAGCAGGTACAGGCATTAGTCAATTGGGTGGCCGACAGTGGATCCAGCACGTTCACATTATCTCCCACCCAGTCTTCTGCAGAAAGCGCACAGATGGCGCCTGAAAACCAACCCCATCAGTCTGTCACATCACCCCCATGCATACCAGGGAAACTGTCTCAGCCTCAAGTTATGCAGCAGTCTCTTATGCTGTTTGAAGACTCCGCTGGCAGGGTTTCCCAAGGGCATCCACCTAGCCCTTCCCCAGCGGTGAAAGACATAGAATGCACTGACGCACAACCACTTATGTTTCCTGATGATGAGGACATGGGAATACCACCTCAGCATGTCTCTGATGATGACGAAACACAGGTGCCAACTGCTGCGTCTTTCTGCAGTGTGCAGACTGAACAGGAGGTCAGGGATCAAGACTGGGTGGAAGACGATGCAGGGGACGATGAGGTCCTAGACCCCACATGGAATGAAGGTCGTGCCACTGACTTTCACAGTTCGGAGGAAGAGGCAGTGGTGAGACCGAGCCAACAGCGTAGCAAAAGAGGGAGCAGTGGGCAAAAGCAGAACACCCGCCGCCAAGAGACTCCGCCTGCTACTGACCGCCGCCATCTGGGACCGAGCACCCCAAAGGCAGCTTCAAGGAGTTCCCTGGCATGGCACTTCTTCAAACAATGTGCTGACGACAAGACCCGAGTGGTTTGCACGCTGTGCCATCAGAGCCTGAAGCGAGGCATTAACGTTCTGAACCTGAGCACAACCTGCATGACCAGGCACCTGCATGCAAAGCATGAACTGCAGTGGAGTAAACACCTTAAAACCAAGGAAGTCACTCAGGCTCCCCCTGCTACCTCTTCTGCTGCTGCCGCCTCGGCCTATTCTGCTGCTGCCGCCTCGGCCTCTTCCTCCGCCTCTGGAGGAACGTTGGCACCTGCCGCCCAGCAAACAGGGGATGTACCACCAACACCACCACCACCACCTCCGTCACCAAGCGTCTCAACCATGTCACACGCCAGCGTTCAGCTCTCCATCTCACAAACATTTGATAGAAAGCGTAAATTCCCACCTAGCCACCCTCGATCCCTGGCCCTGAATGCCAGCATTTCTAAACTACTGGCCTATGAAATGCTGTCATTTAGGCTGGTGGACACAGACAGCTTCAAACAGCTCATGTCGCTTGCTGTCCCACAGTATGTTGTTCCCAGCCGGCACTACTTCTCCAAGAGAGCCGTGCCTTCCCTGCACAACCAAGTATCCGATAAAATCAAGTGTGCACTGTGCAACGCCATCTGTAGCAAGGTCCACCTAACCACAGATACGTGGACCAGTAAGCACGGCCAGGGACGCTATATCTCCCTAACTGCACACTGGGTAAATGTAGTGGCAGCTGGGCCCCAGGCGGAGAGCTGTTTGGCGCACGTCCTTCCGCCGCCAAGGATCGCAGGGCAACATTCTTTGCCTCCTGTTGCCACCTCCTCCTTCTCGGCTTCCTCCTCCTCTTCTTCCACCTGCTCATCCAGTCAGCCACACACCTTCACCACCAACTTCAGCACAGCCCGGGGTAAACGTCAGCAGGCCATTCTGAAACTCATATGTTTGGGGGACAGGCCCCACACCGCACAGGAGTTGTGGCGGGGTATTGAACAACAGACCGACGAGTGGTTGCTGCCGGTGAGCCTCAAGCCCGGCCTGGTGGTGTGTGATAATGGGCGAAATCTCGTTGCAGCTCTGGGACTAGCCAATTTGACGCACATCCCTTGCTTGGCGCATGTGCTGAATTTGGTGGTGCAGAAGTTCATTCACAACTACCCCGACATGTCAGAGCTGCTGCATAAAGTGCGGGCCGTCTGTTCGCGCTTCCGGCGTTCACATCCTGCCGCTGCTCGCCTGTCTGCGCTACAGCGTAACTTCGGCCTTCCCGCTCACCGCCTCATATGCGACGTGCCCACCAGGTGGAACTCCACCTTGCACATGCTGGACAGACTGTGCGAGCAGCAGCAGGCCATAGTGGAGTTTCAGCTGCAGCACGCACGGGTCAGTCGCACTACAGAACAGCACCACTTCACCACCAATGACTGGGCCTCCATGCGAGACCTGTGTGCCCTGTTGCGCTGTTTCGAGTACTCCACCAACATGGCCAGTGGCGATGACACCGTTATCAGCGTTACAATACCACTTCTATGTCTCCTTGAGAAAACACTTAGGGCGATGATGGAAGAGGAGGTGGCCCAGGAGGAGGAGGAGGAGGAGGAGGAAGAGGGGTCATTTTTAGCACTTTCAGGCCAGTCTCTTCGAAGTGACTCAGAGGGAGGTTTTTGGCAACAGCAGAGGCCAGGTACAAATGTGGCCAGCCAGGGCCCACTACTGGAGGACGAGGAGGACGAGGATGAGGAGGAGGTGGAGGAGGATGAGGATGAAGCATGGTCACAGCGGGGTGGCACCCAACGCAGCTCGGGTCCATCACTGGTGCGTGGCTGGGGGGAAAGGCAGGACGATGACGATACGCCTCCCACAGAGGACAGCTTGTCCTTACCCCTGGGCAGCCTGGCACACATGAGCGACTACATGCTGCAGTGCCTGCGCAACGACAGCAGAGTTGCCCACATTTTAACCTGTGCGGACTACTGGGTTGCCACCCTGCTGGATCCACGCTACAAAGACAATGTGCCCACCTTACTTCCTGCACTGGAGCGTGATAGGAAGATGCGCGAGTACAAGCGCACGTTGGTAGACGCGCTACTGAGAGCATTCCCAAATGTCACAGGGGAACAAGTGGAAGCCCAAGGCCAAGGCAGAGGAGGAGCAAGAGGTCGCCAAGGCAGCTGTGTCACGGCCAGCTCCTCTGAGGGCAGGGTTAGCATGGCAGAGATGTGGAAAACTTTTGTCAACACGCCACAGCTAACTGCACCACCACCTGATACGCAACGTGTTAGCAGGAGGCAACATTTCACTAACATGGTGGAACAGTACGTGTGCACACCCCTCCACGTACTGACTGATGGTTCGGCCCCATTCAACTTCTGGGTCTCTAAATTGTCCACGTGGCCAGAGCTAGCCTTTTATGCCTTGGAGGTGCTGGCCTGCCCGGCAGCCAGCGTTTTGTCTGAACGTGTATTCAGCACGGCAGGGGGCGTCATTACAGACAAACGCAGCCGCCTGTCTACAGCCAATGTGGACAAGCTGACGTTCATAAAAATGAACCAGGCATGGATCCCACAGGACCTGTCCGTCCCTTGTCCAGATTAGACATTAACTACCTCCCCATAACCATATATTATTGGACTCCAGGGCACTTCCTCATTCAATCCTATTTTTATTTTCATTTTACCATTATATTGCAAGGCTACCCAAAGTTGAATGAACCTCTCCTCTGCCTGTGTGCTAGGCCTAAATATATGCCAATGGATTGTTGCAGTGGTGGCTGACGTGAAGCCTCATTCTCTGCTATGACATGCAGACTGATTCTCTGGTGACATGAAGCCAGATTGTCTGTTACGGGACCTCTCTCCTCTGCCTGGGTGCTGGGCCTGAATTTATGACAATGGACTGTTGCAGTGGTGGGTGACGTGAAGCCTGATTCTCTGCTATGACATGCAGACTGATTCTCTGGTGACATGAAGCCAGATCCTCTGTTACGGGACCTCTCTCCTCTGCCTGGGTGCTGGGCCTAAATATCTGACAATGGACTGTTGCATTGGTGGCTGACGTGAAGCCTGATTCTCTGCTATGACATGCAGACTAATTCTCTGCTGACATGAAGCCAGATTGTCTGTTACGGGACCTCTCTCCTCTGCCTGGGTGCTGGGCCTAAATTTATGAAAATGGACTGTTGCAGTGGTGGGTGACGTGAAGCCTGATTCTCTGCTATGACATGAAGACTGATTCTCTCCTGACATGAAGCCAGATTGTCTGTTACGGGACCTCTCTCCTCTGCCTGGGTGCTGGGCCTAAATTTATGAAAATGGACTGTTACAGTGGTGGGTGACGTGAAGCCTGATTCTCTGCTATGATATGAAGACTGATTCTCTGCTGACATGAAGCCAGATTGTCTGTTACGGGACCTCTCTCCTCTGCCTGGGTGCTGGGCCTAAATTTATGAAAATGGACTCTTACAGTGGTGGGTGACGTGAAGCCTGATTCTCTGCTATGACATGAAGACTGATTCTCTGCTGACATGAAGCCAGATCCTCTGTTACGGGACCTCTCTCCTCTGCCTGGGTGCTGGGCCTAAATATCTGACAATGGACTGTTGCATTGGTGGCTGACGTGAAGCCTGATTCTCTGCTATGATATGAAGACTGATTCTCTGCTGACATGAAGCCAGATTGTCTGTTACGGGACCTCTCTCCTCTGCCTGGGTGCTGGGCCTAAATTTATGAAAATGGACTCTTACAGTGGTGGGTGACGTGAAGCCTGATTCTCTGCTATGACATGAAGACTGATTCTCTGCTGACATGAAGCCAGATCCTCTGTTACGGGACCTCTCTCCTCTGCCTGGGTGCTGGGCCTAAATATCTGACAATGGACTGTTGCATTGGTGGCTGACGTGAAGCCTGATTCTCTGTTATGATATGAAGACTGATTCTCTGCTGACATGAAGCCAGATTGTCTGTTACGGGACCTCTCTCCTCTGCCTGTGTGCTAGGCCTAAATATATGCCAATGGATTGTTGCAGTGGTGGCTGACGTGAAGCCTGATTCTCTGCTATGACATGCAGACTGATTCTCTGGTGACATGAAGCCAGATCCTCTGTTACGGGACCTCTCTCCTCTGCCTGGGTGCTGGGCCTAAATTTATGAAAATGGACTGTTGCAGTGGTGGGTGACGTGAAGCCTGATTCTCTGCTATGACATGAAGACTGATTCTCTGCTGACATGAAGCCAGATCCTCTGTTACGGGACCTCTCTCCTCTGCCTGGGTGCTGGGCCTAAATATCTGACAATGGACTGTTGCATTGGTGGCTGACGTGAAGCCTGATTCTCTGCTATGATATGAAGACTGATTCTCTGCTGACATGAAGCCAGATTGTCTGTTACGGGACCTCTCTCCTCTGCCTGTGTGCTAGGCCTAAATATATGCCAATGGATTGTTGCAGTGGTGGCTGACGTGAAGCCTGATTCTCTGCTATGACATGCAGACTGATTCTCTGGTGACATGAAGCCAGATCCTCTGTTACGGGACCTCTCTCCTCTGCCTGGGTGCTGGGCCTAAATTTATGAAAATGGACTGTTGCAGTGGTGGGTGACGTGAAGCCTGATTCTCTGCTATGACATGCAGACTGATTCTCTGGTGACATGAAGCCAGATCCTCTGTTACGGGACCTCTCTCCTCTGCCTGGGTGCTGGGCCTAAATTTATGAAAATGGACTGTTGCAGTGGTGGGTGACGTGAAGCCTCATTCTCTGCTATGACATGCAGACTGATTCTCTGCTGACATGAAGCCAGATCGTCTGTTACGGGACCTCTCTCCTCTGCCTGGGTGCTGGGCCTAAATTTATGAAAATGGACTCTTACAGTGGTGGGTGACGTGAAGCCTGATTCTCTGCTATGACATGAAGACTGATTCTCTGCTGACATGAAGCCAGATCCTCTGTTACGGGACCTCTCTCCTCTGCCTGGGTGCTGGGCCTAAATATCTGACAATGGACTGTTGCATTGGTGGCTGACGTGAAGCCTGATTCTCTGCTATGATATGAAGACTGATTCTCTGCTGACATGAAGCCAGATTGTCTGTTACGGGACCTCTCTCCTCTGCCTGTGTGCTAGGCCTAAATATATGCCAATGGATTGTTGCAGTGGTGGCTGACGTGAAGCCTGATTCTCTGCTATGACATGCAGACTGATTCTCTGGTGACATGAAGCCAGATCCTCTGTTACGGGACCTCTCTCCTCTGCCTGGGTGCTGGGCCTAAATTTATGAAAATGGACTGTTGCAGTGGTGGGTGACGTGAAGCCTGATTCTCTGCTATGACATGCAGACTGATTCTCTGGTGACATGAAGCCAGATCCTCTGTTACGGGACCTCTCTCCTCTGCCTGGGTGCTGGGCCTAAATTTATGAAAATGGACTGTTGCAGTGGTGGGTGACGTGAAGCCTCATTCTCTGCTATGACATGCAGACTGATTCTCTGCTGACATGAAGCCAGATTGTCTGTTACGGGACCTCTCTCCTCTGCCTGGGTGCTGGGCCTGAATTTATGACAATGGACTGTTGCAGTGGTGGCTGACGTGAAGCCTGATTCTCTGCTATGATATGAAGACTGATTCTCTGCTGACATGAAGCCAGATTGTCTGTTACGGGACCTCTCTCCTCTGCCTGGGTGCCGGGGCCTAAATATCTGAGAATGGACTGTTCCAGTGGTGGGTAACGGGAAGCCAGATTCTCTGCTATGATATGAAGACTGATTCTCTGCTGACATGAAGCCAGATTGTCTGTTACGGGACCTCTCTCCTCTGCCTGGGTGCTGGGCCTAAATTTATGAAAATGGACTATTACAGTGGTGGGTGACGTGAAGCCTGATTCTCTGCTATGACATGAAGACTGATTCTCTGCTGACATGAAGCCAGATTGTCTGTTACGGGACCTCTCTCCTCTGCCTGGGTGCCGGGGCCTAAATATCTGAGAATGGACTGTTCCAGTGGTGGGTGACGGGAAGCCAGATTCTCTGCTATGGAACCTCTCTCCAATTGATTTTGGTTAATTTTTATTTATTTAATTTTTATTTTAATTAATTTCCCTATCCACATTTGTTTGCAGGGGATTTACCTACATGTTGCTGCCTTTTGCAGCCCTCTAGCCCTTTCCTGGGCTGTTTTACAGCCGTTTTAGTGCCGAAAAGTTCGGGTCCCCATTGACTTCAATGGGGTTCGGGTTCGGGACGAAGTTCGGATCGGGTTCGGATCCCGAACCCGAACATTTCCGGGATGTTCGGCCGAACTTCTCGAACCCGAACATCCAGGTGTTCGCTCAACTCTAATTTTGTGGTTCCCAACAGAAGAAAATTAAGGTAGGTGGCTTTACACATAGATCAACATTTCTCCAGGAGCATTCCACTAATATATCCAGTATAAAGCCAAAAACAACTCAGACCTAGCTTTTATGACTGTGTTGGTGGAGTGGAAATCTAATGGTGTGCTACTTGGTCATTTCAAGTTGTATGGTTGCAGCGGACCGGACCGCTGGGGCAACACATGAGGCACAGTGGGCCGATGGGGGTAGTAGTAGTCTGTACTAGTGATGAGCGGCAGGGGTCATATTCGAATTCGCGATATTTCGCGAATATTTTTAGAATATTCGTCGAATATTCGAAAATGCAAAAATTCGCAAATTTTTTTTCTTGCAAAAAAAACGGCAAGGTAATGATTGTGTAATATGCGAATTTTCGTAATTCGAATTTTCGGATTCGAATTTTTATTGCGAATTTTTCAACTTTAAGACAAAGAAGATTATAGCACTGTTAGCTAAATTGCTCTATATTAGTTTTTTTCGAATATTCGCTATATTGCTATATATTCTTGATTTAGAATATTACAAATATTCGAAAAAACGAAGTTATAGCAATATAGCGAAAATTCAAAAAAACGAATATAGAGCAATTTAGCTAATATAGTGCTGTAATCTTCTTTGTCTAATAGTTGTAATTTTTTTCTCATCTGAAGTTCAGATTGGAAAAAAATTACAACTATAAAAAAAAGATTATAGCACTATATTAGCTAAATTGCTCTATATTCGTTTTTTTCGAATATTCGCTATATTGCTATAATTACGAATATTCGAAAAAACGAAGTTATAGCAATATAGCGAAAATTCGAAAAAAACGAATATAGAGCAATTAAGCTAATATAGTGCTATAATCTTCTTTGTCTAATAGTTGTAAGTTAAAAAATTCGCAATAAAAATTCGAATCCGAAAATCTGCATATTACACAATCATTACCTTGCCGATTTTTTTCAAGAAAAAAAAACAAAAGATTATAGCACTATATTAGCTAAATTGCTCTATTTTCAATTTTTTGAATATTCGCTATATTGCTATAACAGTTTTTTCGAATATTCGTAATATATAGCAATATAGCGAATATTCGAAAAAAACGAATATAGAGCAATTTAGCTAATAGTGCTATAATCTTTTTTTTTATAGTTGTAATTTTTTTCCAATCTGAACTTCAGATGAGAAAAAAATTACAACTATTAGACAAAGAAGATTATAGCACTATATTAGCTTAATTGCTCTATATTCGTTTTTTTTCGAATTTTCGCTATATTGCTATAACTTCGTTTGTAATATTCTAAAACAAGAATATATAGCAATATAGCGAATATTCGAAAAAAAACGAATATAGAGCAATTTAGCTAACATAGTGCTATAATCTTCTTTGTCTTAAAGTTGAAAAATTCGCAATAAAAAATCGAATCCGAAAATTCGAATTACGAAAATTCGCATATTACACAATAATTACCTTGCCGATTTTTTCAAGAAAAAAAAATCGTTCATTTTCGAATATGACCCCTGCCGCTCATCACTACTCCTAAAGTCAAGTATATTGCAGCCTTCTTATTGGCCCACAAGCTAGAAGCAAGAAGGGATCATGTGTACTGATAAAAAAAAATAAAAAAAAAGAAAAAAACGAATATTCGAAATTACGAATATATATAACTATATTCGAAATATTCGCGAATTTTCGAAGTGGCTATATTCGCGATAAAAATTCGAAATTCGAATATTCGTGATCAACACTAGTCTGTACTCACGGTTAGAAGAGTCTCCCTGGGCCGGCGTGCAGTGATGGGGAAGACAGCACTAAATCCTGCGGGGCACTCTCTATTGCAAGGAACACCAGCCAGATGGTGGTTGAGGTGCCCTTGATAGTAATGGATATTTAAGGTGCTTTAGCAGCTGGGCCCCTATGTTGTTCGTGACCCCAGCACCGTAAGGTGCAAATGTTGAGAGTAGTGGAAAGGATGAGGAGTCAGTTGTAATAAACAGTTGAACATTTACAGATGTAGCAGGGGTAACACACACACTCTTAACTCAAATTTCTTAACTCATAGTGTTATCTTGAAACAAAAGTCATTGAAAAGCATTTGCTTAACTCATTTAGTTTAGATAACATGTCTCATAAAGCATGTGTGTTAACCCTGCAACGTCTGTATTTAAATCAAATGCCTCAAGACTGTTGGTACAGTGCACTTGTAAGGCATAAAGAATGATTTAGAATTTAGTTTAGCTGTAATCCTTACAACAGGTCTGGCAATTGTCAGTTGAGGGGTTTTCCAAATACTGTTACTTTACAGGCAAGACAAAAGTTCTCTTCTTAGATAGTTCTACTTTAAGTCCAATCTCTAACACTCAGGTACTGAATATAATGGTTTCCTTACTTTATATTGAGCAATCCAATAAGGGCGTTCTCCCTCGTGGCAGGCATCAGTCTTCTGCTACATTATTTATGCAGGATGCTCTCCTGAAATATTCAGGTTTACTATGTTCCAGAAGGCATTTAGTGAAAAAGGATAATTATGGCAAGTTGTGTCCAGGTACCTTAAGTTCCTCCTGGTCACTGGTGCTTGTGAAGACCCTTGGCTAGACTCAGCTCTAATCTTCACTAGACTTGCTTTATATCCGTACATAGACTCACTTATCTGTGCTGTGCTGCTGTGACTACTTGGTCTGTCCTCTCCAGGCTTGATCAGAGCCCAGAGGAAAGAAAGGCAGCTGCATGTTGGACTGAGCTTGCTCCTCACCTCCATTAACTTCCTTTTCCTTTCTCTGACTCTCACATACTGACTACTTTCTCTCTGTTCTGTTTAAGTAATTACAGCACCACCTAGGGGTGAATAGGTGTAATGACAATGCCAGCCTGAACTTAGGAATTACAAAACATTAAATACATAGAAACATAGAAACATAGAATGTGTCGGCAGATAAGAACCATTTGGCCCATCTAGTCTGCCCAATATACTAAATACTATGGATAGCCCTTGGCCCTATCTTATATGAAGGATGGCCTTATGCCTATCCCATGCATGCTTAAACTCCTCCATTGTATTTGCAGCTACCACTTCTGCAGGAAGGCTATTCCATGCATCCACTAGTCTCTCAGTAAAGTAATACTTCCTGATATTACTTTTAAATCTTTGCCCCTCTAATTTAAAACTGTGTCCTCTTGTAGCAGTTTTTCTTCTTTTAAATATTCTCTCCTCTTTTACCTTGTTGATTCCCTTTATGTATTTAAAAGTTTCTATCATATCCCCTCTGTCTCGTCTTTCTTCCAAGCTATACATGTTAAGGTCCTTTAATCTTTCCTGGTAAGTTTTATCCTGCAATCCATGTACCAGTTTAGTAGCTCTTCTCTGAACTCTATCCAAAGTATCAATATCCTTCTGGAGATATGGTCTCCAGTACTGAGCACAATACTCCAAATGAGGTCTCACTAGTGCTCTGTAGAGCGGCATGAGCACCTCCCTCTTTCTACTGGTAATTCCTCTCCCTATACACCCAGGCATTCTGCTAGCATTTCCTGCTGCTCTATGACATTGTCTGCCTACCTTTAAGTCTTCTGAAATAATGATCCCTAAATCCCTTTACTCAGATACTGAGGTTAGGACTGTATCACAGATTTTATATTCTGCTCTTGGGTTTTTACGCCCCAGGTGCATTATCTTGCACTTATCAACATAAAATTTTAGTTGCCAGATTTTTGACCATTCCGCTAGTTTTCCTAAATCCTTTTCCATTTGGTGTATCCCTCCAGGAACATCAACCCTGTTACAAATCTTTGTGTCATCAGCAAAAAGACACACCTTACCATCGAGGCCTTCTGAAATTTCGCTGATAAAGATATTAAACAATATGGGTCCCAGAACAGATCACTGAGGTACCCCACTGGTAATAAGACCATGGTCTGAATATACTCCATTGACTACAACCCTCTGTTGCCTGTCCCTCAGCCACTGCCTAATCCATTCAACAATATTTGAGTCCAAGCCCAAAGACTGCAATTTATTGATAAGCCTTCTATGTGGGACAGTATCAAAAGCCTTACTAAAGTCTAGATAAGCTATGTCTACTGCACCTCCTTCATCTATTATTTTAGTCACCCAATCAAAAAAATCAATAAGATTAGTTTGACATGATGTCCCTGAAGTAAACCTATGCTGTTTTTCATCTTTCAATCCATGGGATTTTAGATGTTCCACAATCCTCTCCTTAAGTATGGTTTCCATTAACTTAGGATATCTGACCTGATTAAATCCTCAGATCTCTCAGAATTCCTTAAAAAAGCCCACAGCCTCATACCTGGACATTTGAGATCAGTTCTAGCTGAACTAGATGTTGAAATCTGCTGTAAAAAATATAAGAACTCACACACTGATTCTCATGTTGACCCCACTTGGCTTGAAAATTACACCCTATTGCCGAATCCCCTGCCTAAGATTCTCTCAAAATTATATTCCCAATTAATATTACACTCTGTGCCTGAAAAGCCAACTTATTTAAGGGCATGGGAGGGAGAGCTACAGACTTCTTTCTCAAAGGAAGAAGTTAGAGTAATTTTAAAACACTCTCACGGATTCTCACAATGTATACGTATCCAGGAAAACTCTTTTAAAATTCTATCTAGGTGGTACAAAACTCCAGACTTCCTATACAGAGCACACCTCCCCCTTCAGATAAGTGTTGGAGATGCCAGGAAGAACGAGGTTCCATTTCCCACATATGGTGGTCTTGTAAAACTATTTCAAAATTCTGGTCAGAAGTAGAACATATAATTAATAAGGTCTGTGGCTCTCACATCTCATTGACCCCAACCCTAGTTCTGCTATGGCTTCCGCAGAAAGATCTCAGACCCTCATCTAAAGATTTGGCCACGCAAATGATTTCAGCTGCCAAGTACATTGTCCCTACTAAGTGGAAAAATCCTGAACCTCCCACCATTAAGGAGTGGTTGGATAAAATCCACCAAATATGTCTTATGGAGGAAATGCTGGGTTGGGAAAGAGCCAATAGGAATTTTTTTTTTTAAAACTTGGCAGCCGTGGTTAAATTTCTATAAAGATCACGGGAAGTTTTAACCGCTACCCTTAGTTTTTTAGGGTTTGTTTATTCACTTTTAACTCTTTAGGGAACAAATTTGGCTCCCTCTCTCCTACATTGGGGATAACACTATTGGAACATTCACCTCCTCTGATTCCGCCTCATATAGAGCCCACACATGGAACATATATATCCGATCATATCTCATACTCATACTCCAGAAGCTATGTACTTGCGAGTACTGTTATAATATCTGAATAGGATTATACATCCAGGTCATCTCAGAATCGTCTCAGACCCTTCCGTCTATTGTGTTTACTGTTATTTCTTTCTTTTCTTTCCTTTATTAGTTGATAGTACATTAACATTTGAGATCTAAGGCTGATAGTCTAATTATCCCTCACTAATAGCAAGACCCGTACCGCATAGGTTCTTTACATTCCTTAAAGTATTTTGTGAGTTGTTGGGGCTTAATGTAGTCGCCTGTCAGTTACCTTATTAATAATTCCAACATTTTTGGAAACGTTTTATATGTGGATTTAAGTGGGGACTGTCCGCTTGAACCACCGTAAATGTACTATTTGCCTTATTTGTACTTGAAAAATGTACTAAATTGCTGTCTTCTTTTTTCTTCATTGAAAATCTTATAAATAAAGAATTTGCAAAAAAGTATGGTTTCCATTAATTTCCCCACTATTGATGTCAGGCTTACTGGCCTATAGTTGCCCGATTCCTCCCTACTACCTTTCTTGTGAATGGGCACAACATTTGCTTATTTCCAATCTTCCAATTTCCAATCTTCTGGGACGACTCCTGGTGTTGTACAGTAATTTAAGGGAACCACTTATACACACATGGGAGTGGGACACTGCGGTCTGTGCACACTATACAACCTGGTCAGAGCAAAATGTGGCACAGTATGTGGAAACAGCAACTGCCATTATATGAAATATTTAGGAGCTGGTACAATGTAAAATGGGGGTATAGCATTGATTTGATGGTTGTGGAACCACTGTGCCAACCAACTAGTTTGACTTTTGACATTATCCTGATGGTCCCTTGATCCTTTAACCCCTATACAGGTATCTGCATGGGAACCACCATACAGCTGCCTTTTGGAATAGTGCTGGAGTAGTTGGCAGCTGACTCACAAGAGTCAGATACACTGGTGCAGAATACCAAAGTATCAGGCTATAGTCAGGAAACAGGTCGAGGTCAGGGCAGGCAAAGTACATACAAATTTCAATACAGTCCACAGGTGAGGGCATGCAGCTTAGGGTCATCACATTGAACAGACAGGGGTCAGGTCAGATGGTATAGTATCAGAGTACAGGAGACAGGCAGACATCAATGCAAAAGCATAAAAATAGAGATAGCTCTTTTACAGGCTCTAGCTAGCTGGAGAGACCAAACAGATCTATAAAGACCAACTGCACAGGCACAGACTAAGGCTGAATTCACACGTCTGTGGAACACGGTCCGTGAGATACCGGACTGGCATCCTGCTGAGTGCAGGAGCGCACAGCATCATTGGTTGCTATGAAGCCGTGAGCTTCGTGCCGTCGCTGCTGTACAGCAATACACTCGTATGATCTATACGAGTGTATTACTGTACAGCTGCGGCGGCATGAAGCGCACGGCGTCATAGCAACCAATGATGAAGGTATTTCACGGACTGTGTTCCACGGACATGTGAATTCAGCCTAAAGGAAACAGCCAGGTATATATAGGAGCAACTGATTAGCAATTGGACACAGTCATGCAGCAGCTTACAGAGCAGGAGAAGCAGTGATTAATACAGAGGTACAATGAATACAAGCCCTAACACACACTGTAAGGCCTCATGCACACGACAGTATTTTTTCACGGTCCGCAAAACGGGGTTCCATTGTTCCGTGATCCGTGTCAGTTTTTTCTTCCGTGTGTCTTCCGTAATTTTTGGAGGATCACCGGACATGAAGGAAAGTTAAAAAAAAAAGTCGTTTTGGTGTCCGCCTGGCCGTGCGGAGCCAAACGGATCCATCCTGACTTACAATGCAAGTCAATGGAGACGGATCCGTTTGACGTTGACACAATATGGTGCAAACGGATCCTTCCCCTATTGACTTTCAATGTAAAGTCAGGATTCCCTATCGGAGTTTTCTCCAATCCGATGGTATATTTTAACTTGAAGCGTCCCCATCACCATGGGAACGCCTCTATGTTAGAATATACCATCGGATTTGAGTTACATTGTAAAAACTCAGATCCGACAGTATATTCTAACACATAGGCGTTCCCATAGTGATGGGGACGCTTCAAGTTAGTATATACTAAGAACTGTGTACATGACTGCCCCCTGCTGCCTGGCAGCACCCGATCCCTTACAGGGGGCTGTGATCCGTACAATTAACCCCTCCGGTGCCGCACCTGAGGGGTTAATTGTGCGTATCATAGCCCCCTGTAAGAGATCGGGTGCTGCCAGGCAGCAGGGGGAAGACCCGCCTCTCTCCCCAGTTTTAAATTCATTGGTGGCCAGTGCGGCCCCCCCCCCTCCCTCCCTACCCTGTATTAAATTCATTGCGGTGCATTGCTTATAGCACAGACCTGTCACTTACCAGTAGGAGGAGCGCCCAGCCGGTCACAGACAGCGCAGGTAAGTATGATGCTTCTAAAATTGCTAAGTAACCATGGCAGCCAGGACTGCAGTAGTGTCCTGGTTGCCATGGTTACCGATCGTAGCCCCAGCGATTAAACTGGGACTCCGATCGGAACTCTCCGCTGCCACCAATGATGGGGGGGAGATTTTAATTAGGGGGGGAGAGGGGAGGCCGCACTGGCCACCAATAAATTTAATACAGGGCAGGGAGGGGGGGCCGCACTGACCACTAATGAATTTAATACAGGGGAGGGAGGGAGGGTGGCCGCACTGGCCACCAATGAATGTAATACAGGGGAGGAAGGGAGGGGGGCCGCACTGGCCACAAATGAATGTAATACAGGGGAGGGAGGGGGGACCACACTGGCCACCAATGAATGTAATACAGGGGAGGGAGGGAGGGAGGGGGGACCACACTGGCCACCAATGAATGTAATACAGGTGAGAGAGGGGGGTCTGCCCCCTCCTGCCTGGCAGCACCTGATCTCTTACAGGGGGCTATGATACGCACAATTAACCCCTCAGGTGCGGCACCTGAGGGGTTAATTGTGCGGATCACAGCCCCCTGTAAGAGATCGGGTGCTGCCAGGCAGCAGGTGGCAGTCATGTACACAGTTCGTAGTATATTCTAACTTGAAGCGTCCCCATCACTATGGGAACGCCTCCGTGTTAGAATATACTGTCGGATCTGAGTTTTCACGAAGTGAAAACTCAGATCTGAAAAATATTTTATGCAGACGGATCTGCGGATCCGTCTGTGTGAAAGTAGCCTACGGACACGGACGCGGATGACAATCTTGTGTGCATCCGTGTTTTTTCACGGACCCATTGACTTGAATGGGTCCGTGAACCGTTGTCCGTCAAAAAAATAGGACAGGTCATATTTTTGGGACGGACAGGAAACACGGATCATGGACGTAGATGAACAACTGTGCAATTTACGAGTTTTCAATGGACCCATTGAAAGTCAATGGGTCCGCAGAAAATCACGGAAAACGGAACAACGGACACAAATGCACACAACGGTCGTGTGCATGAGGTCTAAGCCGGCACCTGTGTGCACAGGACAGAGGCGGCCATGAACCGCCATTGTATCAGTTGATATTACTATCAGTCTCAGTTTTTGACAGTAGAGGTACCTGAAGAAATTAAAGCAAGAAACACAAGACAGACAGATGATGAAAGGAAGTAAGCAGGGAGTGAGGAAAGAAAGGAAGGAAGGAAAGGGGAGGAGGAAGAATAAAGGAAGGCAGATACAGCTGAGAGAAGAAATGTATGAAAAGACAGAGAGAAGTGTCGAAGGAAGACAAAATAACAATTTATAATATCCATACTAAGAATGGAAGGCACAAAAAGAAGGAAGGATGAAGATAAAGGAGGTAGGAAATAAGAAAAATAAGAGGGAAGTGTGGAAGTGAGAAAAGAAGAAAACAAAGGAAGAGAGGGAAGAAGGAAGAAAGTAAGAAGAAAGTAAGGCAAGAAGGACAGAAGGAAGGAAGGACGAGATGGAGAGAGGAGGAAGAAATAAAAGAGGAGGAAGGAAGGATGGAAGTGAAGAAGGGGGAAAATAAGAAAGGAAGGATATGAAATGCATGTCATTGAAGTTTTAATAATGGAAATTTATGTAACGCTGTTTCTCATAGATGTACTATACATTAGATGTGAGTAGTCTTTTATATTTTTTCCTCAGACAAAGACAGTTCTGGGCACAGGACTGTAATACTCTCTGTCTAATTGAATTGCTGCATAAATCAATTGGTGAATGAATAATGAAGGTTGAATCATATTACCATTTATTCATTTAGCAAGTACATGTCAGGCTGAGCCATAAAGACAGGCCACATACAGGATGGCAGCGACAAATATGAAATGGTGGCTTCAGCCCGGGAGCGAGGGCCGTACTCTGGCCAAGTCCCTGCACGTGCCTGGTAATTGAACACACTCAGGAACATATTTGGCAGTATACCCATGCTCTATTGACACACAGACAGAATTGAGGATCTCCTGTATTATTCCATATATTAGACCATCATTTTTAAGACAACTCCCAAAATCTAATTTAAAGTGATTGCAGTGTCTGCCTTTTCTACGCAGATGACCACCATGCGCATGTTACAAAGTCTGGGAAACATCCAATGCAATAGACCAGTCACAATTAGACCTATCACATACTGCAAGGAGGGCTTTTGCAATAATAGACAGCTAGGACAATGGAGGCTTTGGTCTTTTATTAAAGACAAAGTTTTGGATAATCTTGAATGTTGGTTTACAAAATTTTGTGCCAACGTTGGTATCAAATATGCCACAAATATATATAAAAAAAAGACATGGCCTGCACATGCACATGCTATACATTGATCTATTGCTGCAATGCAAAATTTATAGACATTAACATTCAGATTTAGTGCTTAAGCCTACTTGCAAACTTCATGGCAACAATAGATCCATATACAGTATATAGGCATGTATGAGCCATGCTTTTTTATACATATGTGACACATTTGAATTCTGTCCTTGGTAGAAGGATGCTTCTGATCTGCTGGCTCACCACAGCCTCCTTGCAGGTGATGTGTGCCCTGTTGCACTAGCAGGGGTTGCCATAGTGATAGAAGCAATAGTGTAGTGACCCACTTGAAAGAAGTCACCATGAAGTGGCAAGGGGATTATTTTGATCAAAATGTTTACTTAGGGCTCTTTCACACTTGCGTTCTTTTCTTCCAGCATAGAGTTCGTCGGGGCTCTATGCCGGAAGAATCCTGATCAGTTTTATCCTAATGCATTCTGAATGGAGAGAAATCCGTTCAGGATGCATCAGGATTAGGGATGAGCGAACTCGAACTGTATAGTTCGGGTTCGTACCG
Organism: Bufo gargarizans; assembly: GCF_014858855.1. NCBI lineage: Eukaryota > Metazoa > Chordata > Amphibia > Anura > Bufonidae > Bufo > Bufo gargarizans. Next base: position 500,190,079 of record NC_058081.1, read on the forward strand.
AATTTTGGGGTGTCCGTGACACGGACCCGAACCCGGACATTTTCGTAAAAGTCCGGGTTCGGGTTCGGTGTTCGTCGCTTTCTTCGCGCTTTTGTGACGCTTTCTTGGCGCTTTTTGAAAGGCTGCAAAGCAGCCAATCAACAAGCGTCATACTACTTGCCCCAAGAGGCCATCACAGCCATGCCTACTATTGGCATGGCTGTGATTGGCCAGAGCACCATGTGACCCAGCCTCTATTTAAGCTGGAGTCACATAGCGCCGCCCGTCACTCTGCTCTGATTAGCGTAGGGAGAGGTTGCGGCTGCGACAGTAGGGCGAGATTAGGCAGATTAACTCCTCCAAAGGACTTGATTAACTGATCGATCTGCAGCTGTGGATCATTGAGCTGCTGATCCTCAATTGCTCACTGTTTTTAGGCTGCCCAGACCGTTTGTCAGTCACATTTTTCTGGGGTGATCGGCGGCCATTTTGTGTCTTGTGGTGCGCCAGCACAAGCTGCGACCAAGTGCATTTAACCCTCAATGGTGTGGTTGTTTTTTGGCTAAAGCCTACATCAGGGTGAAGCTGTCACACCAAGTGCATTTAACCAGCAATAGTCTGTTCAATTTTTGGCCATATACAAAATCAGGGGCAAGCTGCGCCTGTCACCAAGTGCATTTAACCCTCAATGGTGTGGTTGTTTTTTGGCTAAAGCCTACATCAGGGTGAAGCTGTCACACCAAGTGCATTTAACCAGCAATAGTCTGTTCATTTTTTGGCCATATACTAAATCAGGGGCAAGCTGCGCCTGTCACCAAGTGCATTTAACCCTCAATGGTGTGGTTGTTTTTTGGCTAAAGCCTACATCAGGGTGAAGCTGTCACACCAAGTGCATTTAACCAGCAATAGTCTGTTTATTTTTTGGCCATATCCCAGTCTAATTCTGTCACTAAATCCATACCGGTCACCCAGCGCCTAAATACTAGGCCTCAAATTTATATCCCGCTAAATCTGTCCTTAGTGCTGTAGCTGGGCGAGTTATTTAGTGTCCGTTCAAGCACATTTCTTGTTCTGGGTTGAAATACAATTCCCAATTTAGCAATTTCATAATTTAGTGGTTTCTGCTATATCAGAGCTATTTGAAATCTATCCCTAAAAGGGTATATAATATTCAAGGTGCACATTGGGTCATTCAGAATAACTTCACACACACCCGCTACTGTGTATTTCCAAGTCTAATTCTGGCACTAAACCCATACCTGTCACCCAGCGCCTAAATACTAGGCCTCAAATTTATATCCAGCTAAATCTGTCCCTAGTGCTGTAGCTGGGCGAGTTATTTAGTGTCCGTTCAAGCACATTTCTTGTTCTGGGTTGAAATACAATTCCCAATTTAGCAATTTCATAATTTAGTGGTTTCTGCTATATCAGAGCTATTTGAAATCTATCCCTAAAAGGGTATATAATATTCAAGGTGCACATTGGGTCATTCAGAATAACTTCACACACACCCGCTACTGTGTATTTCCAAGTCTAATTCTGGCACTAAACCCATACCTGTCACCCAGCGCCTAAATACTAGGCCTCAAATTTATATCCCGCTAAATCTGTCCTTAGTGCTGTAGCTGGGCGAGTTATTTAGTGTCCGTTCAAGCACATTTCTTGTTCTGGGTTGAAATACAATTCCCAATTTAGCAATTTCATAATTTAGTGGTTTCTGCTATATCAGAGCTATTTGAAATCTATCCCTAAAAGGGTATATAATATTCAAGGTGCACATTGGGTCATTCAGAATAACTTCACACACACCCGCTACTGTGTATTTCCAAGTCTAATTCTGGCACTAAACCCATACCTGTCACCCAGCGCCTAAATACTAGGCCTCAAATTTATATCCAGCTAAATCTGTCCCTAGTGCTGTAGCTGGGCGAGTTATTTAGTGTCCGTTCAAGCACATTTCTTGTTCTGGGTTGAAATACAATTCCCAATTTAGCAATTTCATAATTTAGTGGTTTCTGCTATATCAGAGCTATTTGAAATCTATCCCTAAAAGGGTATATAATATTCAAGGTGCACATTGGGTCATTCAGAATAACTTCACACACACCCGCTACTGTGTATTTCCAAGTCTAATTCTGGCACTAAACCCATACCTGTCACCCAGCGCCTAAATACTAGGCCTCAAATTTATATCCCGCTAAATCTGTCCTTAGTGCTGTAGCTGGGCGAGTTATTTAGTGTCCGTTCAAGCACATTTCTTGTTCTGGGTTGAAATACAATTCCCAATTTAGCAATTTCATAATTTAGTGGTTTCTGCTATATCAGAGCTATTTGAAATCTATCCCTAAAAGGGTATATAATATTCAAGGTGCACATTGGGTCATTCAGAATAACTTCACACACACCCGCTACTGTGTATTTCCAAGTCTAATTCTGTCACTAAACCCATACCTGTCACCCAGCGCCTAAATACTAGGCCTCAAATTTATATCCCGCTAAATCTGTCCCTAGTGCTGTAGCTGGGCGAGTTATTTAGTGTCCGTTCAAGCACATTTCTTGTTCTGGGTTGAAATACAATTCCCAATTTAGCAATTTCATAATTTAGTGGTTTCTGCTATATCAGAGCTATTTGAAATCTATCCCTAAAAGGGTATATAATATTCAAGGTGCACATTGGGTCATTCAGAATAACTTCACACACACCCGCTACTGTGTATTTCCAAGTCTAATTCTGGCACTAAACCCATACCTGTCACCCAGCGCCTAAATACTAGGCCTCAAATTTATATCCCGCTAAATCTGTCCCTAGTGCTGTAGCTGGGCGAGTTATTTAGTGTCCGTTCAAGCACATTTCTTGTTCTGGGTTGAAATACAATTCCCAATTTAGCAATTTCATAATTTAGTGGTTTCTGCTATATCAGAGCTATTTGAAATCTATCCCTAAAAGGGTATATAATATTCAAGGTGCACATTGGGTCATTCAGAATAACTTCACACACACCCGCTACTGTGTATTTCCAAGTCTAATTCTGGCACTAAACCCATACCTGTCACCCAGCGCCTAAATACTAGGCCTCAAATTTATATCCAGCTAAATCTGTCCCTAGTGCTGTAGCTGGGCGAGTTATTTAGTGTCCGTTCAAGCACATTTCTTGTTCTGGGTTGAAATACAATTCCCAATTTAGCAATTTCATAATTTAGTGGTTTCTGCTATATCAGAGTTATTTGAAATCTATCCCTAAAAGGGTATATAATATTCAAGGTGCACATTGGGTCATTCAGAATAACTTCACACACACCCGCTACTGTGTATTTCCAAGTCTAATTCTGGCACTAAACCCATACCTGTCACCCAGCGCCTAAATACTAGGCCTCAAATTTATATCCCGCTAAATCTGTCCTTAGTGCTGTAGCTGGGCGAGTTATTTAGTGTCCGTTCAAGCACATTTCTTGTTCTGGGTTGAAATACAATTCCCAATTTAGCAATTTCATAATTTAGTGGTTTCTGCTATATCAGAGCTATTTGAAATCTATCCCTAAAAGGGTATATAATATTCAAGGTGCACATTGGGTCATTCAGAATAACTTCACACACACCCGCTACTGTGTATTTCCAAGTCTAATTCTGTCACTAAACCCATACCTGTCACCCAGCGCCTAAATACTAGGCCTCAAATTTATATCCCGCTAAATCTGTCCCTAGTGCTGTAGCTGGGCGAGTTATTTAGTGTCCGTTCAAGCACATTTCTTGTTCTGGGTTGAAATACAATTCCCAATTTAGCAATTTCATAATTTAGTGGTTTCTGCTATATCAGAGCTATTTGAAATCTATCCCTAAAAGGGTATATAATATTCAAGGTGCACATTGGGTCATTCAGAATAACTTCACACACACCCGCTACTGTGTATTTCCAAGTCTAATTCTGGCACTAAACCCATACCTGTCACCCAGCGCCTAAATACTAGGCCTCAAATTTATATCCCGCTAAATCTGTCCCTAGTGCTGTAGCTGGGCGAGTTATTTAGTGTCCGTTCAAGCACATTTCTTGTTCTGGGTTGAAATACAATTCCCAATTTAGCAATTTCATAATTTAGTGGTTTCTGCTATATCAGAGCTATTTGAAATCTATCCCTAAAAGGGTATATAATATTCAAGGTGCACATAGGGTCATTCAGAATAACTTCACACACCCGCTACTGTGCATTTCCAAATCTAATTCTGTCACTAAACCCATACCTGTCACCCAGCGCCTAAATACTAGGCCTCAAATTTATATCCCGCTAAATCTCTCGTTACCGCTGTCCTGTTGTGGCTGGGAAAGTTATTTAGTGTCCGTCAAAGCACATTTTTTGTTCTGGGTTGAAATACAATTCCCAATTTAGCAATTTCATAATTTAGTCGTTTCTGCTATATCAGAGCTATTTGAAATCTATCCCTAAAAGGGTAGATCATATTGAAGGTGCACATAGGGTCATTCAGAATAACTTCACACACACGCTTCTGTGCATTTCCAAGTCTAATTCTGTCACTAAATCCATACCGGTCACCCAGCGCCTAAATACTAGGCCTCAAATTTATATCCCGCTGAATTTGAATACAATACATTGGGCCAAATAATATATTTGTTGTTGTGGTGAACCATAACAATGAGAAAAACATCTAGTAAGGGACGCGGACGTGGACATGGTCGTGGTGGTGTTAGTGGACCCTCTGGTGCTGGGAGAGGACGTGGCCGTTCTGCCACATCCACACGTCCTAGTGTACCAACTACCTCAGGTCCCAGTAGCCGCCAGAATTTACAGCGATATATGGTGGGGCCCAATGCCGTTCTAAGGATGGTAAGGCCTGAGCAGGTACAGGCATTAGTCAATTGGGTGGCTGACAGTGGATCCAGCACGTTCACATTATCTCCCACCCAGTCTTCTGCAGAAAGCGCACAGATGGCGCCTGAAAACCAACCCCATCAGTCTGTCACATCACCCCCATGCATACCAGGGAAACTGTCTCAGCCTCAAGTTATGCAGCAGTCTCTTATGCTGTTTGAAGACTCCGCTGGCAGGGTTTCCCAAGGGCATCCACCTAGCCCTTCCCCAGCGGTGAAAGACATAGAATGCACTGACGCACAACCACTTATGTTTCCTGATGATGAGGACATGGGAATACCACCTCAGCATGTCTCTGATGATGACGAAACACAGGTGCCAACTGCTGCGTCTTTCTGCAGTGTGCAGACTGAACAGGAGGTCAGGGATCAAGACTGGGTGGAAGACGATGCAGGGGACGATGAGGTCCTAGACCCCACATGGAATGAAGGTCGTGCCACTGACTTTCACAGTTCGGAGGAAGAGGCAGTGGTGAGACCGAGCCAACAGCGTAGCAAAAGAGGGAGCAGTGGGCAAAAGCAGAACACCCGCCGCCAAGAGACTCCGCCTGCTACTGACCGCCGCCATCTGGGACCGAGCACCCCAAAGGCAGCTTCAAGGAGTTCCCTGGCATGGCACTTCTTCAAACAATGTGCTGACGACAAGACCCGAGTGGTTTGCACGCTGTGCCATCAGAGCCTGAAGCGAGGCATTAACGTTCTGAACCTGAGCACAACCTGCATGACCAGGCACCTGCATGCAAAGCATGAACTGCAGTGGAGTAAACACCTTAAAACCAAGGAAGTCACTCAGGCTCCCCCTGCTACCTCTTCTGCTGCTGCCGCCTCGGCCTCTTCTGCTGCTGCCGCCTCGGCCTCTTCCTCCGCCTCTGGAGGAACGTTGGCACCTGCCGCCCAGCAAACAGGGGATGTACCACCAACACCACCACCACCACCTCCGTCACCAAGCGTCTCAACCATGTCACACGCCAGCGTTCAGCTCTCCATCTCACAAACATTTGATAGAAAGCGTAAATTCCCACCTAGCCACCCTCGATCCCTGGCCCTGAATGCCAGCATTTCTAAACTACTGGCCTATGAAATGCTGTCATTTAGGCTGGTGGACACAGACAGCTTCAAACAGCTCATGTCGCTTGCTGTCCCACAGTATGTTGTTCCCAGCCGGCACTACTTCTCCAAGAGAGCCGTGCCTTCCCTGCACAACCAAGTATCCGATAAAATCAAGTGTGCACTGCGCAACGCCATCTGTGGCAAGGTCCACCTAACCACAGATACGTGGACCAGTAAGCACGGCCAGGGACGCTATATCTCCCTAACTGCACACTGGGTAAATGTAGTGGCAGCTGGGCCCCAGGCGGAGAGCTGTTTGGCGCACGTCCTTCCGCCGCCAAGGATCGCAGGGCAACATTCTTTGCCTCCTGTTGCCACCTCCTCCTTCTCGGCTTCCTCCTCCTCTTCTTCCACCTGCTCATCCAGTCAGCCACACACCTTCACCACCAACTTCAGCACAGCCCGGGGTAAACGTCAGCAGGCCATTCTGAAACTCATATGTTTGGGGGACAGGCCCCACACCGCACAGGAGTTGTGGCGGGGTATAGAACAACAGACCGACGAGTGGTTGCTGCCGGTGAGCCTCAAGCCCGGCCTGGTGGTGTGTGATAATGGGCGAAATCTCGTTGCAGCTCTGGGACTAGCCAATTTGACGCACATCCCTTGCTTGGCGCATGTGCTGAATTTGGTGGTGCAGAAGTTCATTCACAACTACCCCGACATGTCAGAGCTGCTGCATAAAGTGCGGGCCGTCTGTTCGCGCTTCCGGCGTTCACATCCTGCTGCTGCTCGCCTGTCTGCGCTACAGCGTAACTTCGGCCTTCCCGCTCACCGCCTCATATGCGACGTGCCCACCAGGTGGAACTCCACCTTGCACATGCTGGACAGACTGTGCGAGCAGCAGCAGGCCATAGTGGAGTTTCAGCTGCAGCACGCACGGGTCAGTCGCACTACAGAACAGCACCACTTCACCACCAATGACTGGGCCTCCATGCGAGACCTGTGTGCCCTGTTGCGCTGTTTCGAGTACTCCACCAACATGGCCAGTGGCGATGACACCGTTATCAGCGTTACAATACCACTTCTATGTCTCCTTGAGAAAACACTTAGGGCGATGATGGAAGAGGAGGTGGCCCAGGAGGAGGAGGAGGAGGAGGAGGAAGAGGGGTCATTTTTAGCACTTTCAGGCCAGTCTCTTCGAAGTGACTCAGAGGGAGGTTTTTGGCAACAGCAGAGGCCAGGTACAAATGTGGCCAGCCAGGGCCCACTACTGGAGGACGAGGAGGACGAGGATGAGGAGGAGGTGGAGGAGGATGAGGATGAAGCATGGTCACAGCGGGGTGGCACCCAACGCAGCTCGGGTCCATCACTGGTGCGTGGCTGGGGGGAAAGGCAGGACGATGACGATACGCCTCCCACAGAGGACAGCTTGTCCTTACCCCTGGGCAGCCTGGCACACATGAGCGACTACATGCTGCAGTGCCTGCGCAACGACAGCAGAGTTGCCCACATTTTAACCTGTGCGGACTACTGGGTTGCCACCCTGCTGGATCCACGCTACAAAGACAATGTGCCCACCTTACTTCCTGCACTGGAGCGTGATAGGAAGATGCGCGAGTACAAGCGCACGTTGGTAGACGCGCTACTGAGAGCATTCCCAAATGTCACAGGGGAACAAGTGGAAGCCCAAGGCCAAGGCAGAGGAGGAGCAAGAGGTCGCCAAGGCAGCTGTGTCACGGCCAGCTCCTCTGAGGGCAGGGTTAGCATGGCAGAGATGTGGAAAACTTTTGTCAACACGCCACAGCTAACTGCACCACCACCTGATACGCAACGTGTTAGCAGGAGGCAACATTTCACTAACATGGTGGAACAGTACGTGTGCACACCCCTCCACGTACTGACTGATGGTTCGGCCCCATTCAACTTCTGGGTCTCTAAATTGTCCACGTGGCCAGAGCTAGCCTTTTATGCCTTGGAGGTGCTGGCCTGCCCGGCAGCCAGCGTTTTGTCTGAACGTGTATTCAGCACGGCAGGGGGCGTCATTACAGACAAACGCAGCCGCCTGTCTACAGCCAATGTGGACAAGCTGACGTTCATAAAAATGAACCAGGCATGGATCCCACAGGACCTGTCCGTCCCTTGTCCAGATTAGACATTAACTACCTCCCCATAACCATATATTATTGGACTCCAGGGCACTTCCTCATTCAATCCTATTTTTATTTTCATTTTACCATTATATTGCGAGGCTACCCAAAGTTGAATGAACCTCTCCTCTGCCTGTGTGCTAGGCCTAAATATATGCCAATGGACTGTTGCAGTGGTGGCTGACGTGAAGCCTCATTCTCTGCTATGACATGCAGACTGATTCTCTGCTGACATGAAGACAGATTCTCTGTTACGGGACCTCACTCCTCTGCCTGGGTGCTGGGCCTAAATATATGCCAATGGACTGTTGCAGTGGTGGCTGACATGAAGCCTGATTCTCTGCTATGACATGCAGACTAATTCTCTGCTGACATGAAGCCAGATTGTCTGTTACGGGACCTCTCTCCTCTGCCTGGGTGCTGGGCCTAAATTTATGACAATGGACTGTTGCAGTGGTGGCTGACGTGAAGCCTGATTCTCTGCTATGACATGCAGACTGATTCTCTGCTGACATAAAGCCAGATTGTCTGTTACGGGACCTCTCTGCTCTGCCTGTGTGCTAGGCCTAAATATATGCCAATGGACTGTTGCAGTGGTGGCTGACGTGAAGCCTCATTCTCTGCTATGACATGCAGACTGATTCTCTGCTGACATGAAGCCAGATTGTCTGTTACGGGACCTCTCTGCTCTGCCTGTGTGCTAGGCCTAAATATATGCCAATGGACTGTTGCAGTGGTGGCTGACGTGAAGCCTGATTCTCTGCTATGACATGCAGACTGATTCTCTGCTGACATGAAGCCAGATTGTCTGTTACGGGACCTCTCTGCTCTGCCTGTGTGCTAGGCCTAAATATATGCCAATGGACTGTTGCAGTGGTGGGTGACGTGAAGCCTCATTCTCTGCTATGACATGCAGACTGATTCTCTGCTGACATGAAGACAGATTCTCTGTTACGGGACCTCCCTCCTCTGCCTGGGTGCTGGGCCTAAATATATGCCAATGGACTGTTGCAGTGGTGGCTGACATGAAGCCTGATTCTCTGCTATGACATGCAGACTAATTCTCTGCTGACATGAAGCCAGATTGTCTGTTACGGGACCTCTCTCCTCTGCCTGGGTGCTGGGCCTAAATTTATGACAATGGACTGTTGCAGTGGTGGCTGACGTGAATCCTGATTCTCTGCTATGACATGCAGACTGATTCTCTGCTGACATGAAGCCAGATTGTCTGTTACGGGACCTCTCTGCTCTGCCTGTGTGCTAGGCCTAAATATATGCCAATGGACTGTTGCAGTGGTGGCTGACGTGAAGCCTAATTCTTTGCTATGACATGCAGACTGATTCTCTGCTGACATGAAGCCAGATTGTCTGTTACGGGACCTCTCTGCTCTGCCTGGGTGCTAGGCCTAAATATATGCCAATGGACTGTTGCAGTGGTGGGTGACGTGAAGCCTCATTCTCTGCTATGACATGCAGACTGATTCTCTGCTGACATGAAGCCAGATTCTCTGTTACGGGACCTCTCTCCTCTGCCTGTGTGTGTGCTGGGCCTAAATATATGCCAATGGACTGTTGCAGTGGTGGCTGACGTGAAGCCTGATTCTCTGCTATGACATGCAGACTGATTCTCTGCTGACATGAAGCCAGATTGTCTGTTACGGGACCTCTCTCCTCTGCCTGTGTGTGTGCTGGGCCTAAATATATGCCAATGGACTGTTGCAGTGGTGGCTGACGTGAAGCCTCATTCTCTGCTATGACATGCAGACTAATTCTCTGCTGACATGAAGACAGATTCTCTGTTACGGGACCTCTCTCCTCTGCCTGGGTGCCGGGGCCTAAATATCTGAGAATGGACTGTTCCAGTGGTGGGTGACGGGAAGCCAGATTCTCTGCTATGGAACCTCTCTCCAATTGATTTTGGTTAATTTTTATTTATTTAATTTTTATTTTAATTCATTTCCCTATCCACATTTGTTTGCAGGGGATTTACCTACATGTTGCTGCCTTTTGCAGCCCTCTAGCTCTTTCCTGGGCTGTTTTACAGCCTTTTTAGTGCCGAAAAGTTCGGGTCCCCATTGACTTCAATGGGGTTCGGGTTCGGGACGAAGTTCGGATCGGGTTCGGATCCCGAACCCGAACATTTCCGGGATGTTCGGCCGAACTTCTCGAACCCGAACATCCAGGTGTTCGCTCAACTCTAATCAGGATGTCTTCAGTTCCGGAACGGAACGTTTTTTGGCCAGAGAAAATACCGCAGCATGCTGCGCTTTTTGCTCCGGCCAAAAATCCTGAACACTTTCCGCAAGGCCGGATCCGGAATTAATGCCCATTGAAAGGCATTGATCCGGATCCGGCCTTAAGCTAAACGTCGTTTCGGCGCATTGCCGGATCCGACGTTTAGCTTTTTCTGAATGGTTACCATGGCTGCCGGGACGCTAAAGTCCTGGCAGCCATGGTAAAGTGTAGCGGGGAGCGGGGGAGCAGTATACTTACCGTCCGTGCGGCTCCCGGGGCGCTCCAGAGTGATGTCAGGGCGCCCCAAGCGCATGGATGACGTGATCGCATGGCACGTCATCCATGCGCATGGGCGCTCTGACGTCATTCTGGAGCGCCCCGGGAGCCGCACGGACTGTAAGTATACCGCTCCCCCGCTCCCCACTACTACTATGGCAACCAGGACTTTAATAGCGTCCTGGCTGCCATAGTAACACTGAACGCATTTTGAAGACGGATCCGTCTTCAAATGCTTTCAGTACACTTGCGTTTTTCCGGATCCGGCGTGTAATTCCGGCAAGTGGAGTACACGCCGGATCAGGACAACGCAAGTGTGAAAGAGTACTAAGAACCTCATTTTTGGGTATATAATTGAATGATTTTCCTAAAATATGACGTAAAGTCATGATTTTATGAAAGACACGGAGGCGAGTATTGCTTAACCCTTTCTTTACTACACATAAATAGCAGCAAAGAATTAAACAACAAAATCCACCAATGGGCATACAGCCCTCCCCTTTAGTCACAGCATAAAGGGAACACCCCTCAAGTCCTTCCTCCTCTTTCTTTGTCTTCATGAGTCCATCAACAAAACCCAACAGGAACAACTGGAACCAGGAGAACTCCAACGGAAAGTCCAACGCGTCTTGAAACACCGACTCGAAGGAAAAACAGCAAACGGAACCGCAGAGGATCCTCTCCACACATCACCGAAGTCGATGGGGTCAACCTTAAAAAGAAACAAACAGATAACTTCCAGCAACGCCAAAGCGTAAAAAACCTATGCACGTCCGGTCGAACCAGAGAAGGCAAGAAAACAGCAATAAGTTAAACGTATACACAATAGTATAAATAACATTAATGACAAAAGAAGTCCACAAAATACAATAAACTGATTAGACAAAACCAGGGAGGGACAAATTGTGGGCGGGGCAATACTCGCCTCCGTGTCTTTCATAAAATCATGACTTTACGTCATATTTTAGGAAAATCATTCAATTTTATTTCAAGACACGGAGGCTCATATTGCTAGTTCAAAGTCGATTCACAATAGAGGAGAACACATGCGGATCCGGCCTAAAGTAAAACTCCCTAAACGTGGAGGCGCGCGACCAGTCAGCCAATTTCATGACGTCCTCCAGGCGCGCACCCGACAGAGTCAAGGAAGTCGCAGAAGCGCCGCGAACAGAATGCGCCGTAAAAATCGAAGTGTCGACACCAGAGAGAGACAAGATCCACTTCACCCAACGAGAGAGAGTCACAGCGGCAACCGGAGCAAAAGGCCGACGGAAGGAAATAAACAACTGAGAAGCGGAGGAGGATCTCAAGGACCGAGTTCTGGACTCGTACTCCCTCAGACAAGCGACAGGACAAAGCGCCACTGAAGAAGGAAAAGAGGGATAAGACACCGACGTGATATTAGACTTGGTACGCCGAGAAATATTGAATGTCACACCCTCTGGAGTAAACGACCGGGCGTCATGATCCAACGCCCGGACGTCAGAGACCCTCTTACAAGAGATCAGGCAAAAAAGGGTAACCAATTTGGCCGATAACTGGCGAAGGGATAATTCCTCATTAGAATGCCAAGCTAACAGGAAAGATAAAACGGATGAAACGTCCCAAGAGCTAGAAAACCGAGGCCTGGGAGGCCGCGCAAAGCGGGAGCCTTTAAGCAAACGGCACACCAGCGGATGACGCCCAGCAGAACAGCCATCAAATCCCCTATGTCCAGAGGAAATCGCAGATCGAAAAACATTTATGGTACGATAGGCCTTACCCTCGTCATAAAGGGAACTGAGAAACTGAACCACATGGCCTACAGCGGCCGTAGTGGGATCCAGGTTCCGAAGGCTGCACCAGCCAGCCCAAGATCGCCAAGCCGCCCTATAGGCTCTTCTGGTCCCCGGGGCCCACGCGCTCTCCAGAAGGAAGATAGCCGTCGCCGAAAGTCCCTCGGTCTGCCAGGACAACCCGACACTCTGCATGCCAGAAGGCGTAGGGACCCCTCCAGCACCAGCGGATGAGGATGGTTCAGCGGATCCAGAAGAAGCGATGTCCGGAGAGGAAGCAAAAGGGGGGTCTCCACCAGAAGTTCCAGTAGTTGAGGAAACCACGACTGAGCGCTCCAGAAGGGAAGTATCAGCACCAGCTCCGAAACTTGCAGGCGTATCTTGGCCAAAATCCGAGGAATCATCGAGAACGGTGGGAAGGCATACATCACGTCCTCCGACCAATGTTGGAGAAAGGCATCCACCGCTTCCGCGGCTGGGTCCGGCCTCCAACTGAAGTACCTGGGAAGTTGGGCGTTCCAGCGCGAGAAGAAAAGGTCGATCGAGAACGGGCCCCACCGAGATTCGATGGTAGCAAATATCTCCCCGTCTAACCTCCAGTCGCTGGCGTCCGAGATGTAACGAGAGTTCCAATCGGCCAGCGTGTTGTGTAATCCTGGTAGGTATTCCGCCACCACCGATACGCCATTGGTCAGGCAATAATCCCAGAAATCCTTGGCCAGGTGTGTCAACATTCTCGAGCGGGTACCTCCCATGGAATTGATGTAGCGGACGGCCGAGACATTATCCATCCGAAGGCGAATACAAGCCTGGGCCCTCCCGCTGGTGAAGCTGCGGATAGCAAAGGAACCCGCCAGAAGCTCCAGAGCATTGATGTGCAAGTGGGACTCCACCGAGGACCAAGGTCCTCCCGTGGAAACACCCTCGCAATGGGCGCCCCAACCGTGAAGGCTGGCGTCCGACTCTATCACAACATCCGGGCGTGGGCCGAACAGAGCTCTGCCATTCCAGGCAGAGAGGTTGGCAATCCACCACTCCAACTCGTCTCTCATCTCCGGATCCAGGGAGATAAGGTCCGCATAAGAAGCACCGGCTTGCAGGTGTGCGATCTTGAGACGCTGAAGGGCCCGATAATGGAGGGGAGCCGGAAAGATGGCCTGAATGGAAGATGATAAGAGGCCTATCACTCTGGCCAAATGACGCAGGGAAATTTGTTGCCGAGAAAGAGTGCGACGTAACTCCTTGCGGAACGACCGCACCTTCATAGGAGGGAGACTGAGCGTCAAGGACAGAGAGTCCAACTGGAATCCGAGAAACTCCATGGACTGAGAAGGAACTAGACAAGATTTCTCGCGGTTGATTATGAAGCCCAGAGCTGAAAGGAGATGAATCGACATCTGCAGATGGGACAACAGAGAGGCACGGTCCTCTGCCATAATCAGAATATCGTCTAGATAGATTATGAGTCTCACCCCCCGATAACGGAGCCATGCCACCACCGGACGCATCAGTTTGGTGAAGCACCAGGGGGCCGACGAGAGACTGAAGGGGAGACACGAGAAGCGCCAAACCGTCCCCTGCCAACGGAAGCGCAGGAGATCCCTGGAAGGAGGTGCAATCGGAACCGTCAAGTATGCATCCTTGAGATCTAACTTGGCAAGCCAGTCCCCGGGCAGTAGCATGTCCCTTAGGAGATGGATGCCCTCCATCTTGAAATGCCTGTACCTGACGAATGCATTGAGAGCCTTGAGATTGATTACCGGACGGAACTGGCCTCCCTTCTTCTCCACCAGGAAAATACTGCTGATCACCCCTTTGTGCTCGAGAGGGGCCGGTTCTACCGCTCCCTTGAGATACAAGGCTTGCAATTCCACGTCTATGAGGTTCTGAGATTCCAGAGAACGGAACGTGGTCGGGAGTGGGGAGGGAACCACTGGAGGGGCGACAAGCTCTATGTGGAAACCCCGAACCGTGGATAACACCCAGGGGTCGTTGGTAATGAGTTCCCAAGCATGAATAAAATGTTGGAGTCTGCCCCCTACACAATTTTCCGAAAAAGGGAGAAGAGGAGGTAAACTTACCAAATGGGCGTCTAAGGTTTGGGTTTCCTCTGTAAGGCCTTCCCCGTCCGGAAGCGCCACGGGAAGGGAAGAAGGACGGTTGGTGTCTCTGATCGTGGGTAGGCGTGCGGTAAGACGAGAAGGAGCCTCGACCCGAACCACGGGTCTGGAAAGAGGAGCGGCCGGACAGACGGCCCCTGGTACTGCCGGCCCTAGCGGAAACCCTACCACTGAACACCTTACGCATCGAAGTTTGAGCTTTATCCAATGCGGTAAAGGTCCCTACGAACTTCCCCAGCTCTTTAATGAAGGGGTCCCCGAAGAGGAAACCCTGGGCATCCTTACCGGATTCTGACAGATATTAGTCAGTTTAGGCTCGATTTTTAACAAAATGGCTTTGCGCCGTTCAATACTTAGGGAGGTGTTTGCATTACCTGCCATGCAAATGGCTCTTTGGGTCCAACCACGGAGCTCTACCGGGTCGACCATTTGGCCTTTAGCCTTGGCGGATTCCGCCAAATCAAAAATCTTTGTCAGGGGCCCTAAAATATCCAGCAACTTGTCCTGACAAGCTTTAAGGGCCGAGTCTAGGCCTCTCTTAGGGCTAAATCCTGTTTTGGACAGGAACTGGGCCATCTTTGGGTCCATGACCGGTGTCTCGCATACCTTATTAGGTACCGTCGGGCGAGGGCATTCTGCCCGGAGTTTGTTTCGTGCCTCCTTGCTAAGGGGCTTACGGACCATGGACTCCAGATAGCTGGCAATGTGGGGCGCCGGAAGCCACTCCGCGGACCTAGGGTGATGCAGAGTCCGGATCAAAAAGTGCCTCCCCTGCTGGATCCAAAAGGGAATCAGACGGACCCGGGTCCGTAGGGTCGACCTCTATCGGTCGCCGTGGAAACGATGAAAAGGAGACAGAAGTCCCTTGGGCAGGTGACACATCCTCGTCAAACTCCACTGAATCATCATAGGATTCAATCAAAGCCTCCTCCTCAGATTCCCCATGAGAATCAGAATCTAGCTCAGGATGGGACCGGGCAGACTTCCAATGCCGTGCTTTTTCTGCCTGGCGCGGACAGGCTCTCTTGCGCGGCCGAAGCGCGCCGTCATTGGATGGAACAAGGCCATCATTCATATCATTTCTGGAGGCAAGGGCTGGTACAGGACTGGGGTTAGGGGCCACCATGGATGAAGTGTTAGCGACTATCACCTGGGATATGGATTGCGTTAACACCGAGGACATTGACCCCATGGCAGAGATAATGGCCTCTGAAATAGACCTCTGCAGGGTCAGGGCTTGGGGATCAGCCGGTACAGGAGAAGCCCCCCCAGTAGATGGAATAATCCCTATACTATGAGGGGGGCAGGGAGAGTCCCCAATAGAGGGGGTCCCATGGGCTGTAGGAGGAGCCTTCTGAGCAGACATGATCCTGCAGAATATAGCCGGGATTGTCTGAGTGAATAATAATAACAATGGCCGGAGCTACCTGACACTAAGCTAAGTAACCCTAATAAAGAAGAAGCTGAGCAGAGTAAGTCACCCTGCAGTAATAGGAGCCGCCGTTCCGAACTGCTGCCGCGCAGACCGCTCACTGAGGTGGGTACAGCGATGCGGCTCACAAGATGACGTCCGAAATCCCGCGATGTCACGCGAGAGCTCGGACACAGCAGCAAAGTTGGCGGGAACGAGCGGCAGAGGAAGAGTGATGGCGCCCGAGATCCCGCAGAAAATCGCGAGATCTATGGCGCAGCGGCGTGGCGGAGCCTAAGGGTAAGAACACCGCACCACCTAAGAGAGAAATACAACATGAGCTCCCGCTCCATAGACAAGCAGGACATAGGAAGCGGAGCGGAGCGTGCAGGGGGGGGGGGGTACGGGATACCTGTAAGGAGTAAACCAAGGGTATAGAGAGCAGTCCGAATAGCTCAGACGAACTACAACCACCAGGGGAACAATAATCCCCTTATAACAGCAAAAACAGCAATATAATAAAGACACAAATACCACCAACCCCTGCAAGCAGGAGGGTGGAATACTTAACTTGCGCTGCAGCAGCAAAGAAAGAGGAGGAAGGACTTGAGGGGTGTTCCCTTTATGCTGTGACTAAAGGGGAGGGCTGTATGCCCATTGGTGGATTTTGTTGTTTAATTCTTTGCTGCTATTTATGTGTAGTAAAGAAAGGGTTAAGCAATATGAGCCTCCGTGTCTTGAAATAAAATTAGTTTTTAGTTTTTAGTCTTAGCAGCAATGGATCAATGTATAACATGTTGATAAACAGTTCCTATTTTTTGTCCTACATTTGTGGCTTAGTATAAAAAAGTTTATTTTTTTCCTAGTGGTACAGTACATATATATGTGGCCCAACGGCAAAGATAAAAATGGGCCATCCAATATGGTGGTGACATATTTTTGCAATCCAGGACAAAATAATCTGATATTTGGTTTGTCTCTCTGCCTCCTTTCTAAGACCCTCATGTTAACCCCAAACCTTTCTATTTGCTAACAGTACAGTTTCTCCTGATCAAGTCCTTGCCACCCAGTCCAATTGGGAATTGGACCATCTAGGACCATGCCCCCCTCTCCAATAGTCAACTGAAATCCCTTCCATGTTTCTCAAACTAGAATGGATGCTTCATTGTGACTGTGCACTGTCTCTAAGATCATTTTCTATCAGACACCAGTGATGACCAGCAGGGGCAATATTCGATTTCGCAATATTTCGTCATATGTTCGCTATCTTCGTTCACTATTTTCAATGTGAAAATTGCAATGTAAAATCCACTAAATGTGCATGCGATAAAAGGTGCGTGGCCTAGTTTAGCAACTGTTTTCGAACTACCCGAAGTTTGAGGATATTGGAATAGATGGTCAGAAGCAATTTTCGAGACAGTGAGGAAGAACTCCTGTCCTGATTACTGTAAGCAATTTCACATTACACCAGTGTATTTAATTACATTTCACATTCATGTCAGACCAATCGCTTTATATGCATTTATATGCATTTATATGCATTTATATGCAGATAGTGTTATAAAATATTCGCGATTGCGAAAATCGCCACTTATGATGCTAATGTTTTTTCGCGATACATACAACTTCACATTTTATCAGGTCTGAGTAGATATTACTGATTGGTGCACTTAGTATTGTTGTGACATCGCAGCACTATGTCTGTAGCATGTACATATGGACAGCAGAGAAATATCTCTCCCATGCACATTGCACATCCATTTTCCTGCTGCACACAATATACCCTCCCCCCCACACACACACACATACACACATATGCAAACACAGTCTATCGATTTGAGTTTGTGTCCTGTTGGTCAGTACCCAGGAGAAGCTTTCTTTGTCTGACCACCAGTATTTGCTGGTTCATTTAGCGTTACCCAGGGTGCACCACGGGGAGGTGAACCAGCTGTACACCCCATACCATACCGTACTGTTTATTCACTAGACAGGCACATCTCTGCTCAGCTGGCCAATATCCGATTGCTCATACCCCACACACATACAATCGCAATACAATCCGATCTTATAACAATAACATTAAATCTAATAATTCCCCTTCAAAGAATTAAATAGTTTTTGATCTTTTGCTGAGGACATTATTTTCAATACTTGTATTTAAAAAAATTGGGATTATATGCTTGCATCTTTATCCTGCAGCGCATGTTGGAGCGGGACAATGACCGCACCCGGGTCCACGCTGAGAAGCAGATTGTGAGGAATATCCGTTTCAAGCTATGGAGAAAGTTCAACGGCAGGCACCCTAGGATGGCTGTATTTAAATTATGGTCTGATTTAAAGAGGAGTAACTCTGAGCGGATCAGAGAGATCTGTGACAGAATATGCCCAAGTAAGATGCTTACATTACTTTTGTATCTCTCGCCACACTCTGTAATGTATATATACAGTTATGAAAATAAGTATTTCATCCCTTTACAAATGATTACTTAGTACCTGGTGTGACACGTACCAAATCAGCCGGTTACATCATACATCTCTACCTCGCTGTAAATATATATATATATATTTATACGCACAGCGAGGTACAGATGTATGATGTAACTGGCTGATTTCGTACATAAACTGCAATCATCATTATCTATTCCAGTAAAAGGCACCGTCCATCATTACATCCCCCACTTAATTTCCTGTTTTTAGGAGTTATGAGTTATTTTTTCTAAATTTTAAACATTGTGTGATTACAGGTGTTCCCGTTCCCTCGGTCTACCGTAGGTCCTCGACGGATGAGATGGAGGTGTTGGTGTTGTCCGAGGAGGAGAGAGAGCAGGCCAGACCCTCCCAGCCGCAGAAGGATACACCACCCGCACCTGATGTGGGCGAAGAGGTGGAGGTGAAGGAGGGCTCCCGGCAACCGGATTGAAGAAGAGGAGGAGGAGAATTTCACCAGCCCCCGCCAGGAGGGTAAATATGTGCACACAGCAATAATATAATTCTGTATCCATAACATGTACAGAAACATTAACCCCTTATCGACCGGGCCATTTTTCACCTTTCTGGCCAGGCCATTTTTAGCAAATCCAACATGTGCCACTGTATGTAGTTATAACTTTAAAATGCTTTTTACTTACTACACATACAGTACAGACTAAAAGTTTGGACACACCTTCTCATTCAAAGAGTTTTCTTTATTTTCATGACTATGAAAATTGTAGATTCACACTGAAGGCATCAAACCTATGAATTAACACATGTGGAATTATATACATAACAAAAAAGTGTGAAACAACTGAAAATATGTCATATTCTAGGTACTTCAAAGTAGCCACCTTTTGCTTTGATTACTGCTTTGAACACTCTTGGCATTCTCTTGATGAGCTTCAAGAGGTAGTCACCTGAAATGGTTTTCACTTCACAGGTGTGCCCTGTCAGATTTAATAAGTGGGATGTCTTGCCTTATAAATGGGGTTGGGACCATCAGTTTCGTTGTGGAGAAGTCAAGTGGATACCCAGCTGATAGTCCTACTGAATAGACTGTTACAATTTGTATTATGGCAAGAAAAAAGCAGCTAAGTAAAGAATAACGAGTGGCCATCATTACTTTAAGAAATGAAGGTCAGTCAGTCCGAAAAATTGGGAAAACTTTGAAAGTGTCCCCAAGTGCAGTCACAAAAGCCACCAAGCGCTAGAAAGAAACTGTCTCACGTGTGGACCACCCCAGGAAAGGAAGACCAAGAGTCACCTCAGCTGCGGAGGATAAGTTCATCCGAGTCACCAGCCTCAGAAATCGCAGTTTAACAGCAGCTCAGATTAGAGACCAGGTCAATGCCACACAGAGTTCTAGCAGCAGACACATATCTAGAACAACTGTTAAGAGGAGACTGTGTGAATCAGGCCTTCATGGTAGAATATCTGCTAGGAAACCACTGCTAAGGACAGGCAACAAGCAGAAGAGACTTGTTTGGGCTAAAAAACACAAGGAATGGACATTTGACCAGTGGAAATCTGTGCTTTGGTCTGATGAGTCCAAATATGAGATCTTTGGTTCCAACCACCGTGTCTTTGTGCGACACAGAAAAGGTGAACGGATGGACTCTACATGCCTGGTTTCCACCGTGAAGCATGGAGGAGGAGGTGTGATGGTGTGGGGGTGCTTTTCTGGTGACACTGTTGGGGATTTATTCAAAATTGAAGGCATACTGAACCAGCATGGCTACCACAGCATCTTGCAGCGGCATGCTATTCCATCCGGTTTGCGTTTAGTTGGACCATCATTTATTTTTCAACAGGACAATGACCCCAAACACACCTCCAGGCTGTGTAAGGGCTATTTGACCATGAAAGAGAGTGATGGGGTGCTGCGCCAGATGACCTGGCCTCCACAGTCACCGGACCTGAACCCAATCGAGATGGTTTGAGTGAGCTGGACCGCAGAGTGAAGGCAAAAGGGCCAACAAGTGCTAAGCATCTCTGGGAACTCCTTCAAGACTGTTGGAAGACCATTTCAGGTGACTACCTCTTGAAGCTCATCAAGAGAATGCCAAGAGTGCGCAAAGCAGTAATCAAAGCAAAAGGTGGCTACTTTGAAGAACCTAGAATATGACATATTTTCAGTTGTTTCAAACCTTTTTGTTATGTATATAATTCCACATGTGTTAATTCATAGTTTTGATGCTTTCAGTGTGAATCTACAATTTTCATAGTCATGAAAATAAAGAAAACTCTTTGAATGAGAAGGTGTGTCCAAACTTTTGGTCTGTACTGTAGCTCGGCCAAACATCAGCAGCATGTAAATGGTAATAGGGCAGTATAAGGCCTACACGTAGCTTGGCCAAATTCATCAGGACAGACAGCAGCATGTAAATGGTAACGGTGTAGTATAAGGCCTACACATAACTTGGCCAAAATCATCAGGACAGACAGCAGCAGCAGTATGTAAATGGTAACGGGGTAGTATTCGAAAGCATTGGAGTAACTTTGGTCCTCCTAGCTATCAGTAGCTCTTACTGTGACATCACACAGCGCTCCATGTGAGCGCGAGCGAGCAAACTTTACAAACGGAGCTCTGCCACCGGCCGGGGCAAGCTCGGTATATGTAAAAGTAATAAAATTCAGCCTCCCAAAACCCCTTAATTTTGGATGTGAGAGCGAGAGGAAAAAAGGCACAGAATATATAGCCGAATAGACAAGAACTCAGAAACAGGTAATCACCAATCTGAAGTTGTATAGCTACTGTATATTGTGTGGTCTTGGGAACTGACAGATAGTGAAGGTGGATAGGGAGTGTATCACGCAGTACCTGAATATAGAATATACGTGTCACTTAGCAGGGGTGGCGATACCGCTGAGGTACCGCAGCGTCAGTACACTAAGAGTGCCAGCGCCTGTGTAATAGAAATCAGATGTATGTGTGTGTTTATTCACCCCAACACAATGTTTCGATCCACACAATGGGGCCTTTCTCAAGCACTGTCAAAATTGAATGGTGCCAAGTACAAAAATATTAATAATTGAATTACAATTAATGTGTTTGATTCGTATTGTGTCTAAAAATAAAAATCCTGTTTACATTTTTTTTTCATAATATACAAGTATACATACTGTGAAGAGATTAATAACTTCGCATTCATGATATGTGCTTAATTCATCAAAATTACATTTAAAATAAATATGTCCAACACCAAATGTGTCATTACAATATCAGGTGTACTGATTAAATACATAATGGAGGGGGCCAAGAACTACCAGCATGGATCCAATATAGCCTCCCGTTTCTTTAACAGTGCATGACGGTGCATTGCTTCCGCATTACATAACGAAATGTGCTCGCATCGAACGAGGCACAAACACAGGCAGCGAGTGTCTATAGATAGGGCATGCACATAAATACAGATCACGTGTTCGCACCTGAAATTGAATGCAAGCTGAGCCACAAACGCTTCCTGTCTATGCGGTCACATGATAGAAACCATGGAGATAAGAAGAATAACTCCCAAAATTGTGACATGACTTAAAGAATAATATATATACCACAGTTTATATTGCAAAGTGAAAAGCTGTGATTATATAAAAATTGCATGTGCAAATTATCATTACATAGTTGTCAATAGGTCATATAAAATGTAATATATGTATAGATATATACATGTGGCAATAACTCTCCATTCCCAAAGCCGGATTACCACATGGATGAGTATAACGCCAGTCACACCCAACCATGTGGAGAGGTCAACATGGAAGTCAGGCATCCTGATTAGGATGATAGACAACACCATGTTCGAACCTAAATCCAGATTTAAACAAACAAGAAAATAATAAAATGTAATTAGGTTCCTCAATCAGTCCTGTACAATGTTAACTGCACAAGACCTTTTGACAAGGAAAGCCCACATGCGGGCCCCATCTAGTAACATAGTAACATAGTATATAAGGCCGAAAAAAAAGACATTTGTCCATCCAGTTCAGCCTGTCATCCTGCAAGTTAAACGAGAGGAAGGCAAAATAAAAACTGTGCGGTAGAAGCCAATTTTCCCCACTTAAGGGGGAAAAATTCCTTCCCGACTCCAATTCAGGCAATCAGAATAAATCCCTGGATCAACGACCCCTCTCTAGTAGCTATAGCCTGTAATATTATTACGCTCCAGAAATACATCCAGGCCCCTCTTGAATTCCTTTATTGTACTCACCATCACCACCTCCTCAGGCAGAGAGTTCCATAGTCTCACTGCTCTTACCGTAAAGAATCCTTTTCTATGTTTGTGTACAAACCTTCTTTCCTCCAGATGCAGAGGGTGTCCCCTCGTCACAGTTACAGTCCTGGGGATAAATAGATGATGGGATAGATCTCTGTACTGACCCCTGATATATTTATACATATTAATTAGATCTCCCCTCAGTCGTCTTTTTTCTAAAGTGAATAACCCTAATGTTACTAATCTTTCAGGGTACTGTAGTTGCCCCATTCCAGTTATTACTTTAGTTGTCCTCCTCTGGACCCTCTCCAGCTCTGCTATGTCTGCCTTGTTCACTGGAGCCCAGAACTGTACACAGTACTCCATGTGTGGTCTGACTAATAGAAAATAATAAAGTAAATAGGGTCCCGGGTCGCTCATCCCTCATCTCCTTAGCAACCATCACAGTACTTCATGTGTGGTCTGACTAGTGATTTGTAAAGTGGTAGGACTATGTTCTCATCACAGGCATCTATGCCCCTTTTGATGCAACCCATTATCTTATTGGCCTTGGCAGCAGCTGCCTGACACTGCTTTTTACTTTAAAATTCCTAGGTCCTTTTCCATGTCAGTGTTACCGAGTGTTTTACCATTTAGTATGTACGGGTGATTTGAATTATTCATTCTCATGTGCATAACCTTACATTTGTCAGTGTTAAACCTCACCTGCCACTTCTTTGCCCAAGCCTCTAATCTATCCAGATCCATCTGTAGCTGTATATTGTCCTCTTCAGGGTTAATTACTTTACACAGTTTAGTGTTATCTGCAAAAATTGATATTTTACTGTGCAAGCCTTCTACAAGATCATTAATAAATATATTGAAGAAAATAGGGCCCAATACTGACCTCTGAGGTACTCCACTAGTGACAGTGACCCAATCTGAGTATGTACCATTAATAACCACCCTCTGTTTTCTATCATTGATAGAGTTACATACAGATATTTTCTCCCAGTCCGAGCATTCTCATTTTATATACTAACCTTTTATGTGGTACATTGAAGTCCGGATATATGACATCCATTGATTCACCACTGTCAAGTCTAGAACTTACCTCCTCATATAAACTGATTAAATTAGTTTGACATGACCAATCCCTCATGAAGCCATGCTGATCTAGTCTTAGTAAGAACCACACCAGGGCTGCCCAAAACCCTAGTAAAACAAAATTATAACATATTCAATTAAATAAATTTAAAAAAGTGTTTTGGTGAATGAAGCATAACACTGCATGATTGTATTTTATTAAAATGAATCTTTATATATGTATTATACATTTTGTACAATATATGATGAACAGAGGACATGTGCAAAAATAAAGCATGCACACCAGTTTAAGAGAATTCTAATACTCGATAGTTGATAAAGTCCAAGGGCAAATAAGTGGTCCATGCTGGTTGTCCTCAGCAGGATCAGGACAGACAGCAGCAGCATGTAATTGTTAAGGGTATAGTATAAGGCCTACACCTAGCTTGACCAAACTCAGCAGGAACATAACAGACAGCAGCAGAGAAATGATAACGCTGTAGTGTAAGGTATGCACATAGATGGGCCTTGCTCAGTAATATCAGAATAGACAGCATCAGCTGGAAAATGGTAATGCTGTAGAATAATGCATACACATAGCTGGGCCTAACTCAGCAGGAACAGAAAAGACAGCAGCAGGGAAATGGTAATGCTGTAGTATAAGCCATACACATAGCTGGGCCTAACTCAGTAATATCAGGACAGACAGCAGCAGCTGGAAAATGGTAACGTTGTAGTGTAAGGCGTACACATACCTGGGCCTAACTCAGCAGGAACCGAACAGACAGCAGCAGGGAAATGGTAACGCTGTAGTATAAGGCCTACACATAACTCATCGGGATCAGGACACACAGCAACAGCAGGTAAAGGTAACGTTGTAGTATAAGGCCTACAGATAAATCAGCATGATCAGGACAGACAGCAGCAGCAGCAGGTACATGGTAACGGTTGAGTATAGACCTACATATAGCTCGGCCTAACTCAGCAGGAACAGACAGCAGCAGGTTCTTTGTTTGCAGCAGGAATGTGTTCCCAGGAATAGGTCCCCACCAGACCGGGGCAACACCAAAAATAAACTTAGACACCTCTGACAGTAGCAGGTTCTTTGCTTGCAGCAGGAATGCACTCACGTGCATACAAAAGGCAATATTTTCCTTTAACAAAATTGTTTTTCGAATGTATTTTAAGTTTGAACAGCCCACAATAAATTAGTACAATATTGCCGTGTGCTAATTCCTCCAAGCCAGAGGGCAGCAGGACTGGCGAGGTTTAGCAGTGGCTCTGTTATCCTCCTTTTGCCTGTGAGGAGGCATGGTTACCGCTCGCACGACCCATACATGATCAGCGTCGCACAGGAGGTGGAGGAGGCCTCCCGTCAGCACCAGATAAGGAAGAAGAGGAGGAGGAGAATGTCACCAGCCCCCGCCAGGAGGCTAAATATGTGCACACAGCAATATAATTCTGTATCCATAACATGTACAGAAACATTAACCCCTTAAGGACCGGGCCATTTTTCACCTTTCTGCCTGTCTGAGCACAGAAGCCAGTGAGGAACCAGCTTGTCTCAGCCCGGGTGTGGAAGTGTCCCTGGCCCTGCTGCCGGGATCAGTTCCTCTCCCCTCAGTGATGACTCAGGTACGGTCCACGGCTGCTGGCAGGGTCCTCTACGGCTGCCTCCAGTGCGCAGCCCGGATGATCGATCGCAGGTCAGGCTGCTGAATAAGCCTTTAGCTGCGAGGCTTGGTTACACATGGGGGGTAGTGTCACACAGCCCTGGGCAGACTTCACCAGGAAGGGACTGACAGGCACTGGGGAGCACCTACACTGTCATCCAGCAGAGCAGAGTTTGTAGTCTGTTTTGAAAGCACCATGTGTTCTGGAGTCACATAGAACAGCCGGTAAGCTTACCCCACAAAACGAATGCAGTTGTGCTTCATCTTTGTGGACTTGACATAGAAATTCATATTCTTTCATGAAAAACGTACAACAATCCAGTCCTATACAATGTGGATGTCTGGAGGGGGATAAGATTTCAGGGCTTCCAGGGAAAAATGGGTTAGATAGATAGATTATAGCATGATGGACAAGTATATATCTATCTACCCCATCTCTCCCTGGAAGCCCTGCATTCTTCTCCCCTTACTACTAGTGTTCTAGCGTCCATTATTCTAATGGACTTAATGTGTAGTATATATATTTATATTTCAACAATTAGTTAATTGAATGAATAAATAAATAAGGTTTAATAAATTAAAATACATAAAGAAATTCAATAATAGAGAAATATATAAATAAAATCATCAATAAATAAATACATAATCCTCCATTGTATGCATTTTTGCTGGGGATTGCCATTCGCAAAGGGGCCACAAGTGCAGGATCTGCCCCCCCAGTATAGATGCACCACTGCATATGGGGTTGAGCACTTCCTGCTTTTTGATACCACGCCAATTTGTAGTTTGTATTTTTGGAGGTGTAGAAACTCCTAGTCTGAATGTGCCTTTATTTCCATCCACAGGCAGCATTCTGGTGCACATGTGAGGCCCGGGCTATATCAGCCAGTCTTGGGTGGGCCTCAGAGCTCTCTGCCTCCTCCCATTGTATGCATGGTCACATGCTGGAGGTTACTGGGATATTGCTTTGAGTCGGACCTTGCGCACCTGTAATTCGCCCACTGGCTCCTGGTATTGCCCATATGGCCCAGGTAGGTTTAGCGTTAGGTTCCCGAGCTACTTGAGAAACCTTGGCACAGTGCTCGGGCTCAGACATGTCCTCCGAGCAGGATATGTTGGCTAATTCTCAATTTTACACCAGTACGAGGGTTAGTAAGACCGCATAGTGCACCTGTCTTTGTTTTTGTTATGTTATTTTGACTGCTTATCACATCCACACAATTGCTATCCTGTGTAGGATGTCCATTGTGGTACTTGTGGTCTGCTGAAGGCATCCTTCTTTGTATGCATTTTTGCTGGGGATTGCCATTAGCAACGGGCCACAAGTGCAGAATCTGCCCCCCCCCCCCCAGTATAGATGCACCACTGCATATGGGGTTGAGCACTTCCTGCTTTTTGATACCATGCCAATTTGTAGTTTGGAACGGATTGCAGTCCACAATATTGAAGGGCAGTAGATGTTGGGCAATAACCTTTGCCAGGAGCCCATTGAGTGAACGCACTCGTCGGTCCCCGGGGGCGTAGGCCATGGTGCGTTCGAATGCGTCAGCAACTGACGTCTGGTGCCGGACAGCAGTGGAGGCGATAGAGGAGGCAGAGGTCTGGCTGCCGGTACTAGTACCTCTAGGAGAGGGAGTGGGAATGCATTGTTGGAGGTGGCACCCATTCTAAGTTATCCTCCTCTCCATCCCCTGTAATGTCAGACCCAAGGTTGACCAGTGGTTGACTGAGGGGAACAGCAGACGTGGAGCCCCTGACCTGGCTCCGCTGTCCCCTCGCTGATGCCTGGGTCTGACTAGGTGCAGGGGTTCTGTGGCTGAAACCACCCACACCAGTTGGAAGAAATGTCACTGGGGTACTTACTGGCGGTACCCCCTCCTCCTCCATCCCTTCCAAAAGCACCTGAGCATCTGGACCAAGCGCTACCTCACTCTCCTGCATTACATTCCCCAAGATGTCCCTCTAACTGTCGCTGTTAAACAGCATCAGGGATGAGTCTTGGGAGCTGGGGTTGGTCCCGCAGGAGGCGGAGAGCTGCTGCTGCTCAGAGCCGGGGCAGAGGTCTCTGTGCCACTGGTTTGTGTCACGAATGACACAACTGCCTCGGAGTCCTGAGATGAAATGGGACGGCTGCCACGCCCCAAAAAATCACGAATGAGGCGGACGCCCCTGCCACCTGTTATTTTAACAAATAAGCACAATATTACTAAACAACAGAAAAAAATAATAGAAATAAAATAATGAGCTAGTTTGGGCAAACTTTATTGGTTTGGGGACAATGGGGAAAAATTGAAATAAAATAGACACGAAACCGTAAAACAATAACACTAAACAGGCAATTATTATTATTTTATTTTTTTTCACAGACAAAGAATGCAGACAATAATCCCTCCCTACCACATGAAACACTAAACGAATAACACTAAAACACAGCCAAAGATTTTTAGTTTTTTTTCACAGACAAAAGACGCAGACAATAATACCTCCCTAACACGCAAAACCCTAAAACAGTAAGACTAAAACACAGGCAAAGACTTTTTTTATTTTTTTATTTTTTTTCACAGAGAAAAGACGATGACAATCCTAGCACACAAAAACCCAAAACATAGCAATCTAACTATCTGGATTTTATATATGAGGTATCAGATGTAATCTGACACAGGAATTCCGCACAGCACAAAGATCAGACTCCTCTCTCTCTCAATACTGCATGAAAAAGCACAAAATGGCTGGTAGGAGGTTCTCTTATATAGTAAGGGCTAGGGCAACTTTCCTATAGGTTGCTAGGAAAGTTGCTAAGCTCTTGCAGCCTTCTCATTGGCCACCAAGCTAGAAGCATGGAGGGATCATGTGTACTGTGTAAAAAAAACAAAAAACGAATATTCAAATTTACTAATATACAGCACTATATTCTAAATATTTGTGAATTCTCTAAGTGCCGATACTCGCGATTAAAATTCGCAATACGAATATTCATACTCAACACTATAAGACACTGCATAGACCCATCCACCCTTGCTCATAACCCAACACAGAATGGCGTTCTACTCATTTTTGCAGCCTCTATGGTATGCAGACACAAGTTTAGTTCTCTTTTAGGATGTTGATCACTCTCATTAAAGGGCATCTGTCAGCAGATTTGTACCTATGACACTGACTGACCTGTTACATGTGCGCTTGGCAGTTGAAGGCATCTGTGTTAGTCCCATGTTCATATGTGCCCGCATTGCAAAGAAAAATTATGTTTTATTCTATGCAAACCTCTGGGAGCAATGGGTGAGTTGTCATTACACCTAGAGGCTCTGCTCTCTCTGCAACTGACGCCCCCTTTGCACTTTGATTGACAGGGCCAGACATGATGATGTTTTCACTTATTGGCCCTGATGCAAAGGTTCTGGTGGTTGCAGTTAAAGCTGAACTTCTAGGTGTAACAGCAACACCCCCGTTGGTCCTAAAAGTTCATTTGCATATATAATTTTTCTCAGCAATGCGGGCACATCTAAAGATGGCATCAACATAGATGCCTTCAGCTGCCAAGTGCACATGTAACAGGTCAGCCAGTTTCATAGGTACAAATCTGACGTATGCCCTTTAATGACACCTACAATGAGAGTTACCAAAAATGTTAGGATAGAGTAGTCTACAGCTTTATGGTTCACTAAGATTTTATTAGAACATGAAAAGCAAAAACATAACAGTGCATTGAAATGAACCTATAGCATAATAATGTTGATAATAAATGTAGAATTATACCAGAAATAACAGTTAGAACAATTAGCAGAGCTTATTGATATTTCTGCTTTTAAATACAAGCTACATACATAGTATACTTGAGAACATTCTTCTTTTAGGAACAAAAAGGGAAAAAACACAAAAATATGTATATAAGAGAGACAAGAGAAAAATGGGAAATACATTAAAAGCATAAAGAGGGTACAATGATAAACAAAATACACCAGAAGAAAAAACAAAAGGGAGAAAAAACAGAAGGGAAAGGGGAAAATGAAGAGGGAAGTCGACCAAGCAGTACTAACCCCGAATCCACGTCAAATTTTGGAGTTTTGAAGTCTAAATCCACAGCTTTATTCTTGCAGACAAAAACATTGGAATGCCTAATTGATCACATTGTTAATATGATCTTCTAGTCTTCATTGGGATCCATGTAGAAATAGTCATATTATATACAATGGTGGATTTACAGTCTTCCAAGTTTCATTGTTCCTCACTCGTGGTCAGTGTGTATATGACATTGTGTATCCATAACATTATGGTTGGCAATCTTGGTTTTCTCAAGACAGTTAAGAATATCTTTTGTCTTCTGACTCTTGGCTTTAAAGATGTTTCTTAGTCCTGGTATTAGAAATATTGCTGACATCAGTTACTCATACTGTTACATTGAAACATTGAGAAGCTGAAGCTGCATCACCTCCCCCATCTCCCTGTCTACTATTAACAGTATTACTCAAGTGTTTTTTTTTTCTCTTTATATCTGAGGTTTATGAATACTTACAAAAAGTCAGGAACTGGTGACCTACTGGCAGCTGTAAGCGAAGGAACATGGGAATGAGTGAGGTTGAAGAACTGAAGATGCATCTCCCTCTTCCACCTCCTCACTGTCTTGTATTTCCACTAGATGGATTTTAAGTAAATTAGGTGGTTTCTGAACATTTAAAGAGATCCTGCAGACAGGAAATTGTATACCAAATGCTTATGTAAGGGGAGGAAGATGTCATCTCCACCTAATAAGATCCGACTAAGAACCGCACATTTGTCTGCTATGCGTAAGCAGTGACACTCTTGTCTGAATGGATTTTATGAAGATTTTTCAATAAAGCATGAATGTTTTAGCCCTACTTGGAAGTTGTAATGTATTTTGCTTTGTTTTTATGCCATGAGGTCCTTCGTGTTCATGCATTCTAGGCTAGTGAGGTAATCTGACTTCACCTAATAGGGTATGTTACAAAGTTTCTTGTATTCATGCACTGCTAATTTATGGAGGGAAAATTATCATGATAAATGTGCTATAAAGTCACAATCTATTTGCTAAGGAATATCAAGAAAAATCATCTTCATAAATACTTTACAAGCCCTTGTGATAGTATGAGGTTTCTTGAGATTACAATTTACTTGTGTATTGAATGGGAGTTGCTCATTCTCTGGCCTTGATGTACTGTTCATTTTGCTTTACTTACTTTACAATGCAATAGTTCTGTGCTCCAAGAATGTGTCCAGTGTATAGTGCAACTTGGAAGTCTATTCCTGGTAGTAGCATCCAACCTCTTGCAATGACTGAAGTGTTTCAGTGATGTCACTGCCTTATTCTATCGTTACTGTAGCATGTGTCGCAAGCCCAGGAGAAGTGGAGCAGAGGATGGGAGTAGTAGTGACTCTGGCTGCAATAATTATTTATTGGTGTTTGTGGGTTGACGTGGGTGCAAGGCAGGATCTAAGGCTGGCAATATTATTTGTTCAATAGTGTCTGTAATTCCAAACTGAGGAGTACATGATTAAGTAGATATGGTGGGACAGACCATATCTAAGTGTGAAGGATGTCCCTCTCACTGCATTAAAGTCTCTGTCAGCCTTAAGGGGTAAGGGGTTATCCGAGGCTAGAAATGCCCCACTCCCCATATGCCTGGGCCCCTCACACAAGATGTTTTTATCTGTGAATGGGGAGAAGCAGCGGGGCAGGGAGCGGGGAGCCAGGTAAGTAGAATCAGTGTAAGGGGCCTGGGTGTATGGGGGGGGGGTCATTTCCAGCCTTGGGTAACCCCTTTAAACAGAAAAATATCTTACTGATTGATTCCAATGCTCACCCATGCCGATTTTGGACCTTCTAGTTTTTTCATTCCTCTTTTCCTGGAATACTGTAGTCATGTTTTTTTATCTCTGTAAATGTCTCTATAGATTGTGATTCTTAGGAGAAAAAAAGGCCTGGTTTTCTGAGGAGTGAGAACATGTAGCTTCCCTTCAGTTCCTCAGTTAGAAACTGACTGAGCTAGGAGTGGATCTAAGTCCAACACCTAACTTCCTACAGGAGTAGAGTCAAGATTATTTACCCCAACTGATCCATACAGAGATATGCTGGTACATTACAAGGCGTTAACATATGAAAGAACACTAAATGACACTGCATAACAAGAACATTTCACCGGTACCCTATTCTTTGGTACTGCATGTGCTCTTTCCTATATCTTTGATCAAATAATGATTTTTTTCTGAATGTAGTCTTCAGGCTCATCCTGGTTTCTAAGCAGGACTCATTATGCAGCATACCTACAAAACAATAAGGGACTTTAAAGTTGCAAGTTCAGGCAAAACACATAATCCTACTATTGTTTTATTAATTATTCTGTGGTTTTATGCACATGGCTTTCAAACATTCTTGAAATATATCATGCCAACATACCAGGGCTATTTTTCCTTCATCTAAAGGAAAAGGAAATATTGTTTCCTTATTATTATCCTCTCCTAAGGTTATATTTTGTGTCATATAGCAATCAAAATCTTAAGCAAATATAAAGAAGTCTACATATGTACCCCTCCTTCTCTTTGTTACATACCTCAAATCAGACTTTTCTCTTGCTGTAAGGCAACTGGCTCTAGCATGAGCCCTTCCCCATTGGGAGACATACCTCTCCAGCAGTCTGTAGTAGAACAGGTAAAATTGTTTCAGTGTTGAGGGTACTTTAAAGGAGTTTTAAATATTGAAAAAAAAACAGTCCTGCTTCTTCCAGAAAAAGTACAACTCTTGTCCATAGCAGCTCAGTCCTGGTCAATCTCCTTAAATTAACTCCATCAGAACAGATGCTTAACATAGAATATATAATATGTGTGCATTTTATTATACTCAACCGAAAAGACCTAAAACATTATTTTGGGTAGAAATAAACTTTATGGATTTGAACTGTACTGGTATTTATATAAATAAGGCTTACCTCCCCCTAAAATAGCTTTATGTGCCCACACTGCTCCTTCATGTGCCTTACATATACAACTTTATTGGTTGGTATTTTTTCTGGAATTAAATTTAAGTCCAGATACAGCATGGCCATAGTTGTAGGGGGTTAAGACGTTCTCACCTCCGAGAAGGGGTAATTTAGGAGTAGAGAACTCTGGGGTTGTGCTATCATGATACTATTTGCATAGACCCTATAATACATTATTGACTTGGCACAGAAGATGGACATCTATACTTGTCTCCTGTACTGGTTAGGTGGGTTCCTCTGGGAATTGAGACATATACAAATATGGTCTGAAATGACTAAAGCCTTGATGCTGTACCTACTGTATACTGCTCTAATCATTGCAAGTATGTACAATTACAACATAATTTAATGTTTTAATTAGAAGGTAAACATCTAATATATTTTCATTGGCTTGAAAATGTTTTGCACATATATACAGAGGGTTTCATTATTTACAACATATCGTTCATCTCAGTAGGGGTTGGTGAGCTGACACATCGGCATTACCAAACATTTAAGAGAACAAATATACTGTATTTGCAGATGCCCAACTGCAGTATAGCAGTGATGGCAGGTCAGGCCTAAAGCAGGTTCTGGTGAGGTATAGCGTGGCGTTGACAGACAAAGAGAAAGTTAATGTGCACTGTACAAACAGATGCCAGCTTTACTTCCAAGAGGTTCTTAAAGGGAACCTGTCACCGGGATTTTGTGTATAGAGCTGAGGACATGGGTTGCTAGATGGCCGCTAGCACATCCGCAATATCCAGTCCCCATAGCTCAGGGACAAGTCTCATCTCAGGTCAATTTGCATATGCAATAAATTGTTTTTTTTTACCCAATAAAAGCACACAGAGCTATGGGGACTGGATATTGCGGATGTGCTAGCGGCCATCCAGCAACCCATGTCCTCAGCTCTATACACAAAATCCCAGTGACAGGTTCCCTTTAAGCGTAATAGTTACAGTCCATTCTACAAGTAGAGGGCACAGTTCTTGAACACATTACAATCATAAAGGCAGCAGGTGGCAGCTTTCCACAGACTCACTCAACAGATGTGTGGGCCCCTGGGATGACTGAATCTGCTAGCTACGTCTTCAGCGCACTTCTGAGCGACACTTCTCCTGACCACTTCACTGAGCTTGTCTCTCAATTAGCCAACTCCTTGGGACTGTCACTCTGGTAGTTTGTTTCAACAGAGTAAAAAACTATTCAACTTACTATATCAGACACAGCCAGACAGAGCACCACACTGTCGGTTCCCCTATTGACTGTAATAGGATCCGATGAGGATCCAGCACAAATACTGGCTTTCTGTGTGCCGGTCCCGGATACAGTAACTCTGGTAGTCTATTCCTCTTCTGGAACAGACTACTGGAGTTATGTGCCACTGAACCTACCTTAAGTGTGTTTACCACCCCCCAAACAGACATATTCATTGCTTAGATACGTTAGAAAAAAGTTTTCCAACCCCTAAAAAACTGTTGACCCTACTGCTTCCTGTCTTCATTGCACTGTGATGGTGTCTTCTGATGCCCTTGAATAACGGCACAATTATTGGGGAACCCCTTTTGAGCAGCTTGTGGAAACAGTGTTGAATTTTATCTTATGTATAATAAATGTGAAAAACATCACTGTGTTGAATATATGATGGTTATATGTTTTAGGGTGCATTCACACGACCGTATAAATGGATCCGCATCCGTTCCACAATTTTGTGGAACGGGTGCGGACCCATTCATTCCAATAGGGCCACAAATGATTCGGATAGCACACCGTGTGCTGTCTGAATCCATTGTTCCGTTCCGTGGCCCAGCAAAAAAAAAAAATAGAGAATGTCGGACAAGCTTAGGCATTCTCTATATAGTGCTGGCAACGTGCGGTCCGCAAATTGCAGAACGCACAATTCTCTATATAGCGCTGGCCACGTGCGGTCCCCAAATTGCCGATGCACACGGCCGATATCCGTGTTTTCCGACATAGAACAACATATAATTCTCAGGTCTAAAAGTTGACAAACAGTGCTAGGTGTATGAGGGGGCTCTTAGGCATTGTGTGATTAATTCTTCTTTGGCACGCACCCACTGGATTATACAGTAAGTCCTCCGATAACCTCACAATACGAGCACATATGTGAGGCAGCATAAAGTTGATGACAGGTTTCCTTTAAATGATACAATTTGGTCAGGGAGCTGGGGAGCATGCTTCATGTTATTTACACATTAAATTACCATAACTATGGTATAATTGTCCTCAGATTAAACCATTCTGGGGAAAATACAATCTACTGCAGGCAAATTTCTTGGAAAAACAATCCAAATCACACCTGAACCCACTACTTAAAATGGTTATTATAATATATTTCATTATTCATCAGTTATTCCCTATTTGCTAAATGCTGCTAAAGCATTTCCAGGCACTGGAAAGACATGGTCCAATCAATGAGTAAAACAAAATTCTGTGTCCTACTTTGAACGGTGCAGGTTTCAAGTGAAGTGGGGTCTGTTCATATTAAGTGATGTCCAAAAAATAAAACCGTGCTGCTCCTAATTGTTCTGAACAAGTCTTCCCAGGGGGATACCACATAAACTCCAAGGGCCAGATTTATCATGACTCTGACAGCTCACTCCACTTTAATATATGGCTAAAGTCAGTTTTAGCCAAGTCAGATTTATGATCGGCCCTTTAAGACTGTGATAAATGTGGTTTGACGGTAGCAGTTTATCCATCAGTAAGCAGCTTTACAAAAGTCGCACGTTTTTATGAAAAAGTCGCATGTTCTATTAAAAAGTCTCATAAGATAAGGCATGGTCCTCACTGGAGTGAAATTGCGACTTTTTTGCGACTTTTTTAATAGTCCCAATAGTAAATCTGTCTAGAGATTCATTTACATAAGAAAACACGCCCACTTTCAGAAAACTGGCGAGCATAGTGCAGAGCAGAAAAAAGTCGCAAATTTGTGCTCAGTTTTAGCGTTTGGGACTTTTTCACTCCATTATTCTGACCTGAGCTAATGATAAATCTGGCCCCAAGATTTTTCTTGTGGAGATTTGGGCAGAAGCATTTGTGAATGGAGCAGTAATTGACTGCACCACAGGAAGGATCTGGGAGTCTATGTGGTCTTCACCCTATGAAGACTCGCTCAGAATAATTAGGAGCAGTGCGGTTAAATTTTTTGGACACTGGAAAGACATGGATGATCCCACAATTCCAGGATGATTGGAAGAGAATAAATACTATAGGTCTGTATGAAAAACTAAGACAATCTTTGGATCATACATGCGATAGTAATTCAAAAGTCTGGAAGAATTGCTTTTCTCAGTTCAGATAAACCAGACCTGTGGTATTAAACATCATAAGGCTACATGCAAACGGCAGTGAAAAAAGATGGCCACAAAAATAGGCACACTATCAGTTTTTCATGACCATTTCTCTACCCTTTTTGCATCCATTTTCCAGCAATCTGTCTGTTGTTAATGGCCATTTTGCATCCGTTTTGCATCTGTTTTTGATGGCAATTAAAATTGATGAATTTAGTTGGCTTTTTTTTTTTTATAAAATCCTAACCCCTGCAGTATACATAATGTCCCCATAGTGTCCCCCATCAGTAATATTCACCATAGTGTCCCCCAGCAGTTATAATGTCCCCATAGGGTCCCCCAGCAGTAATAATGTCCCCATAGTGTCCCCCAGCAGTAATAATGTCCCCATAGGGTCCCCCAGCAGTAATAATGTCCACATAGTGTCCTCTGGCAGTAAAAATGTCCCCATAGTGTCCCCCAGCAGTAATAATGTCCACATAGTGTCCTCTGGCAGTAAAAATGCCCCCATAGTGTCCCCCAGCAGTAATAATGTCCACATAGTGTCCCCCAGCAGTAATAATGTCCCCATAGGGTCCCCCAGCAGTAATAATGTCCACATAGTGTCCCCCAGCAGTAATAATGTCCACATAGTGTTCCCCATCAGTAA
The DNA here is from genome assembly GCF_014858855.1 of Bufo gargarizans. Taxonomy (NCBI): domain Eukaryota; kingdom Metazoa; phylum Chordata; class Amphibia; order Anura; family Bufonidae; genus Bufo; species Bufo gargarizans. Next base: position 500,226,316 of record NC_058081.1, read on the forward strand.
TATTCACCATAGTGAATAATGTCCCCATAGTGTCCTCCGGCAGTAATAATGTCCCCATAGTGTCACCCAGCAGTAATAATCTCCTCCATAGTGGCCCCCAGTAGTAATAACGTCCTCCAAGCAGTGATAATGTCCCCCATAGTGGCCCATAATGTCCCTCATAGTGGCCCCAAGCTGTAATAATGTCCTCTATAGTGTTTCTCAGCAGTAATGATGTTCCCCATAGTGTCCCCCAGCAGTAATATTCACCATAGTGTCCTCCAGCAGTAATAATGTCCCCCATAGTGTCCCCCAGCAGTAATAATGTCCCTCATAATGACCCCAGCAGTAATAATGTCCTCCATAGTGTCTCTCAGCAGTAATGATGTCCCCCATAGTGGTCCCAAATTGCCCCCATAGTGGTCCTCAGCTGTAATGTCATAGTTTTTTTAGCAGAAAAAAATGATTACTCACCTCATCCACTTGCTTGCGCAGAGGCAGTGGATTCTCTCTTGGTGCTGAAGGACCTGCGCTCAAGCGTGAAGATGCCACCAAGCACTCCCAGCGCGTGCAAGTGTATGAGGTATTTTTTTTAACCCCTAAAAAGCCATATTGCACTAGTGTACCCATTTTTAACAGCTGTTAGATGGGTGCACTCTTCTCTAACGGCCGGAAAAAATGTTCTCATTAATTTCAATGGGTTCCGTCTGGCCGTGAATGGCTGTTAAAAAAGCAGCTATGTGAATAGTCCAATTGACTCCAATTTTTTTTCTAACAACAGCCATATGATGGCTGTTACAAAAATGTTAAAAGGGTACTTTCACATGTACTTTTTGAGTAGTGATGTCTTTATATTATTTTATAATATGGATAGAAAAGAAGTGAATATTCATGCAATGGCTGGCGTGCTTCAGTGATGTCAGCGCCTTATTCTATCGTTACTGTAGCATGCACTTGTTCATCTAATGAGTCTTTTCTGAATGTAGTCTTCAAGTCTATCCTGGTTTCTAAGTAGGATACATTATGCAGCTTACCCACAAAACAAAAAAGGGCTTTCAAAGTGCAAGTTCAGGCAAAACACATAATCCTGCTATTGTTGCAGTAATTTTCTGTGGTTTATGTGCATGACTTTCAGACATTCTTAAAATAAATCATGGCAACATACCAGAAATACTTTTCCTTCACCTAAAGGAAAATGAAATATCCTTGATTGTTTCTTCTCCTAAGGTTATATTATGCCTCAAACAGCAATACAAATTATATGTTACAATACAAACCTAAAATTAGACCTGGTTCTGTTACTGGCTGTAAGGCAACTGGCTGCAGTAGGAGCCCTTCTCCAATCTAAAACCATGAATGTTCAGTCCCAAATGTTCAGTCCCACCTCTTTAGCAATCTTCAGCAGAACACTTCCAAAACTGTTTTATTCTTGAAGGAAGTTGATCAACATACTGCATACTGCCTACGCTTTAAAATACCATTTATATGGTTAATTTGTCCTCAGTTTAAACCTTTCTGGTGAAAATATGGGATGGGGGGCATTTATTAAGACCAACATATTAAATGCCGGTATTAACCTGTCCCCTGCTGGCTTCAGATTATTGACAATTATCTTAATAATTAATGAGGATCTGTGCAGGTCCATGCGATAAAACAGAATCTATACCAGCTGTCATGGTCTTACCTCCTTGCTGTTCCCTTCGTTTGACATGTGCTGGCGGCCATCTTGGTTTCTGGGTTTTCTTGTAGCCTCCCACCCTGCGGCTCCTCCTTCCCACTGGGAGGAGCTGGATGCCCAGCTCATATATATAGGAGGTCTGTGGCTTCAGTTCCTTGCTTGGTCCTCCTGTGTTCACATGCTTCCAAGACTGCTGCTGCTTCTGGTTTCTGATCCTGGCCTCGTCTGACTACCCCGTTGGTTCCTGATTCCGGCTTCGTCTGACTACCCCGTTGGTTCCTGATTCCGGCTTCGTCTGACTACCCCGTTGGTTCCTGTTCCTGGCTTCGTCTGACTACCCTTCTGGTTCCTGACCTCTGTCTCCGCAAGACCCTGCTTCGGTTTAGCCATCCGTTCGGACTTTGCTTACGGCTTGCTCTTCAATAAAACCTTCTTATTTTCCACTTATCTCTTGTTGTACGTCTGGTTCATGGTTCCATGACATTAGGACCAAGCCATGAATTCTGACGGTACAGGGCCACCCTCGCTACCTACGCTGGTTGCCAGACTTGATCAGCAGGATCACCTGTTGGGTCGGTTCGCTGTGGCGTTGCAAACCCTGCTTGAACGCACGGCTCATTTAGCTTCCGTTGCCGATGGGTCGGTTGTCGCTCCTGGGCCCGCTCCTACTGCCGCTCCGGTTGTTGCGCCAGAGTCTACCCTGACACCTGTTGCTGCGCCTGTGGTGTTTCAGGGTATGACCGGTTCTGCCCCCCTTCCACAGCGCTTTGGGGGAGAGCCAACTCAGTGCCGAGGTTTCCTTAACCAGGTGGGCATTTACTTCGAGTTGCTGCCACATGCCTTTCCTACTGAGAGATCAAGGGTGGGCTTCTTGATCTCGCTGCTCTCGGACAAGGCCTTGGCCTGGGCCAGCCCTTTATGGGAGAACAACAATCCGGTGGTTGCCGAGTTTTCCGGTTTTGTTGCTTCTCTTCGGAAGGTATTCGATGTGCCGGCTCGTGCTGCCTCTGCTGCGAAGCTCCTTATGTCCATCAGACAGGGTTCACGATCCGTAGCTGAATACGCCATTGAGTTTCGTACCCTGGCAGCAGAGGTGGGCTGGAATAATGAGGCTCTGGTCGCTGCTTTCTCTCATGGTCTCTCGGATGCCTTGAAGGATGAGGTTGCAGCTAAGGACCTACCAGTGGAGCTCGAGTCTCTTATTTCTTTCCTGATTTTGATTGACACCAGACTCAGGGAGAGACCTTCCTTTAAGGAGAGCCTGCGGAGGTCTCCTAACAGATTGGCGCCTACGTTTGCTGTCCCACCCGTGCCTCCCTCTCCTCCCACGCCTCCTGGGGATGACTTGTCTGGGGGTGAACCCATGCAGCGGGGGTTTGCTCGCCTGTCTGAGGGGGAGAGGGTACTCCGGAGACGCGAGGGCCGATGCATGTACTGTGGTCTCGGTGGGCATTTTCGGTTGGCATGTCCGAACCGTCCGGGAGAACGCTCGCACCTGAGGTCCTGTCGGGGGCAGATCTTGGGTGGAGTCTCCTCGTCCCCGGTTTCCCGTGTTGACAAACCACTGATCACGGTTGTCCTCTCCTGGGTCGGGGGCTCGGTGACGACCCAGGCGTTGGTGGACTCTGGTGCTGGTGGTTTGTTCATTGATAGAGTGTTCGTTGCCGCCAATTCCATTCCTCTGCAGCCTCGAGGTTCCCCACTGGCTCTTGAGGCGATAGACGGCAGACCCCTTCTGCCGCCACACGTGACTCATGAGACCCTTCCAGTGGGGATAGCCATTGGTGCCGTTCACAGAGAGTCGGTCTGTCTCCAGGTTATTTCGTCTCCACACTACTCGGTGGTCTTGGGGTACCCCTGGCTCCAGAAGCATAATCCGACTTTCGATTGGAGATCGGTCGAGATCCTCTCGTGGTCACCGCAGTGTGGGGCTAGTTGCATCCATGGGCCTGTCAAGTTGCTGTGTACTTCCTCGGACTCTCTGTTGCCTCCTGAATACGAAGAGTACCGGGATGTATTCGATAAGGTGCGCGCGGTTGCCCTACCTCCGCACCGCCCATACGATTGTGCCATAGAGTTACAATCCGGTGCCGTTCCTCCTCGTGGCAAAGTCTATCCACTGTCGGTAGCGGAGAATGAGGCCATGGAGGAGTACGTGAGGGAGGCGCTTTCACGCGGACACATTCGCAAATCCTCGTCCCCGGCAGGGGCTGGATTTTTCTTTGTGAAAAAGAAGGGCGGCGAGTTGAGGCCTTGCATCGATTACAGGGGTCTCAATCGCATCACGATCAAGAACGCTTACCCGATACCCTTGATTTCCGAGCTGTTCGATCGCCTCAAAGGGGCCACGGTCTTTACCAAACTCGACCTGAGGGCGGCATATAACCTGGTAAGGATCAAGGCGGGCGATGAGTGGAAGACCGCGTTTAACACCAGGACCGGTCATTATGAATCTTTGGTTATGCCCTTTGGGTTGTGCAATGCGCCCGCAGTCTTCCAGGAATTCATCAACGATGTTTTCCGTGACCTGTTGCAGCAGTGTGTGGTGGTCTATTTGGATGACATCTTGGTATATTCTGCATCCATGGAGGCCCACATTCTGGATGTCAGACGAGTGTTGCAACGCTTACGAGAGAACAAGCTGTTCGGTAAGCTTGAGAAATGCGAATTTCACCGATCCCAGGTAACCTTCTTAGGTTACATCATTTCCGCTGAGGGGTTCTCCATGGATCCTGAGAAGGTTTCGGCTGTCTTACAGTGGCCCCAGCCCAGTGGGCTTCGTGCCCTGCAGCGCTTTTTGGGCTTCGCCAATTATTATCGGAAGTTCATCAGGGACTTTTCCATGCTAGCCAAGCCTCTCACGGATCTGACCAGGAAGGGCAGTAATCCTCAGGTCTGGCCGCTCGAGGCCATCCGAGCTTTTGAGGCTCTAAAGTCCGCCTTTGTGTCGGCTCCGATTCTGTCGCATCCCAACCCTGGGTTGCCTTTTGTCCTCGAGGTGGACGCGTCTGAGACGGGAGTAGGCGCCCTCCTGTCTCAGCGTAGAACACCAGAGGGTCCTCTGCTTCCTTGTGGGTTTTACTCCCGGAAACTGTCTTCCGCAGAGTGCAACTATCAGATTGGTGACAGGGAGTTATTGGCCATCGTGCAGGCCCTTAAAGAATGGAGGCACTTGCTCGAGGGCTCGGTGGTTCCGGTTCTCATCCTGACGGACCACAAGAATCTGACCTACCTCTCTGAGGCCAAGAGATTGACACCACGTCAGGCCAGATGGGCTCTGTTCTTGTCACGTTTTAATTACGTGGTCTCCTACCTACCCGGCTCCAAGAACATCAGAGCGGATGCCTTATCACGGCAGTACTCCGAGCTGTCCGGGGAGGAGTCGATTCCGACTACGGTCATACCCCCGAATCAGATCCTGGCCGCTATTCGCACCAGCCTGACTTCTCCTCTGGGTGAGCAGATTTTGGCGTCTCAATCTGGTGCTCCCTCTGGGAGACCCAACGGCAGATGTTTTGTGCCTGAGGAGTTGCGCACTCGGTTGTTGCGAACCTACCATAACTCCAAGGCCGCGGGGCACCCTGGAAAGAATCAGCTGTCCTGGGCGGTTTCACGTCTGTTCTGGTGGCCTTCTCTATGTTCCGACATCGCCGCATATGTAGCGGCATGCTCCGTTTGTGCCCAGAGTAAGTCCCCTCGGCACCTTCCGTTGGGCCTTTTGCAACCCATAGCCACCGGGGAGCGTCCATGGTCACACCTGGGGATGGATTTCATTGTGGACCTCCCTGCATCCCGAGGCCATACGGTCATTCTCATGATTGTGGATCGGTTTTCCAAAATGTGCCACTGTGTTCCTCTCAAGAAGTTACCCTCTGCACAAGAGTTGGCCTCGATTTTTGCCAGGGAGGTCTTCCGGTTGCACGGTTTGCCCAAGGAGATTGTGTCGGATCGGGGGAGTCAGTTTGTGTCCAGGTTCTGGCGCGCCTTTTGCTCCCAGTTGGGGATTCATCTCTCTTTCTCCTCGGCCTACCACCCTCAGTCCAATGGGGCCGCAGAACGATCCAATCAGGCCTTGGAGCAATTCCTTCGTTGCTATGTCTCCGATCACCAAGACAATTGGGTTGACCTCCTGCCTTGGGCTGAGTTTGCCAGGAACACGGCGGTGAACTCTTCCTCTGGGACGTCTCCCTTCATGGCCAATTATGGGTTCCAACCTGCCGTGTTACCGGAGGTATTCTCTCCCCAGGATATTCCGGCTGTGGAGGATCACCTTTCCGTCCTACGTGCTTCTTGGGTACAGATCCAGAGGTCCCTTGAGGTCTCTGCGCAGCGCCAGAAACTCCAGGCTGATCGCAGACGAGCGCCCGCTCCTTCCTACCAGGTCGGAGACCGCGTATGGTTGTCCACCCGCAACCTCAACCTTCGAGTGCCCACTCCCAAGCTGGCGCCTCGCTTTGTTGGTCCCTTCCGAGTGCTTCGCAGGGTAAACCCGGTAGCCTATGCCCTTGCGCTTCCTCCTGGCATGCGGATCTCCAACGTGTTTCATGTCTCCCTGTTGAAGCCACTGGTGTGTAATCGTTTCACTTCCTCGATTCCTCGGCCTCGTCCGGTCCAAGTGGGCAATCGTGAGGAGTATGAGGTGAGCAATATCCTGGACTCACGCCTGGTCCGCGGCCGGGTGCAGTTTTTGGTCCATTGGCGTGGTTATGGTCCAGAGGAGCGTTCCTGGGTTCCCTCCGCAGATGTCCATGCTCCTGCTTTGCTCCGAGCCTTCCACGCACTCTTCCCTCAGAAACAGTTCCTTACTCCGCGGAGGAGGGGCCCTTGAGGGGGAGGTACTGTCATGGTCTTACCTCCTTGCTGTTCCCTTCGTTTGACATGTGCTGGCGGCCATCTTGGTTTCTGGGTTTTCTTGTAGCCTCCCACCCTGCGGCTCCTCCTTCCCACTGG